>NC_092141.1:13754402-14063777 GCF_043159975.1 Macaca nemestrina
GATTGATCAACAGAAAGGGAAACAAGACTCTGCTCCGATGTATTCCCATTCTGCTCATTGATTTTCCTCCTTTTACAAACATTTGTTCGTAGGCTTCCAACTACGGCTGCAGTGGATCTGGCTTTGAGGATTTTAGCTCCCCTTCATTATCTGTAATTGTGTGGGGACTTCAAGTCACAAAAGGCTAATATTTAAAGTGTCAATATTCTTGGTTGCTGTTTGCTTTTTTGGGAAATGTATAATTGAAGTACAATGACCCAGTGCAGATATCACAATATCACTCATAATGTTCTTATTTTTTTTTTTTACAGCTATCAATATTCATTCTTCTTGGCCCCCAGGAATAGGCAGTGCTTCCTGGGTTGGCCAGATATATGTATATATACTGATCTGTGTCATTGGAAAGAAGGAGGAGATCTACTGGATTCTGATTTGGGATCCAATTCAGAATGGATCATACAGTCAGGGAAGTTATAACGCAGTATGAGTAATGAACGTCTCCATTCCTAATGGAATGTGAAGGATGCACTGTATGGGCTCCAAAGTCCCATCTACCTCTAATATTCTGGACATGTGGGTCAAGGAATAAAAACTCTGGCAGGCAACAAAAATGATGGGAAACGTGACAGGCACAGAGATGTGCTACTCAGATCACCCTTCAGGAAACGACTTGCCTGCCATCCAGCTGTGTGACGTGTGGGCAGCCGACAGGTTTCAGCTGTTAGAGCCTTTAGGCTCCATCTCACTGTCGAGCTCATGATTTGCTCACAGCAGAGCTTGGTCAATAGTGGAACAAGGTGGTGGCACCAAGGCTTAGCCCAGTGACTCTTGTGCTGAGCCATCTTTGCTCCAGAGCCTCCCATTGGTCTGGCAGAGACTATCAGGTCTGCATGGGGGTCTGCCCAATCCAGCTTCCCTCCTTTTACTTGTACAGATTTCCCTTTCTATGACACCTTTTGTACTTCTAACTCCCTCTTAGGATCCGCTTCCTGGAGAACTTCCATGGTGACAGGGAATGAGTTGCAAACAAAGTGGCGTATGATGCAGAAGAGGGTGTGATGGATCCGACCACTGGGGGAACGGAGGAAGGCGAAATCGTGAAGGAAACGGCATTTGAGTTGACTTTAAAGACGAATAGGAGTTGAATGAGTAGGAAAGAAGAAAATAGACATTTGAAGCAGCAGGATGGACACATGCACAAAGGCATGATATAAAGAGCAGGATGTGGGAGCATGGGTAATGTATGGAACGATGTGGACATGTGCAGTGGTGGGGACGGGGGTGAAGCGGGGAGATAAAGCTGGGAAATATGGGATCCAAGATAAACAGCTGTCACAAACGCTCTATGTATACACTCCTATTGGTTTGTAGACTCTGATAAAGGGAAATGGTAGTCCTGGGAGAAGAATGAGCTGCACAAAGCAATAAAATATGTAGAATTCCATAGCATAGTATTTTTGACAGCCCTGAAACAGATATTTTACTTCTATGTAGGTGGTTTCCTTGGAAAAATAGCACCTGCTATTTGTTAGGGAGAGAATGAATTGCTTGACCCATGGTACAGTCAAATCAATCATATCATAACACCAATCTATCATGTAAAATTCATTCTCTAGGCCCACATTTTGAGGAAAGAAAATGGCAGTTAATATTCCTATTGCTGACTACTTATTCAAGAGAAGAAAAAGACATGTTTACATGGTCTAAAATAACTACTTTAAGCCCATTATCAAATCCTAACAAGGAAGACCATCCATCCTAAAGAAGTTATTTTATAACTCATAATTTGCTTTAATTAAAAAAAAAATTTCCCAAGCTGCATTCCAAGAAACACAGAGTCCTAAGGATTTTTCATTAAAATGCTTTCCACTGTCATCATAATATGAGAAACACTGTATGTGACAAATCCCATCTGACTTTTCACAGTGAATTTTAGAAGGTCCACGGACTTTAAAAGTCTACTGTAGAAAATTCATTTATGTTTGTTGAATTCATTTTCCATTCATATTTGATCACAAAATCCTCCTACCTTCATAACTCCTGTGAAAGATATGGAAATAACACTACAGGGAAAACATTTTGTGGGTTGACTTTGAGGAATTCAAAAGCATTTCATATCAAAACTTGCTGAACACAACCCCAAAGTCTCCTTGTAAATGTTTTAGGGTCACTCCATGAAATGAGAGGGTGGCTAAGCAGGTGGGTTCTAGAGCTCCCCTCCCCAATTCAATCATCGTGGATTGTATTATGTATTAAGAATTTGTAACAGATATTTAAGAATAAAAAAAGAGTTCTAGTGCTACATTTGAAATCACAACAGTAATCAATCAATCTATTTATCTAACTACACACACACACACACACACACACACACACACACGGGTTGGGGTGGGCATATATCTACCATTAGGAAAAGGAGAAAGACCAGGGGCTTGATCTCAGAAGAAGAAATGCCCCCTTTTCATTCCTTTGAATAGATGCAACACAAACTTCCCAAAGGACACTCCTGCTCAGACATAGGCAATCCCACCTAAAATACAGTTCTTATTTTTAACTTTAATGAAGTTAAGAGGAAATTGCAAGGCTCATTATCACTAATCATTTGAGGTATAAACGATGTCTACAAATGATACCCAGAAAGGATGGCGACAAGAAGTTATGGGTCAAAGGACAATCACAACAGTAATATCAACAAGGTGGTCCACATGCATCATCTCTAATCCTGACAAATGCAAAGCAAGGTGGACATTACTGCTCCCACTCTCCAAATGACTCAACTAAAGTATAGAGAGCTTCGGTAACTTGTACCAAGTGAGCCAGATGATAAGGAGGTGTGGAAGACTTGAACCCAAGACAAGCAGATTTCAAAAGCAGTCCTGTTACAAAGGCAGTGGGTAACACTAACTTTTAAAAATCATATATAGACAATCTAACAATCTGTTTGGTTATGAAACAAAATAGATGGATGCTTCTCAAAGTTAGCTCCCTTTGTAAGACTTGGGGGAGCCTACCACCACCCCAAAAGCTGATAGTACTGAATCATGGCCTGTCTCTGCTTTATCCTCCCCATGACCACAGTCAGCACAACTCGCAGTCAATACAAGTGTAAGCAACTCAATCTCTCAGTTTTCTGTATGTGGCTTTTCATTTTTTCAGTGTGACAAATGAATACGAGGCAGGCATTTTCTTTCTTCCACTCAGTGGTTTTACAGTATTGACTCAAGCCCTTCCTCTCTTCCCCCGAGACCTCTTTGAGGTGGGCCAGTGAGGGCCACTGATCCCTCTTCTCTGGCTAGAAATGAACCCAGTGACTTTCACATTCTGATAAACGGAATCAGATGCTATTGAGTGTTTCCATTTGATTGGGTCAGGCAACTATTCCTGAGGTCACTTCAGTGTCATTTGAACTCAAAAGAATCCATGTATTACATGAGCCTAAACTTCTTAATTTAATCCAACAGTTAAGGAAAAGCATAAAAAGACGGCTGTGCAATTTTATCATGATATCTCTCCTAAGTGAATTCAAAGCAAAGCATGGATTGATTTTGCTCAAAGAATGACCAACTCTTAAAATATATTCATTAGTAAATAGCTCACTCTTCAAAATCAAGAACTCGGGGTTGTATTTTCATCCATTTTTCTCACAGTTGCAGTTCCTGATGAACCAGCTCCCGTTGCATATCACCTTCCCTTTCATCAGAACAGGAGTTTTCAAATGGCAGCTGTAATTGTGGGGTTTGGGTGGGGTGCTCATCCTCCACATCCCAATATCTGAGTGAGGAAAACAAAATAGGTTTTGTCCCCTTTAAAAGTGTTTCAGACAGGAAAGACCTCCTTGAATGTTATAAACTTGAATGGGAAAAAATGTGCATTCTCCTTCCCCACCCCCACCCAGTTCCCAGCATCTTTGTTTGAACCAAGTCTCAAAAAACATGTAAATCTTGGCCCAGACTAAGCAAATCACCTTAAAAAGGAAGGTTAGAGAACTGTTTATTATTTGAAATGTCTCTCTCCAGACCTTATTTTTGATAAATTGGCTTCAGCTTCATTACTTCATGATATATCTCCCTTGACATTTAATTATACTTACTCCAAACACATTAAGCGAATCAGTCTGAACAGCTTCTTATTAATATGCAAATTTCTCCTTTGAAAACCCATGAATCTGTGAAAAATCTCTTTAGGCTTCCATTAAACCCACTCAGGAAGTTGTATACCTCACACAGACACTTGCCTCATTCACTGACTCAATGATTCAGCATTTACTAATTGTCTGAGTTAACTATTCTGGCCACATCAAGGGGAGGTGGTAGGAAAGAGAGAGGGGACAGGGAACCAAATGGGATTCAGAAGCTGAACACTTAAAAGATGAATGATCAGAGGCCAGGCTTGAATTAGCGGCTGGTAATTAGAGCTCAAAATCAAGGCTCTTTGCAAGCACAATCAGCCACATGAGTTGAAACAGCATACTTTAAGGGGAGAAGCCACGGACTTAGTTCACCGGTGACTTCTCTGGCAATTCTGTTTCAGACGAAGATGGGCTGCTGAACACAAGATCTTCTACACATCTCTTATGCCCTCCCAAGTGCTGGCTGCACTTGTGTTCCTTTACCATTGCATTTGCAAAAGATCTGACTGTCATCAGGTAACACAGCGAGGCATAGGTAGAGCAGTCCTAGTTAGGAATGGTGCCAGGAAGACCAGGGGCTGACCAGGAGAATGCTGAGTTCAAATTAGGAAACAGGGTCCTAAGGCTGTCGGGAGGTCGAAGCAAATTTCAAAGAAGCCTGAGTTTCAGAAATTGACAAACAAAGCCTAGCGCTTCAGGAGCTAGCCGAACACCTAGCAACAAGGAGATGGAGGCAACATCATGAGGAAATCAGTTTTCCAAGAGAGTCCAGGGCCCGAGGGGGGTCAGGATGAAAGGGGAATAAAGTATAAAGTAGAGATCGACACAAGCAAGACGTCTGGGTATGAAGAGTTTACGAGAGAGTCGCTCTTAAATATCTGCTGATGGAATACTGAAGATGGGGAAAGACAATTATTTTCCATAGTCCTATCAGACAAAAGTCTGAAATTAGAGACATCTGGGCAGCAGGAGATAGAAGCATCAGAGAGCAGCATGCAGGATTCAGGTTCTGGAGGTTTTTATCATCTTTGTTGAATATTTCCAAGACATATTTGCAATAGTAAACAACATGGTTATGGTTACACACACACAAATATATATATATATATGCTATGCTTTGACTTATGATGAAAATGGAGGAAATATAATAGGTTCTTTTCAGTGACATCTGGATCTCACCCTGAATAATCTCATCCACTCTAGACCTCAGTCCCATCATCTTATCAAAAAAGGACAACAGCACCTGCTCCATCCTTTTTATAGTGTTGCTGTAAGAATTAAATTGAATAGAACATGTCAAGATTGCAGAGGAGGGGGGAACTGTGTAAAGTGTAAAATACCTACATGTATAAGGTTAATATATATAGTCAAGTTAGGCTTTCTCATTTGCATACCAACCTTGTAAATGGCATCCACTGCTAAGTAGAAATTAAACTGCTTAATAAGGGAAACAGGAAAGAAACTAATATTTAATACATATCTGCTATAATCCACACACTGCTTAAGGTGACTTTTGTAGTTTATCTCACTTTATCCTTACAGCAACCCTGAAGAAACAGAAAAAGGAAATGTCATCTTCCTAAGTCTTGTTCGGAAGGAGAAAAGTCTAGAACAGAGACTCGTTTTCAATGAGTTCCCAGATCTTTAAAGGGGAGATAAGAAAAATAATAATGAAAATATACAAAGAATTGTTATAATCTGAAGTTATTAATTTTTAAGGCAACTCTGTATCTGTCATTTGAGATTGGTTACATTCATTGCAAAGAATTTAAATCAAAATAACAAAAAGCAGGAGAAATCTGATTGCATCAAGATAGAAAGATGTTACTTTCATGGAAACAACTTCCTAAAGCTTTAGATAGGGTCTATAATTTGAACAAATAGGAGAGTAATAACCCAAAATGAAAAAAAGAACAAAATGTTCAGTGATACTTATTGTCGTCAAAGATCATAGTCCAGAGTATAAAGTTCTTTTCTTGCTTGTTTAAAATTCCTGCCTTATATTTAGTGTAACAAATAAGAAGAGAAAGAACTTAACATAGGAAGGACTATAAATCCCTGAAGAGTTTCTCTGAGAGCATTTTCACAGATGTCTCAGAGAAAGAGGGAGAAAGAAATTAGGATGAATTTAGTGTTTTTGAGAAAACTAGCCAGAAATACCCATTTGGGTACTTTCTTTTGTCTCAATTCCATAGATCCCAAAGCAATCACAAGCATTAGAATCTTGTTATGAAACCATAACCTGCAAATTTTCTTCCCCTTGACTAGGTGGGAAGATGAATGCATGATGTGGAGAGTCCAAATCCTTCTTGCCCTACTTAGTAGTAGCTGTGATAACTTAAGTCTTTGTTTCTTTGTTTCTATAAATGGGGTTAATGTCTAACTTACAGTGTTACTGAGAAAATTAAAGCAGATACAATATTTAAGATGCTTGGAATAAGTACTCAAAAATGGAAAAGATTGCTATTAAACACACTCCTTGAAGATAGGAAACCTTTTATTGCACTTTGCCTCCTTCAGGGCATTTGAACAGAGCTGACTCTTAACACATACAGTCAGTTCTTGTTATTCTAAGTAATTATGTTCTATAAAGTTGCTGCAGGCCAGGTGCGGTGGCTTACACCAGTAATTCCAGCACTTTGGGAGGTAGAGGGAGGTGGACTGCTTGAGCCCAGGAGTTTGAGACCAGCCTGGGTAACATGGTGAAACCTCATCTCTACAAACTACAAAAAAAAAAAAAAAAAATTATCCAGGTATGGTGGCAGGCACCTGTAGTTCCAGCAACCTGGGAGAATGAGGTGGGAGGATTGCTGGAGCCCAGGGAGATCAAGGCTGCAGTGAGCCGTGATGGTGCCACTGCCATCCAGCCGGAGCAACAAAGTGACACCCTGTCTCAAAAAAATAAATAATGGCAGGGCGCAGTGGCTCACGCCTGTAATCCCAGCACTTTGGGAGGCCAAGGCAGGCAGATCACCTGAGGTCGGGAGTTCGTGACCAGCCTAACTAACATGGAGAAACCACATCTCTACTAAAAATACAAAAATTAGTCAGGCGTGGTGGCGCATGCCTGTAATCCCAGCTACTCGGGAGGCTGAGGCAGGAGAATCACTTGAACCTGGGAGGTGGAGGTTGTGGTGAGCCGAGATTGTACCATTGCACACCAGCCTGGGCAACAACAGTGAAACTCTGTCTCAAAAATAAATAAATAAAATGAAACATTAATTAGTGAATACTGAGCCAATGCTCCTAGGGGAAACATAGGGCTAGGTTCCTGTGAGTTTCTGGTCACATTTTGTCAAATGCTCAAATCATAATCTTGTTTTATGTGTTTCTGTTTAAAGACACATTATTTAATATATAGTTGATGCATTAACACTAAACTCATGGCCAATAGTGCAATACCTTGTGCCTGAAGGGAGCTTGTTAACATACGTATTTTCCCTGCAAGGCACATCACAGCCTTCTTGTGCTTAGGAACACTAGACGGCAATTTGGCACTACACTTGGGGGCCATTTTAAACAGTGAAATCGACAAAAAGCATGAAAGTGCAAAAACCAAGTCACCAAATACATGCAAGAAAGCCAGGTTACAGTATGAGAGCTAAAACAAGAAGGCAGAGTGTTGTTTCATTCAACCTTAGCTGCAAACCTCAAGCAACTCAAATTTTTGGCAGCTCTGGGCATGCCCACAAATGACTCTGAAAGTGCTGCAAGTCTTGATTCTGGAGTTACAAATAAATTTAGCAAGTAGGCAAATTTGCAGACACAAATCCGTGAATAGTGAGGATCGACTGCATTTGTTAAATAGATGTATTTTAAAAAAAAGAAATCGAAAACCCATGAAAATAGGCCAAATATATTGGGTTGTCTGTTCTTTCAAATCAGCTTTCTCCCTCATAAAAAAAAGAAAAATCTTGTTTAAAAAATCAAAAATACTTATAAGTCAGAAACACACCTGTTCAGTGCAAAAAGGCAAGTTGGTATCAAATGGCTTTTCCAATGCTGAAGAATTGTTTCTAGAGTTTTACTGACCCAATGGCTACCCTCTGGGGTGTGAACAGGGAAAAAATAGCAAATCCACAGAATTATACTAGATTCTTCCATTAAGATGAGAAACTGAAATATCAGCAAGGTTCTGGTGACTCCAGAACCTTCCCAAAATGACCTAGAGAACCAGTTACTAATTTTGCAGCTGCTGGACATAGAGTTCTATTTCTCAGAACTTGTAAGTCAAGTAATATGCTTGGATTTAGTGATACTTTTATGGTTAAAATAAGAAAAGTTATGCTTCATCCCATTCTCATTTGTCATCTCCCAGAAGTTCAACTTCAGAGCCCAAGCATTAAAGAAGGCATTTAGGTTTCAAGGTCTCTTTTCAAACAGATAAACCTGTCAACTTTGCCTGCAATGTCAGTTCCAAGATAAATGAGCTTATGCTATTTTTTAAATTTTCTGTTTGGAGACCAAAAAAAAAAAAAAAAAAAAAGATTTAAGTTGTTTTAGAAGAAAGGCAAGGGCTAATTTATGGAATGGACTTGATTTTCTTTTATAGACATGAGAAAATATACTCTTTGTTAATATAAGTTTTCTTTTACTCCATGAGACAATGGACACAAGCTTTCTGCTCCCCATCTCCTGGATACCCAAGAGAGTAGGTATTTCCCTCTGCACTGTCACGTGGTTCCAAAAAAAAAAAAGAAGGTTTTCTTGGGATTAAGATTCAAATTCCATAATACAGAGAAGATCCAACTTCACCAATAATATTGCTAACTGTCCATGACCACGTTTAACACCCCTAGGGTGAAAGCTGCTGATCGCTTCCAATTGGCTTCTCTTAATACAAGGAAACTGACGGTCCCAAATGAGAAGCTTCATGTCACAAAATCATGGAGCCAGGTTGGGCTTTCTGGACATGTAACCCACGCAGTCCCACAGAGTCTTGCACTCAAAAGATCACCATATTTAGAAGGGTTCTGCCTTTGGTTTAATGCTCTGACACTGCTGTCTTAAAATTCTCATTTTTCTTTTTAACAAGGATCCCTACATTTTCTTACTGCACTGGGTCCTGAAAATTATGAGCCTAGTCCTGCATGGAGCTAGTTAGTAGCTGAGGGAGGAATGCACAGACTCCTTGTCCAATACTTCTCCCACCTGTGCTAAGTGACCTGACATCAGGTCTGCGAAGGACAGAACCTCCTCCGCAACTATGATAACTCACGTACACAGACTTCTGTATGGTGTCAACTTTGTGCTTCAGAGCATCCATCTATCCATCTGCCCAGGGCAGGTTATAAGCCAATCTCTCATGCACTCCTAGCATCAAACACATTGGAATCATAGCCTGAGCTCTGCTAGGTAGAGGATCAGTTTATCTTTATTCAAAAAATGAGCTAACAGACAGGCAAGTTAGGAATACAGTCCTTTCCTGGATAAATAGAGTGGCCTTCGTTCACTCCAGCTGCATCATGTGGCATATTTTATGCATATGTATTTTTATAAAGCAGCTAGAGAAATAAAGCAATCTTATATCATCTAAGAACAACAATCTGACTTTCTATTTGGCAGGCTGCCCTGCAATCCTTCCTTTCTCAGCTCCTCCATCTCTCTTCCAGGCTCCGGGGGCCGCCTCCCTCTTGTCCCCATTACTTTGCACAAAGGTGAATAAATCAACGTGAAGCTCTTATTATCTTATTTTCTCTCTGCTCCCTCCTATTCTGTCCTCCCAATCTTGAATGGTTTGAGAAAAATTAATGCCTGTGTCTTTGGCAAATGTCTTGCGCCTATAATTCAGTTTTAAAACAAGCATACCAGCAGTGGCCAAACCTTGGGTAGAAGACTCATTTTTCACATGAGTAATTGAATCCTTCCATTCAATTTTCTTTCAAGTATTAAAGACAACTGATGCCTCACTGAAAACTCCTATAAAATTTCTACGAACACCTGTCAACTGAGGGTAGAGCTGCCCTGGAGGGCAGGTGGTGGCACTGGCAAAGCATTTTCTTACAGTTCACAGGTAGAAGGTTATTCCAAGGTAGTAAAAGTAATAAGAAATCTTTATTTCATCAGCCTCCACTTTATGCCATCAATATTTCTGTAAGGTTAAAAACTCAGCTTTGGTGTTTTCTTAGGTGACAACATTATTGGATTTAATGGAGTTGTTCCACTAATACAATAAACATTCTGTAGCGATTGCTTTACCGTGCCAGGGTTTCAAAGGATGCTTGTATTAAGAAACATCTATTTGGTCTGTCAGGACTACATTTGTGTATTTTAAATGACATATCATCTGTATAGTGTTTTTCAATACAACAGAAATGATGTGTCTTACTACTTAATGGTTAAACATCCAGCAACTGCATTTTATGGAATAAATTTACCATGATATTGGATACTGGGATAAACCCTTTTTGTTTATAGATGGTTATTCTACTTTTTATGCAGACCAATTTATTTTAGAATTGACTGAAATGGCTCAATTACTGACTGACTCCAAGCCATCCTGATTAGCCACAGAAGTGGTCTGACCATTTTGCAAGTCTTTGAGGTTGTCTGTTGCTATTTTCACAGTAGCACTTAGAAATTCTTAGAAATTCCTTCTGCTTACCCTGGTTACCCCACAATTGTCTAATTTTTCACTTCTGATGCTTATCACTAACCCCTTCTCCCTGGAGTATTGAATTCTTTAGAAAGTAATTGTGGCCACCTGTCCATGTCTTCTTCTGTAATGGGAATTGAAAACCAAATGCCAGCATAACATGGAATTTGAAATGTATGATACCCTGATCCACATTTCTGACCACTCCTGCAAGGAGAGAACATTCAGAGACTCAGGCCAGATCCCCGCAACCACATCATCTGCTTGGAAGGAAGGGAAGACCGTGCAGGGTCTACCAGTGAGGAAGTCCCAGGTGTTTTGGTTTTGCTTTTTTTTTCCATCAAGATTTGGGGTAAAATTAGGGGACACCAAAGCAGAAGAGCCTATCCGGAGAAGGAAGAGGGTCAGAGAAGAGTCTATAAGACAAAATCTATCAGAAATCTCTTGGCCAACTAACTGTCATGTACTGCTATTTAACAAAACACCCTCAAACTTAATGCTTGCAACAATACAAAACATTTATTTGCTCATAATTCTGAAATTTAGAAAGTGCTCAGCTAAGTGATTCATCTGCTCCATGTGATATCAGCTAGAGTCACTCATTTAGCTTTAGTTGACAGAGAGGTCAGCTGGGGCTAGAATGATATCAAGGCGGCTTCACTCACATATCTGGGTCCTCAGCTGTGGTGGCTGAAGATCTAGGGGCCGGCTGAGCCTCTCTTCAGCAGGGTTGTTGAATTTCTTATTTGGTGGCTCAGGGCTCCAAGTGAGCCACAGCAGAAGCCGTTAGGCCTCTAAGTGGCTAAGTCTGGAGTTGGCACAACATTGCTGCTGCCATATTCTAGTAGCTGATGCAAATCACAAGGCCAGTTCAAATCCAAGGCAAGTGGACATAATTAGATTCCATGATTCCATATCTGGATGGGGTAAATGGAATGCACAAATATGGGTGGGAGGAATAGTTGGCATATCTATGGAGACAGTCAACCGTACTAGCTCCCAGTGTTTTTCTCAATTCTAGCATGGATGAGGGTACTAATGGTCAGCTCAGGGAGTTAGTGGTCATTCTCCATAATTTCACTTCACAGGTTAGAGACGTTGGCAAAGAACATCTTTTTCTTTAAACATCACTGCATGTTTGTTATTAGATCCTCATTTCAAATTAACTTGAGCTTCAAATCAGTTCTATCACCATGAGTCAATTTGTAAGTCAAACAGGCAACTTGTTTAGGAACCAGAGCACATGATTCATATTCAACCAGTCAAGCACAAAGAAGACAAAACACACCTTATTTATGCTGCCTTCCTCAATTCAAAAGAGACTTTAGTTTCCAGTGTCACAGGAAAAGGAACATGTCAGTGAAATTTCCATAGACAATAATATTAACATATGATTTGTCACTGAGTTTCTAAGAGTCTGAACGGTCCTCAGAAAAAATTGTGATTTTGTATGATCTTTAACTTCTTTACTCATTTTAGAAGCTCACCACCAACCATGTAAGATGAGATTCCACCCATTTGCTCCAAATGTATCACTGTAGAGCTACGAAGAGAGGGTGTTCCTGTGCACCCCAGTTTGGGCTTAGTTAGTAAATAAGCCTAAATCCCCTCTCTAAAACATGCTTTAGATTTGCAGATCAAGACTGATAGATTTGTCTTTTGTGTTCCAACAGAAAGTAGTCCCTTGGGATCCACCGTAGGTATAAATAAAACATATTTTTGTGTAAGAGAAAGTAAACGATTTCTTTCTAATTTCTGATTGACCTCTGATTCCTAGGCTTTTATGACTGATCACAATGTCTTCAAGCAACAATCTATAATGTTCTAGTGTTATCTGTGTCACTGACCAGCAGCTTGACACTGGGCAGGGTGGTTTTCCCCTTTCTGAGTTCTTGCCAAAGGATTCACGGTTAAACATTAAAGGCACAGTAAAGCTCTAGTTAGTGGAAGGGGTTAAATATCATCATCAAATTATACTCTTGCAAAATGTTTCACAGGTTCCAAAGCACTTTGTGTAATTGCCTCATTTGATTTCAATTTCTAGGGTTCCTTCCATCTTCAACATTGCATGATTTGATGGATTAAAAATGCATGCTCAATTGATAAAATGTACCTTTTTCCAGTAGTTTAAATAGTCAAAGACTTTTAAGTGCTCCTGCTGTGGAGAAAGAAAAGTCTGTTTTCTTTCATCTCCGCATTTATGTTGGAAGACCAGCTATCATTTTCAAAATATTTTTCAAAACTTAAAGAGAGGTGTGACTTACTACTTAATGATCAGCTTTTGCTCACACATTTCTGTGGTTCATTGAGGGAACTTCACTGTAGAACAAGAGTCTCCTAAAGAAAAAGCATTCGATCTATCTTCCTGGAAGATCTTGGCATTCGTTCCCCTTAGGGGCTACCCAAAAGAGCAAAAGGGAAAGGCAGAAGGGATCTCTGGGACCTCACATCCTTATTTTAGCAGAGAAACTCCCCTTTTATCAGTGTTGTTCATTTTCACTTCAGTGTAAAATTTCATTTGAACTAGGAGTTCTAAGGTCATCAAATATTTGAAAACTACTGCTTAAGGGAACACATGTGGATTTGTAAATCCTGCTAAATCTATTTATGTATTGTGATATAATTCTCCCTACTGATGCTGTAAAAAAATTCTTTAAACTGAAAGCTATGATATAAACTATTCCAACTGACCCCACATATCCCCAAAGGCCTCCTTTAAAGTTCTACCCTGTGGTTTGAATGAGTTTTTGAAAGGATGCCAAAGATTTCCTATCTCCTCTGCTAAAGAGGCTAAGACTACAAAAGAAGCCAAGCCAGGGGGAAAGAAAAATTCCAGCCATAAAGTTTCAAAGAATTCTCAGATATTAATTCTGACCCAAGTGCCATAGTGATTCACTGGCGGGTGATGCTGAGTAATCTTACTTTGGACTCTTAATCCATGTTCTATTAATGGATTTTAGCCACAGCTCCAAAGGTTAGGAATTAAAGACCCCATTTCCACCTCTTTTTATTAAATTATTCTAACCTCATCCTGGGTAATTCATCACTGTCTCACTCGCTCTTGGTACACACATTGGGAATGGAAGGGCCAGTTAATATAATCACCCTGTCCACTTCCCCAAACACATTCTAATAATAATAATAAAAAGCCCTAAGTCCAGTTTCTTTGAGATTTGAGAGGGTGGTTATTCCAATTTTACATTCAGTGCCGCTGAACAGTCAGTTCCTAGAGACTCTTGCTCCTTAAGAAGTCTCCTTCTTTAGTAGAATCATATCCTTTGCCTTAGTTTTGATAATTTTCAAAGTTGTTTAGGTTGAGCCTTTGAACATCTTGACCAGATGGCCATCTGTTGGCAGTTTCCACAGGATTCATTGAGTGGGCACAAGTCCTGAAGACTACTTGAAGAAAGAGGATGAAGTTCAGATGGTTCACACACCTCCAGAAACCTCTTTCAACTGTGAACAGTCCTGGCTTGCTGTATATGTAGTAAAGCATACTGAGGAAATGGATGCCTTGACTTCACTGATATCTGGAACGGACTGAATTATGTCCCCTCAAAACTGGTATGTTGAAGGCTTAACTCTCAATGTGACTGTATTTGAAGATTAAAGGGCATTAAAGGAGGTAATTAAAGTTAAATGAGGGGTCAAGCACAGTGGCTCATGCCTGTAATCTCAGCACTTTGGGAGGCCAAGGCGGGTGGATCACTTGAGGTCAGGAGTTTGAGACCAGCCTGGCCAGCATGGCAAAACCCCATCCCTACAAAAAAAATACAAAAATAGCTTGGCGTGGTGGTGTACACCTGCAGGCCCAGCTACTTGGGAGGCTGAGGCATGAGAATCATTTGAACCCGGAAGAGGTGGAGGTTGCGATGAGCTGAGATTGTGCCACTGCACTCCAGCCTGGGCAATAGAGCGAGACTCTGTCCCCCCCCAAAAAAAGTTAAATGAGGTTGTAAGAATGGAGCCCTGATCCAATAGAACTGGTGTCCTTAAAGGAAGAGGAAGAGATACCAGGAGTATGTCTGTACAGAGGAAAGGTTGTGTGAAGACACAGAGAGAAGGTGGCCATGTGCAAGCCAAGGAGAGAGGTCACAGGACAGAGCAACCCTACCATCCTCAATCTCAGACTTCCAGCCTCCAGAATTGTGAGAAAAGAAACTGTTGTTTAGGTCCCCCAGCCTGTGGCACTTTGTTATGGTAGCCTGTGACATTTTGAAACATCACAGGCTACCATATTTTGATATTTGGTCTTCCTGTTTCCTGGTTCACCGTTCCTCAAACCCTTGGAATCTAAAGCAATAAGTGTCTTTGTGAATGCTAATGAGATCACTGGTGGCTGGGGGCTCCTGGATAGCCTCAGGATGGGGGCTGGTTGCCAGGGGAACATCGTAATTAGAGGGTTGAAACTTTCAGCTCCCCTACTACCACCACACACACACCTCTGGGGTGGAAAGAGGAGCTGAAGACTGAGTTCATCACCAATGGCCAATGGTTTAATCAATCATGCTTATGTAATAAGGCCTCTACAAGAACCCAAGACTGGGTTCTGACGGCTTCCAGAGAGCTGCACACACAGCGGTTCCTGGAGGGTGGTGCACCCAGGTGCATGGAAGCTCCAAACCCCTTCCTACATACCTCGCCCTATGCATCTCTTCTATCTGGCTGCTCCTCTGTATCCTTTGTAATATCCTTTGTAATAAGTGGGTCAACGTAAGTGTTTCCCTGAGTTCTGTGAGCCTCTGTAGCAAATTAAACAAATCTAATGAAGGGTTCATGGAAAACCCCAATTTATAACCAGACAGTCAATCAGAGGTATACTATTCGCAACTAGCATTTAAAGTGGGGGGCAGTCTTGTGAAACTGAGCCCTTAACCTATGATATCTGATGCTGTCTACAGGTTGATGGTGTCAGAACTGAATTGAATAAGACACCCAGATGATGTGTGCTGGAGAATGTAGTGTCAAAATTGTTATATCGAGTGATGTGTGGAAGTAGAGAAAAAGAATTTCTTTTTCTCCGACATAGCCCACGCAGACTAATACAGTGCCACATAACTTCAACATTTGGAATCAGCCTGAAGAAGAGAAGTTTCCAGAAGACATTATAGCTGTTTAAAATATCTGAAGACAGTGACTACTTTTAGCTTGGTGCAAAAGTAATCGCAGTTTTTGCTATTACTTTCAATGCCAAAGACTGTGATTACTTTTGCACCAACCTAATACATGGAGATTCAGATTTGTTCTCTGTGAATCTAGAAGGAAATCTAGAACTGGTTGGAAATGTTTTAAAAAATAAGGTATTTGGCTCAATTATAAAAAAAGAATTTTTAACTGTTAAAGCTTTTCAAAAGAAGAATGAGAAGGAGCTACATAACACAAGTGGGTAAGATCCCATCACATAAATAACCATCGATCTGGATTCCGAAGCATCGCAAAGAATGTTGGACTAGCAGGACTCTATGATGACTTTTATGTGGTAAAAGTAGGATTTTAAAACCCACTCATCAAGGGTTACCACTAAGTAGCTCACTGTCTTGGGCAAGTTGTCCAAAGTCTCTTCATCTCAGTTTCCAAAACTCTTTTTAAAAAGAAAGTACAGTTTTTGTGAAAATTGAAAAAAATATATTAGTCAAGCAACAAATAAATAGAAAACATTATTATCATCATCATGCCGTTTGCGTCATCAAATGAAAATATTCCAAGAAAAGAAAAAAAATATATAATACTTTCCATTCATATGATGAAAGTATATAATTTTTTTCTTACTTTGGGTTTGCTTTAAAAATATAAATATAACTGTGTGTCTCATGAAAAGGCAATCATATAAAACCATTAAAAACCCAAACCCTGGAAGTTTGCCTTACATCATAAGAAGAAGAACAACAAAAAGCCTCAGTGAAATTGAACAGAATGTTCTCTTTTCCCCGATGGGTGAGATGCGATCTGTACAAGCTGTGAGTGCAGAGAAACAAATGCTAGTCCTTCGGCTGTAAGGGTCTGGGACGACCTTTCTAACTAAGGCGAAACTGCCTTTTCTGTGAGTCACCTTTTAAAGGAAGGGCTCGCTGCCTGGGAGCAGTTTTGCTGTTTCACATTTCTTTCATTCATCACTTTTCAGGCCCTGCGCCGTCTGGCACAGCCCTGGCCTCTTTGTGTGAATGTTTGGCTCTCATTGCTGCGGAGAAGTGATGTCAGGAAGCTCTGACTCAGGTGAGCAATAAGGAGCAGATGGCGCCTCCACAAACCCAGAGCCTCTCCCTGCACCCTGCTCCTTGGAACAAGAGTAATTATTATAAATGGGATGGGTGGTGGGATAAGCAAAGATCTAGGTTTTCTAAGGGGATCTGCAAAGCCGAAATCCTCCAGGAAAAAAAAAAATCAAAGTGCAGCCACCAGCATGGACAACAGAAAGGAACCCTGATTGGACATCGTTTAGGAACATGGTACTCACTCAGCTGGGCATTGTGCTAATCTGATTAATGAAATGACGATGCTAAGCGGGGCGTTCAGCTTGCTGCATCCGTGGCTAAGGCAAGTTGGGCAATTCCCCCCAGAACATCAATTCTCGGCACCCTTGTCAGATGATTGTTTATGAAAAGATGAATGCATGTGGCAATCTCGGGTGAAGGACGCTGATGCATGTGTTGTTAATGATTGAAATAATCAGTTTGGTAGTAACTGGCATGTGCGCTTGTCAAACGGCGGGCTGGGGAGCATTAGCATTCCTCAGGCATGGACGCCTTTATCTTCAGGCTGGTGTCTGACAACTACAAAGATCACCCATGAATAAATACCGGGCCTTACCCAGACATAATTAAACTGCCAATGCAGATATACCTAAATAAAATTGATATCTTAATGACACCAGATCCTGTTCAAGTAATGAAAGCAGTGTGAGAGGGACACAATGAATCGAGACATCAATGCTAGTTCCACAGGGGACTCTTCCCCCGGTAACTCCTCACAGAGGTTGCTTCTCATCATGGTGGAGGTTTTTTTTGGTTTGTTTTGTTTGTTTGTTTGTTTGAGACGGAGTTTGGCTCTTGTTGCCCAGGTTGGAGTGCAATGGCACCATCTCGGCTCACCGCAACCTCCGCCTTCCGGGTTCAAGTGATTCTCCTGCTTCAGCCTCCCAAGTAGCTGGGATTACAGGCATGTACCACCATGCCTGGCAAATTTTGTATTTTTAGTAGAGACGGGGTTTCTCCACGTTAATCAGGCTGATCTCGAATTCCTGGCCTCAGGTGATCCGCCCGCCTCAGCCTCCCAAAGTGCGGGGACCACAGGCGTGAGCCACCGCGCCCGGCCCGTGGTGGAGTTTTATTTCTGGCCTTTTCGATTGACCTGCCTTCACTATCTAAGAAATCTTTCCTTCTTTCTCCCTACCTATACCGGAGAGCTATGCATCTCTCTGCATGGAAGAGGTTGATATATCTTTTGTCACACTCCACTGGGCCACAGAGATTTTGGTTTCGTGACCTCTGAAATAACGCCTGGAGCTGGGGCTGCGTCACCTCTTCCATAGAATATGGGGAGAAACCTCCATTGCTCATGTCTGCATCACTCAGAACATCCAGCACAATGCTAAAAAGTATCAGGTGATCATCTCAGCATTTTGGGGAGCCAAGGCGGGTGGATCACTTGAGGTCAGGAGTTCGAAACCAGCCTAGACAACTTTGTGAAACTTTCTCTACTAAAAATACAAAAGTTAGCCGGGCGTGGTGGTGCGCACCTATAGTCTCAGCTACTCAGGAGGCTGAGGCAGGAGAATTGCTCGAACCCGGGAGGCGGAGGCTGCAGTGAGCTGAGATTGTGCCACTGCACTCCAGCCTGGGTGACAAAGGGAGTCTCCATCTCAAAATAATTTTTAAAAAGTACCAGGTGAATCTGATCTCCACCCTCTTGCCAGCTCTGGGGGTCGCTTGAGAGAGAAAGTGTGTGTGTATGTGCATTTCTCTGCCTAATTTCCACCTGTCCTCCCTCTCTGACTTAAAATTGACTGTCTACCACGTGGACCCACTCCTCACCACTAAGATGCAAGCAGTTTCATCTTATCTAGTCCTTTTTCTTTATATGCCACTCTCAGAAAAAAAATGAATCTGCCGCCCAAACTATTTCTACAACTCCATATCACTTTTTTTTCTTTCTTTCTTTCTTTTTTTTTTTTTTTTTTGAGACAGAGTCTCACTCTGTTGCCAGGCTGGAATGCAGTGGCGTGATCTTCGCTCACTTGCAATTTCTGCCTCCCAGGTTCAAGCGATTCTCCTGCCTCAGCCTCCCGAGAAGCTGAGATTACAAGTGTGTGCCACTACGCCCAGCTAATTTTTGTATTTTTGGTAGAGACAGGGTTTCACCATGTTGGACAGGATGGTCTCGATCTCCTGACCTCGTGATCTGCCTGCCTTGGCCTCCCAAAGTGTTGGGATTACAGGCGTGAACCATCACACGCAGCCCATATCACGCTTCCCAATTGTCGTGATCTTGCAGTACATTTTTCCTACTGATTTCCCTGTGGAAATGGCACCTCCTCTTTCAGCCTCTCTTTTTAACTACCTCCTTTGACTAAAATATGATTATTCATAGACTTAATTTGCTCACCTGAAAAACCCAGAAGTTGGACAAGATCATCATTTCTCAAACTGCCTTCTCTAGAATACCAACTTTTCATAGTACAGTGCCAAGCACAGATATTCAATAAATATTTGTTGAATGAATGAAAATACTTGTGCCATGATAAAAGGGATTCTGGAGACAAGTGTAGGGAGAGCTGAGAAAAATGTGTTTAATCTTTACTCTAAAACTCTTCAAGCCTTCCAATGGGCTACTAAGCAGTATGAAACTTCATATGGTATGCAACTTTTAGCAAACGTGTTTAACCATGGAATTTCATGTTTTGCAGTTGCCTAGGAACCCCTCACAGAATATACATTAGACTTAATGATTACCAAATTTCCTTTGGCTATTGCATTCTATGACCATGTGTCTCTCACACAGAGACCCACCCGTCACTCCCACTCACCTCAAGGGAAGAAAATAAGACTTCACCTCCATCCCTCCCCATAGCATCTAACACTATGTCTTTACTTTTAAAGTCCTGTGATCATAAAAAAAAAAAAAAAAAAAAGTTGGTCTTTGTCCCCAGTTCCTGACACAGTTCCTAAAGCTCTTGGAATTTTCGGAGTGATAAGTAAGTACCTTTTGCAAGTAAATGTGAGGACCGATAGTTGGGGGGCCCCTGGATAGCTTCAGGGGAATGGGTTGCCAGAAAGAACAAGGCACCATTAGAGAGTTGGAACTTTTAACCTCACCCTACCACCTCCATGGAGGGGAGAAGGGGCTGGAATTGGAGCTAATCAACAATGGCCAATGATTTAGTTCATCATGTCTATGTAACAGAACTTCATAAAAGCCCCTAAACAACCAGGGTTCAGAAAGCTTATGGAGGTGCTGGGAGGCCGTGCACCCAGAGAGGACATGGGAAGATCCATGCCTTTCCTCCACACCTTGTCCTAAGCATCTCTTCCATTTGGCTGTTTCTAAATTGTATTATTGACAATAAACCGGTTATAATAAGTACAGTCTTTTTTGAGTTCTGTGAGTTGTTCCAGCAAATTATTGAACCCAAGAAAGGGGTTATGAGAAACCTTGATATTTAGCCAGTCAGTCGGAAGTACAGGAGGCCTGGGACTTGAGATTAGCATCTGATATGGGGCAGCCTTGTGGGAGGGACTGAGCCCTTAACTCCAGGGATAGGATGCTAACTCCAGGTAGATAGTGTCAGAACTGAATTGAGTTGTCGGAGACCTAGTGGTGTCTGGGGAGTTGGAGAATTGGTTGGTGTGAGCAAACAAAACAAAACAAAACAAAACAAAAAAAAACCCACACGTTTGGTGTCAGGTATGGTGTTATTAAACACAGCACTGATTATTTAAATATACTAACCAAGTCTAAATTCTCACTTTCACACTCTCATGGTTTCCAGTAGCCATTTTCATTGTCTGACGACTTTGTATCTCTATTACTTTTCTGAATTGTTACAGTTACTTTGGGGAGCTATAACAAAATACCACAGACAAGATGGTTTATACAACAAATATGTATTTCTCCCAGTTCTGGAGGCTGGGAGCTCCAAGATCAAGGTGTAGGCAGATTTGCCATCTAGTTAGGGCTCTCTCTCTGGTTTGTAAATGGCCATATTCTGTGGCATTCTCACATTGAGGAGTCAGAGAAACCCCTGGTCTCTTCCTTTAATAAGGGCACTAATCCTATCATAGGATCTCTACTCTCATCCCCTCACCTAAACCTGATTATCTACTGAAAGTGCTACCTATACCAATACCATCCCATGGGAAATAAGGGCTTTGATGTATGAATTTTGCAGGAACACGTTTAGTCCATTATATCCACCATGTTCCTTAACATCCTGGATAGTGTTCATATTAACAAACCATCTCTAATCCTATCCTCTAGTCTACCATATTCCTAGACTTCACTGGCAGTCTTCACTCCACACATTGAGAGGTGAAGCCGGCTGTCCTTCTGGGTCAGATGGGGACTTGGAGAACTTTTCTTTCTAGCCAAAGGATTGTAAATACACCAATCAGCACTCTGTGTCTAGCTAAAGGTTTATAAACGCACCAATCAGCACTGTGCAAAAAATGCACCAATCAGCTTTTTGTGTCTAGTTAAAGGTTTGTAAATGCACCAATCAGCACTCTGTTTCTAGCTAAAAGTTTGTAAATGCACCAATCAGCACTCTGTAAAAATGCACCAATCAGCTCTCTGTGTCTAGCTAAAGGTTTGTAAGCACACCAATCAGTGCTCTGAGTCTAGTTAAACATTTGTAAACACACCAATCGGCACACTGCAAAAACGCACCAATCGGCGCTCTGTGTCTAGCTAAAGGTTTGTAAATGCACCAATCAGCACTCTGTAAAAGTGCACCAATCAGTGCTCTCAGTCTAGCTAAAGGTTTGTAAACACACCAATCAGCACTCTGTAAAAACGCACCAATCAGCACTGTGTCTAGCTAAAGGTTTGTAAATACACCAATCGGCACTCTGTAAAAACGCACCAATCAGTGCTCTGTGCCTAGCTAAGGGTTTGTAAATGCACCAATCAGCACTCTGTAAAAACGGACCAATCAGCACTCTGTAAAATGGACCAATCAGTACTCTGTAAGATGGACCAATCAGTAGGACATGGGCGGGGCCAAATAAGGGAATAAAAGCTGGCGACCCAAGTCATCACTGGCAAACTTCCTGCCTCATAAACAGACATTCGATTGTACATTTTTTTTGAGTTTCTATTGAGTGGCTAGTCTGTGTTCTAGGCAGAGGCTGGGCAAGCCTACTGGTCCGGTTGCAAAGCCCAAGACCGAAGCCTGGTTGGTGGTTTGAGTAGCTCTGAGTCTTCTACGGATTCCAGAAAAGTAGCAGGAAAATTCACAGCGCTCAGGAGGTAATTGCCAGTTATTGCTCTACTGGTTCCAATTTTAGTAGCAAATGAGCAATGTATAATGTATCAAGCTTATTAAAAAATATAAATGAGAAATAAAAGTGCTCACAAGGGGAATGGGAAATTCACAAAGTTTTATAAGATACAGTCATTACCAGAGCTGACATCTGACAGCTGCTAGGCCCTGTGCCGTGCTGGTATCTCTGTGATGCCTTGTGGGCTGTGTGCTTAAGGCAGCTCAGTGCAAAACCCCGAGGGGCGCTCAACTGATTACTGCCTTTCTTGTTGAGGGGTGCTGACTTCGGAACTGTCAAGTCCCCAGACCTACCAAGGCAATCTAGTTCGAAGCATGCTCAGCCTCCTTTTGAAAGAGAGATAAGGCAAAGGTTTTGTCTTTCAAGCACAAAGAGGAAACGTTCATCCAGATTTTCAAAACCTGCAGGATTGGGATAAGATGCCATCCCTGAGCATTTAACAGATACTACCTTCCTCCATCATCCCCTCCACCCCCAACAACTCTAGTACCTTATTATCTTGAAACCCAATGATAGCAATATCCCCATAAATTATCTCCCCACAGGCAGACTGCCCCCTGACTGTATTCCACCCTGTGTCCTGGTGTGCCAAATTAGTATTCCTCAAGCCCCCTGAGAATAATGTCACTTAACCTCATTCAGCGGCACCTGTCTGATTTGCAATTAACTCACCAACATTTCAGTCTAGAATTCACCATTTTCACCAATGGAGTCCCACAATACCTACCTCATCAGTGTTATCGCCCACTCCTCCCCGGCGGTGACCGCCATTTCTGCTGAACAAATACACCCATGGCTTCCTTAGCACAGATTACACCCTTATGCCTCCTGCTGGGTGGGCCTTTTCTGCCTGGAGTTCATCCTTCCTCCATTCCACTCCAGGAAGTCTTTTCCAAACCCTTGTTCATATAAACCTACCGTGGTTCAGGCAGTATGGGAATGGAAACAGGTGGAGGAAGAAATGTAACCTGCTCTTGTAGGGGTGTCACATTCAACATTAAACCCGTTTCACTTACACAGACTCAACTTGGCAACAGGGAGACACAGCACAATTGAAATGGTGCAGGCAGTTCAGCCTGGTGTTCAACTAGGAGCCTGTGTCCTAGAAAACAGAAATGGGGCTGAGACTCACCTGTCTTCTCCAAGGTCCCCAGATCCCCGAGAGCCCCTTAGAGTGGAAGCATCTTGCCTCAAAACCATCCTAGACTTGATTAAAGAGTTTCTCAGCTGGGCTCGGTGGCTCACACCTGTAATCCCAGCACTGTGGGAAGCCGAGGTGGGTGGATCATGAGGTCAGGAGATCGAGACCATCCTGGCTAACACGGTGAAACTCTGTCTCTACTAAAAATACAAAAAATTAGCCAGGCATGGTGGCGGGCGCCTGTAGTCCCAGCTACTCGGGAGGCTGAGGCAGGAGAATGACGTGAACCCGGAAGGCGGAGGCTTGCAGGGAGCTGAGATGGCGCCACTGCGCTCCAGCCTGGGTGACAGAGCAAGACTCTGTCTCAAAAAAAAAAAAAAAGAGTTTCTCAAGTCGATGTTAGACTGTATTAAGAACTTGCTTACCTGTGGAGTTTTGGACCTAACACTGAAACAAATTCCCCTACATTCATAAATGTGTCATTTTTTCATAAAATAAAAATGCAAAAGAGATTTATAATTAACAGAAGGTGCTGGGACAATCATTTAACTACCTGAGATAAGAAATAAAGCTCCAGCAGCACCTCAAACCACATGCAGAAGTCAACCCCAGATGTGTGAAGAGTTCAATGTGTCTGAGAGTATATTACATATAAGAACTTGAAAACAGACATATGAAGCCATTCCTGAAAAACTGTTTTCTAAGCATAAAAGCAAAGGCACAAATTATGAAATAAAAGATACCTTTGGTTTCATTAGATTTCCTCCTTCTCTTGTCTTTCTCCCAATCGTATGCACAACGACCAAAGAAGAAGAAAAATCTGGGAAGACCTTCTTCAGTATTGAGCCCTAGGGAAGGGTGGCATCCACGTTCAGCTTTGAGGAATCAAGAAGGATGACACCAAGGGCCATGTTGCACAGATATAACACCTTCCCGAAAACAGTATGTGGTGTGATGAGGGGCGACACCAGAAAGACTTCAGTCTCCCTAGATTTAGGGAGAATTAGATAGCAAGGCGAGGCTGGGCGTGGAGGCTCACGCCTGTAATCCCAGCACTTTGGGAGGCCGAGGCAGGTGAATCACGAGGTCAGGAGTTTGAGACCAGCCTGGCCAACATGGTGAAACCCTGTCTCTACTAAAAATACAAAAATTAGCCAGGCATGGTGACAGGCACCTGTAGTCTCAGCTACTCGGAAGGCTGAGGCAGGAGAATTGCTTGAAACCGGAAAGTAGAGGTTGCCATGAGTGGAGATCGTGCCACTGCATTCCAACCTGGGTGAAAGAGTGAAACTCTATCTCAAAAAAAAAAAAAAAAAAAGCAAGGCGAAATCAGCATAAACAGAAATGCACTCAGAAACTCAATGGCAGCCATGCTTGCACATGCTTGCACCCAGCAGAACATCCTTAGGACAGCAAACATGTTCCCTGAAAGTGCAGTTACTAGAATAGGCAATAGGTTCAACGCAGTCAAATCATATAGCCACAGAGACGCCTTAGCTCACCTAAATTAAAACGAACGAGAACATCAAACTTCCAACAAACAAAAGGATACATACAAAGCAAACATCTAGCCCAGCAGATTCACAAAAATGACCACGGGTCGGAGGATGGCCCAGAAATGTTTCCTTAATGGGTGCTGTGCGATTCCACCTCTTTTCCCCTCTTCACAGTTGCTGAATCACTTAATAAAAATGGATTTTTTCATTAGCTAGACCTCCTGTTTATCTGAGGTGAATCACACACTCTACTTTTTGAGCGAACTAAAGGCCAGAGTAAAACCCTTGAACATTTGAGCGTGAGTCAACAGATAACCACCAACATCAGAAAGAGAAGTTACCAAATTGAAAGAAAAAGACAAGCTCTAAAGAGAAAGAGACAGCAAGGCACCTTTCAGAGGAAAGAAAAAAAAGATTTGTAACAACAACAACAAAAACCCGAGGTAAGAATTAAGTGATACCTGTCCAACACTCTCACTAAATGTAAATATGGACTTCATCAGACAGAGATGAAATTGGAAATAGTAAGAATAAAGACAGGTTAAGAAGCAGCTACTTAAGAGGTGAGCAGAAATAAAAAAGGGACAGGTGAAATCCTTCAAAGAAACTGAAAATACAAAAGTAGGAAGGTTAAGTATCACTGTGGAGGCCAAGCTTGAAGCCATCTCCTCTTAGGCTGCAGAGAAAAGCTATTCAGAGATGGGAACGGGAAGATGAGCAGACAGGTTGAGATCAGAGAACGAAGTTCCACGATGCAGGTCATTGAATGTTTTGGAAAAAGATCTCAAGACCTGGAATCTGCAGACAGAAAACGTTCGCCGTTAACAAAATTACTCAAAAGGGACAAGCATTTGCTGTGTCCTGGTAAACGTTTTGAATTTTAAGAATAAAGACAGAATCCTTCAAGTTACCTAAAAGCAAGATAAAAGAAGTGGTCTAAGGCCTTTACTTAACACCATTACATACCGTAAGACCTGGAAGCAGACTCTGTAGAAATTTGAGGGAAAACATCTATGACTCAGGAAAGCTATAGTCCACCAATATTTCATTTATAAGAGATTTAAGAAAAAAATTGAAAAGCCAGGCATAGTGGCTCGAGCCTGTAGCTCCTTGCTGCTTGGGAGGCTGAGACAGAAGAATCCCTTGAACCCAGGAGTTAGAGACTGTAGTGCACTGCAGTTGTCCCTGTGAATAACCATTGCACACCAGACTGGACAACATAGTGAAACACCATCTCTAAAACAAACAAAAATTGGATGTGCAAAAAATGTTTAATGTTGAAAACATTACTTTATACTATATATATGGTATTATATATAATATGTATAAAGTACTATGTATTTCAATAATGTATAGATAAAATAAAAATTTCAAAGATCTATTATACAATTTAACAACAAAAAAGTAGTGATTTATGCTGTATGTAAGTGATAAAAAATTCAAAGTAAGAAAGCAAATGATAAAAATGTTAAAGAAGATGATTATCTCGAGGGAAGGAAGGCAGAGGGTGGAATCTGGTAACTATCCCAGTTTATTTCCTTTAAAACAATCACTATCTGTAGCTATGCCTGAAACAAACAAACACGGCAAAATATCAAATCTGGCACGAGAGAGGTTATCTGTATCATTTTCAGGCTTAATATGTTGTACATGCTTTTTAAAAGAAGGGAATAATGAAGAGATTAGAGACTGCAGAGCTGCATCAGCCAAGAAGCTAAACAAGAAAGTCTAAAAAATTGTCACAAAAATGTTTATGAAATGCCAGTGTAAAAAACAGCCCTTGAAGAAAAAACCCACAATGCTACTGAAAAGTCATAATACAGGGCCAGGTGGTAGATTACAATGGTTTAAGGCTTGAGCTCAGGAATAATACTGCTCTGTGCTCAGATTCGGCCTCTACCACTTAGTAGTGATGTGACCTTCAATAGGTGACAATGCCTGTCTGAATCTCAGCTATGCCCTTGTACAAAGGCTAATAATGATACCTACCTCATGGGGAAATTGTAACAATTATGTAAAACAAGCAATACAAATCAGCCTGGAGGCTGGCACATATGAGTATTCAATTAATATTAACTGTTAGGATTATTATGACAACAAAAAAAGAGACTGGGTGGAGATGCTTGGTTTTACTCCAGTCTCTTAGCCCCTCAGCTGGGGGCTACCACCCAAGGCAAATCTGAAACAGGTAATTTCGTATTAATGGATGACACCTCTTCAAGCATCTAGAAATTCAGACATTTATGTGTCCAAACTCTACTTCTACACTATTCTTACACCTAAAAGTAAAAATAGTTTTGAAAATATACCGTTTTTATTACATGTGAATATATATTCAATTAGATATGTATATAATTTAATGTTATATAAAATTTAATTATATAACATATATTAATTATTTATATTGTTAGATAAATTTTAAATTTTATGACATAATTTTATTTATATTATATATTATAAAAGTTTGATCTTTTATCATACATGTTTAATTTGTTATTGTCTAATTTATTAATCATTAAGGTCTTAGGCAATTGATTATCTTTAAAGTATCCTTCCCCTTAGAAAATTCTAGAAATGGAAATGAGCATGTTCCTACCAAATTCAGTGAACAGTAGTTTCTTCTTCACATTCCAGGTACAGAATGGAAGCACAGGCTATCCCTAAGGCAACTGAGGAGACTGAGGAGCAAGGTGCAAATATACATTTTTATTTTATTTTATTTTTTGCTTAGGCTGTACAATTACTATTCATTTTTCAAGCAGCAAGTTTAGTTTTGTTTTTTTTTGCAATAAGCCCATCTTGTTTTCTTAACAATTATTTGATCCTCTAAATTTATATTTTGAAAATTTTCAAAGTTACAGGAAAGGTACAGTAGTAAGAGTATATTGGCCAGGCGCGGTGGTTCACGCCTGTGATCTCAGCACTTTGGGAGGCCGAGGCAGGCAAATCACCTGAGGTCAGGAGTTCAAGACCATCCTGACTAACATGGAGAAACCCCATCTCTACTAAAAATACAAAATTAGCTGGGCGTGGTGGCGCATGCTTGTAATCCCAGCTACTCGGGGGGCTGAGGCAGGAGAATAGCTTGAACCCAGGAGGCGGAGGTTCTGGTGAGCCGAGATCGCATCATTGCACTCCAGCCTGGACAACAAGAGCAAAACTCCATCTCAAAAAAAAAAAAAAAAAAAAAAAAGTGTATTACCCACATACTCTTCAACTAGAGTCACCATTTCTTTTTTCCTGCCTCCTTTGCCTCTGTGTGTGTGTAACTGTGTATATCCTTTCTGAACCGTAATAGAGTTAAACATCATGACATCTCACCTCAAATACTTCCACATGTATTATTACCTAAGAGCAAAAACATTCTCCTAAGTAATCATAACACAATCATCATACTCAGGACATTTAACATGGAGGAAAACAAATTTTATTACAGCGTGTGTCTGGAGTTTTGGTTTGGAATATAGAGTTTCTTTTAGTCTAGATATCCTGCCTATTATGTATGGTAAAGTGAGCTTACTAAAATATAGCTCCATTCCTAAATATCATGAGTAAATATCTCTAAATAATTAATTATTGCAATTCCATTTTGATCAAAGTATGATATCAACACAGGTGCCTAGTAGAGAATCTGGTTTGGAACTGAAGTACTTAGTACCTCAGGAAAACTTATTAAAATGTTTTCTTCTTGTAAAAGACAGGGGAACCGAAGTGTAGGAAATTAAAGTGACATTCCTCAAGTTTACAGAAGGAAGGTTGGTAAAATTCAAACTTAAGTTCCAGCAATACTGTACAGCAAAGCACAGATCCTGACACCGTGTAGCCTGTGGGAGAGGTGGGCACAGATGATCCACTAAGAGATCAGAAACACATTGCTTCCATCTCTCTTATTTCTGTTTATAACACATCTCAGCCAGAGGTCTCCATTCCTTGATGGATGCTAGAATCATCTCAGGAGCTTTTAAAAGATGCAGAGATGGCTTGGAGCCCGCCTCAGACCAATAAAAGTAGAAATCGCTGGGGACAGAACAAGGATGCTGGTGTTTACAAGCTCTCAGGTGATTGTAACGAGCAGCCGGAACTGAGACCCATTGCCCTAGAGGAAAGGAAGTTTGGACTTTGGGTACGACTGTGTATTCTTGTCCACCACCACCTAAGTCTCTTGCCTTAGGAAGTGACACTGCACCGCATTTTTCCTTCCCTCTGTGCTGATTTTCTTGTGAGCATTCACCCTGAGATACCAGATCATTCTTTTTTTTGCAGACGGAATCTTGCTCTGTTGCCCAGGCTAGAGTACAGTGGTGCAATCTTGGCTCACTGCAACCTCCTCCTCCTAGGTTTAAGTGATTCTCCTGCCTCAGCCTCCCAAGTAGCTGGGATTTGGGATTACAAGTACCTACCACCATGCTCTGCTAATCTTTTTTTTAATTTTAGACGTGACGGGCTTTCACCATGTTGGCCAGGCTGGTCTCGAACTCTTGACCTCGTGATCCAACCACCTTGGCCTCCCAAAGCGCTGGGATTACAGGCATGAGACACTGGACCCGGCCACCAGACCATTCTTAAATGCGTTGTCCACAATGTCTCAGACCTCCCACCAGGCTGGAGACACTGGGGAATTCCAGCAGGAGATGGACGCCACACCCAACAGCAGGCATTTCACTCACACAAACCGGAAAATGACAGAGCTATGAACTGTGCCAGTGCCAATGTCCGGATCCCAGGGGTACAAAGAGGAGAGACAAAGGGCAAAAGGAGGGTGTAAGGTGCGGCTCTGTGTGGTGCTGAAGGCGCAGCTTCCTCAGATGAAGCTCTCAGTGGCATGGGCTGACACTGGGTCCAGGAGCTTAGCTGGAGGAGAAACCTGCAATTGACAAAGTCATGCCGCCCATGTCCCTTATAAACAATTGAATTCTCAAGCAAAGACCAGTGTTTGTGACAGCTCACAATACCTGACAATGTGAATAAACAACAGCTGTACCTCCCTCTTCTTTCCCTTCTCCCCATCGCCATGACCACCCTGCCTTTTTGGAATAGCCAGGAAGTAACTCTGGCTCCGTCTCTAGGAAAAAGGAGCCGCAGCCTGCAAGAGTTGACTGAGCTTCCACCACATGCCAGGAGATGAGTCAGACACAGTCACGGTCTGGAGGAGTCCAGGACCGCTCATTCTGCAAGAGGCAGGGACAGACGTGTGTGCCGTGGACAGCCAGCCTCGTCTATTCTGCGAACATTTCACATCCTGTCACCAGTGTGGCTGCCCGGGCACACACGAGGGACAGCGGGTGGGAGGGACAGTAACCCTATCCAATTCCTGACATTGCAGCCCCCTCACACCCGCTCTGATCTCCATTACATCCTGGGATTGAATGGCCCTATAAAAATGTCCACCGTGAAAGACAGATTCAAAAACTGAAGAAACAGTATCCTGATGGAAGTCCTTTAACATCCTCCACCCTCAAGCTTCAGGCCCTTCCCCCAGGCCCTACAATAGAACTCCCGTCCCCACCCCTGGCCAGGCAGAGAATTTATGAGCTCTAAGTCCTGTTTTTCTACATTGATGGAAATCACGGGCAAACGTTTCCACCGGGCCGAACTCCATCCAGAGTCAAATATCAAGGCACCCAGCTGAGCTCCAGGAGCCAGCGTTTATGAAACCAGTCGAGGTGCCCTGTGACCGTAAACCATCTTATATTTACTATGACAGGACAGTATTTGAGTTCATAAAAAGATGATTTTTTCTGCCTAACTTTTGTTGCCTGGAAGGCCCTAGCTTCTTTTACAAGGGGATTGTGTGTCGGGACCCGATAGAGAGCCTGAAAAGCTAAGTCAGCCAGCTGTTGTTTGTTCATTTCGTTGGGGTAAAGAAATTGAGTCAGACCTAAAGGGGCCCTAAACAAGATTTGTTCATTTCGTTGGGGTAAAGAAATTGAGTCAGACCTAAAGGGGCCCTAAACAAGATTCCATAGATTCTTGACGGTCCATGATAAGTGGGAAAAATACATACCTGTTATCTCGTATGATGCAAATGAGAAGCAGGGAGAAGAGAATCATTTTATCTAACCTCCCCAGCCCTGCCTCCTCCTCCCCAGCCCTGCCTCTCCCAGCCCTGCCTCCACCCCTGCGTCCTCCAGGGATATCTAGATCCCATTTGGAAAAAGGGACAGTGATGAGTCTCTGAAATGTTCGCCAGAACCGCAGCGAAGGGTAGAACCACATCATCTCTTTAGGTTGATCGGGGTATGGAAAGAAACTGAAGGTGGGGTACAAGGGGAAAAAAGGGATTTAGGAGGGAGCTTTCTGCTGCAGAAGGGACGACATATTCTGAGCTCTTTCAGTCACCTGGAGGGTCTGTGTGTTGTTTGCTACCAATGTTGCATTTATTTCACTCAAGTCATTCTTCAAGAGGACCTATGCCAGCTGGGGCCAAGGGAACTGGAGCAGGATGTATGTAAGCATTTTGTGAGGATGTAAGCAAACTAAGAAAATGTCAGAGACGTCCGGCTACTCTGAAGTGTTGACCCCAGTGTGGGGACCAGAGAGGCAGCACGTAAATTGTCCTCATCTCTAGAGCAGCTTCACGGAAATCCAGAGGTTCTTTCAGCTCCGACACTCTCTAACTCTGGGAATCATGAAGTGAATGGAGTACAAAGGGTCATAGTTGAGCAAAGGCTCAGGAAACAGCCTTTTCAGAGGACACACACGAGTCCCCAACGCTGAACTGGAGGCTGCTGCCTCTCTGGCAATGGGTATTTGTTACTGGAGTATGCGGCTGCAGCTCCTTCCTTTGCTGAATACACGTTGCTGTATTTTTAAAATGCGATTAATTAACTGTGAAAGGACAACTTAAAGATCCCAAAATCGCAACTGTGGGCACCAGTGCCAGGCACTAATTTTTTATTATGAAGAAAAATTAATTTCTTATTAATTATTGTTGAATAAATGGGCCAATCTACGATTGCACAATAAAACATTTGGACTCGTCTCGTGGACCACAAAGCTGAATTACCACTGCTCTTCAGGAAGCTAAAGAGATTAGGTGGGTTTTAGGAAGTTTTTACTGTTAATCCAGGAAAGCAATTCTGCCTCCATCAGCAGCACCTCATGACATGTGTTAATGATATTTTTTCTGTACCCTGAACTTCCTTCTGCCAGTGCTCAGCAACCTGCATTTTTACCCCTTGGTGCAGAAAATAACAGAAGTGAAATATCCTGAGGAAGATTAAAGGCAGTAGGGATTTTCTCAAAAGGTTCAGATGCTATTTGGCAGAGATTTATTTTTTCTGAGTAAATTATCCAGTCTGAGACGCCTTTAGTATTAGATTTTAATCCATTTAAATTTATTTTGATGACTGTTGCCCCTTGGTATCCACAAAAGATTGGTTCCAGGACCCCCTAAGGATACCAAAATCCATGGATGCTCAAGTTCCTTATATAAAATGGCATGGTATTTGCATATAACCTACACACATCCTCCTGTATACATTTAAATCTTCTCTAAATTACTTATAATGCCTGCTAGAATGGAAATGCTATGTAAATAGCTATTAGACCACATTTTTTAAGCATTTATGTTACTTTTTATCATTGTATTGTTTTGTGGCGGTGGGGGGCGGGGGATTAGCTGAATCCTTGAATGCAGAACCCACAGATGTGGAATGTCCCCTGTGCTTAGAAATTTGGACTTGTTTCTTGTTTCTTTCTTTTTTTTTTTTTTTTAAGAGACAGAGTCTCGCTCTGTCACCCAGGTTGGACTGCAGTGGTGCGATCACAGCTCACTGCAACCTCCACCTCCCGAGTTCAAACGATTCTTATGCCTCAGTCTCTCAAGTACCTGGGATTACAGGCATATGCCACCATGCCCGGCTAATTTTTGTATTTTTAGTAGAGACGGGGTTCTGCCATGTTGGCCAGGCTGGTCGCAAACTCCTGACCTCAAGTGATCTGCCTGCTTCAGCCTCCCAAAGTGCTGGGATTACAGACATGAGCCATCGTGCCTGGATGAAATTTGGACTTGTTTTCTATCATCTTATTTGATGCTCTCCATTTACTACGTCTGTTTGCTTTTTTCTTTTCTTTTATTGGAGTAGTCAAGTTTATTTTATTGAATCCCCTTCCAGTTTAGAAATTATTATTTCATTGGTTACATTTCAAATTTTGCATGGTAATTAATTTAAGAAAACCTCATATTAATATTGCAATCCTTCTCTATCAATGCAAGGGTTTAAAAAGCTTGAGGCCAGGCGCAGTTGCTCCTGTCTGTCATCCCAGTACTTTGAGAGGCCGAGGCAGGCAGATCACTTGAGTCCAGGAGTTCGAGACCGGCTTGGGCAACATGGTGAATCTCCATCTCTACAAAAAATGCAAAAATTAGCTGAGCACGGTGCCTTGCACCTGCAGTCCCAGCTACTCCAGAGGCTGAGGCAGGAGGATCACTTGTGCCTGGGAGGTCAAGGCTGCAGTGAGCTGTGATCGTGCCACTGCACTCCAGCCTGGGCTACAGAGCGATACCCTGTCTCAAAAAATAAAGAAATAAGTAAAATAAAAAATAAAATGCTTTAACACTGCCCTCCACTTCACCTTCCTCTCATTCTAATTTTATCATTGGTAAAACTGCTCTTAATCCAAGCCACATATTACTTTTTTTAATTTTATAGTCACAGCTCGTTTGGATGGATGAGTGTGTTTACCATCTTCCCAACTCACCCTTGCTTTTAGTACATCTTGCTTTCCTTCTGGATTCAGTCTTTCTTGCTAAAGTCTGTCATTTAGTAGTTTCAGTAAAGGTTTTGTATAGTTACTTCTCTCTTTGTTTATCTGAAAGTTCTCCATGTTCTGTCCTCTGAAAGTTTTATTAAATGCATTTTGGACCTAGTAAGTCTATACTCGGAGTCTGTAAACTACCTTGTTATAGTTCCATCTTTTAATCTCTTTAAGAAGTTTCTCAGATCTTCTCATTATTAACATGTTTCAGCTGTTTTCCTCTGCTGTTTGGTAAGTTTATCATGTATCTTTTAGTTATTACAGGCATACCTTGCTTTATTGAGCTCTGGTTTACTGTGCATTGCAGATACTGCATTTTTTTTTAAATGGAAGGTTTGAGGCAACCCTGCATCAAGCAAGTCTGTCGGGGTCATTTTTCCAATAGTATGCTCACATGCTGTGTCTCTGTGTCACAATTTTGGCATTTTTCTCAATATTTCACTTTTTCATTAATATTGTATCTGTTATGGTGATCTGTGATCAGTGATCTTTGAGGTTACCATTGTAATTGTTTTGAGGTGCTTCAAACCATGCCTATAGAAGACAGGGAATTTTATCGATAAATGTGTGTGTCCTGACTGCTCCACAGACCAGCTATCCCCCATCTCTCTCTTCCTCAGGCCTCCCTATTACCTGAGACACAACAATATTGAAATTAGGTCATTTAATATCCCTACAATGTTCTAAATGTTCAAGGGAAAGGAAGAGTTGCACATCCGTCACTTTAAATCAAAAGCCAGAAATGATTAAACTTAGTGAGGAAGGCATGTTGAAAGCTGAGAAAGGCTGAAAGCTCGACCTCCTCCAGCAGTTAGCCTAGTTGTAAATGCAGAGGAAAAGTCCTTAAAGGAAACAAAAAGTGCTCCTCCAGCGAACACACAAATGATAAGAAAGTGAAACAGCCTTATCGCTGATCTGGACAGAAGGTCAAACCAGCCACAACATCCCCTTAAGCCAAAGTCTAATCTAGAGCCAGGCCCTAACTCTCTTATATTTTATGAAGGCTGAGAAGGTGAGGAAGTTGCAGAAAAAAAGTGTGAAGTTAGCAGAGTCTAGTTCATGGGGTTTAAAAAAAGAAGCCATCTCCATAACATAAAAGTGTAAGATGAAGCAGCAGGTACTGACGCAGAAGTTGCAAAAAGTTATCTAGAATATCTACACAAAATTATTGATGAAGATGGCTACACCAAACAACATATTTTCCATGTAGACAACATAGCCTTATTCTATACTAGAAGAAGATGCCATCTAGGAATTTCATAGCTACAGAGAAGTTAATACCTGGCTTCAAAGTTTCAAGGACAAGCTCACCCTTTTGTTAGAGGTTAATGCAGCCAGTGACTTTAAGCTAAAGCCAATGCTCATTTTCCATTTCAAAATTTCTAGGACCCTTACAATTGATGCTAAGCCTATTCTGCCTGTGCTGTACAAATGGAACAACAAAGCCTGGATGACAGCACATCTGTTTACAGCATGGTTTACTGAATATTTTAAGCCCACTGTTGAGACCTACTGCTCAGAAAATAAAAAGGATATCTGTCTAAATATTACTACTCATTGATAATGCGTCTGGTTATCTAAGATCTCTGATGTATAAGATGAATGTTGTTTTTTATACCTATTAATACAATATCCATTGTGTAGCCCACAGGACAGAGTCGTTTTGACTTTCAAGTCTCATTATTTAAGGAATATACTTTGTAAGGCTCTAGCTACCATAGATAATGATTCCTCTGATAGATCTTGGCAAAGAAAACTGAAAACCTTCGGGAAAGAATTCACCATTCTAGGTGCCATGAAGAACATTTGTAATATATGGGAGGAGGTTATAAAATATCAACACAAACAGGAATTTTGAAGAAGTTGGTTCCAACCCTCATGGATGACTTTGAGAAGTTCTGGACTTCAGAGAAGGAAGTAACTCCAGATGTGGTGGAAAGAGCCTGAGAATTAGAATTGAAAGTGGAGCTTGAAGATGTGACTGAATTGTGGCAATCTCGCAATAAACCTTGAACTGATAATGAGTTGCTTCTTGTGGATGAACGAAGACAGTGGTTTCTTGAGACGGAATCTCCTCCTGGTAAAGATGCTGTGAACATTGTTGAAATGACGATGAAGGATTTAGAATGTCACATGAACTTAGTAGATAAAACAACAGGAGGATTTGAGAGGATTGACTCCAATTTTAAAGGAAGTTCCACTGTAGGTAAAATGCTATCAAACAGCAGCATCGCATGCTGCACAGAAATCTTTCATGAAAGGAAGAGTGGATCAACGAGGCAAATTTCACTGTTGCCTTATTTCAAGAAATTTCCACAGCCACCTCAATCTTCAGCAACCAACACCTTGATTAGTCAGCAGCCATTGACACTGAGGCAAGACCCTTTCTCAGCAAAGATTACAACTCACTGAAGACTCAGATTATCATTAGCACTTTTTTAGCAATAAAGTATTTTAAAACTAAGTTATATACTTTCTTAAACATAATTACATAGCATTCTTAATAACCTACAGAATAGCATAAACATAACTTTTAGGCCAGGCACGGTGGCTCACGCCTGTAATCCCAGCACTTTGGGAGGTCGAGGTAGGCAGATCACGAGGTCAGGAGATCGAGACCATCTTGGCCAACATGGTGAAACCCCGTCTCTACTAAAAAAAATACAAAAAATTAGCCGGGCGTGGTGGTGGGCACCTGTAGTTCCAGCTACACAAGAGGCTGAGGCAGGAGAATGGCATGAACCCAGGAGGTGGGGCTTGCAGTGAGCTGAGATGGCACCACTGCACTCCAGCCTGGGCGACAGAGCAAGACTCCATCTCAAAAAAAAAAAAAAAAAACCATAACTTTTATACGTACTGGGAAATCAAATAATTTGTGCAGCTTGCTTTATTGTAATATTTGTTTTATTGTGATATTTGCTTTATTACAGTGGTCTGGAGCAGAACCTGCAAGATCTCCGAGGTATGCCTGGACTATGTTTTTCTGCTTTTGTAATCTGCAGTTTATCCTTTCTGTTGAGGTTTTAACTTCAACATTTACAATTTTTCATTTCACATTCTATTTGGCTCTTTGTCAAATATTTTTATGCTGTCCAGATTTTTGGTAATAATTTTAGTATTTTGTTTCTTTAATAAATTTGAAACAGTCATGTAGGTATCTTTCAGAGTATGATGATTTTGAGGTCAATTTTGGGGTTTGTTGGTTTTACTGCCTCTTCCACACGGTAGGTGTCTTTCTTCGAGTGATTGAAATTTCTAATCGTGTTTCCCATCCTCAATTGTGGTCGTTCATTCTAGGGAAGTCTCCTGGGAACCAAGTTGTAGAAAATCATTCGGAACAGCTTCAGTTTTTCTTTTGCCAAAGATACCAAGGGTTTCAATGGTCCTGACACCAGTTCTTCTGTTGATTTCTCAGCTTGTGGTTCTCACACTTCACGGGAAGCATAAACTCAGGCCACATGCAAACATACAGCTCAGACTTGTGGTTTTAATTCCTTATGAGTGACTTTTATTTTTATTTTTACTTTTTGTCCAAAAGTCTAGAGAGAGGGCAAGCTTCCTGACACTTTTGCTGAGCCTGGGAGGCAGGGTTTTCTAATCTATGAGGTCAAGGAGCATGGAGCATGTCAAGATGCTTGGCTGCATGTATAGGCATGGTTTTGTCTCTAGGGGCAAATGCAGGCAGTGGCCAATTCCTAAATCCCAGCTTTCAACCCAGGTCCTTTCTCCTGTTCATCCTCTGTGGGCTACAGCAGCCTCAGCGCCCACTTACTGCCCTGGCAGGATTTCTTTTCTTTGAACTTTGGCTGGGTATACTTGTTTTTGTTGTGGTAGCTGTTACGTTTTATGCAGCATTCTTTTATGCTTATTTTGGGTGGAAAGAAGAGAGAATTAGATCACTTTTCTCCTCGGCTGAGTCCCTCTCATTGCTGGAAATGTTTCTGTGATAATTAAAGATTTTAATTATGATGCTCTATTGGCACCATATTATGTGAGCAGAGTCCAGGCGTCCAAGCTCCACATGCATTGCTGCGAGATGCGGCAGATACACACACCAGTCCCAGCCCTCCACCGGAGACTACTGTGGACTGTCAGCAAGTACACAAAGCCTGCATGAATCAGATGATTCACTGCCGGCGTCCCCCAGCCTTGCCCTGCCAGCTCCTTCCATTTCTATCTCTATATAACAAGTAGCGAATTTGGGGGGGTTCATTTTTTACAACTATCAACTTTTGAAACTTTAATGCAACAGACCTCCACTGGGAGTAAAATTCTGATGTAAATTCAATCCCTTGGGAAAGGTAGTGAAACAACAAGTAAAATAGAAATGAAAAGCACGTCTGAAGAATCTCAGTGCTACCTCTCCTTTGGAGCTGGCTTATCAACAGCTCTGGCTGTCACCTTCCTGGTTTTCACATTCTCTGTTCGTCTCCATCTAAAATGGGTCTTTAACCATTCCACACTCCTCCCACCTTCCTGCTCACAGAAGCCATGTCCTAGATGTGTAGGCTGGAAATTCTATTCTGAGACTTGCCATTAATCCCTCTTGGAAAGTGGCGCTGTGCAGAAGATGGGAGTTAGCTGGTTAACAAACAGTTATTCTAACCTTTCAAAATCCTCTCATAGCTCAAAACTGGTAGAAGAAAAACCTTCTAGAATTATTGATATATGAATATTCTCACCACATTTGAGAGATTCCAGCTGTTACTCAGAGATGCAAAGTAAACCAATGGTTTTAGGATATGGAAGGCGTAAATGGTAGTCAATGCTACCAGGAGACAAAGAAGGACCTTCTCCATGCTAGTTCCATCTCTCTCTCAAATGACTGGGTGTTTCCTTCTTGAACTAACTACTACAAAAGTCATTTCTTGCTGTTTGTCCTAAAAATGAAAAGAATATTGGATGCTTAGTTCTAATACACTTTTTCATGATGAAGGTAATAATATCACCTTATAAACAGTTTTGAAAAAAAAAGATAATCACTCATCCATAATTCCAGCACTGCTAGCATTCTAAGGGTGTTTCCTTTTTGTTTGTTTTTTTGAGACAAGCAAACTCTGCTACCTAGGCTGGAGTGCAGTGACACAATCACAGCTCAGTGTAGCCTCAACCTCCCGGGTTCAAAGTGATTCCCCCCACCTTAGCCTCCCGAGTAGCTGAGATACAGGTGCACGCCACCAGGCCTAGCTAATTCTTGTGTTTTTTGTAGAGATGGGATTTCATCATGTTGCCCAGGCTGGTCTTCAACTCTTGGGCAATTCGCCAGCCTCAGCCTCCCAACGTGCTGGGATTACAGGGGTGAGCCGCTGTGTCCAGTCTACAACTTATTTAAACATAGTTAAAATCAAAGTATCCATGTGTTTTTCACATATGTACAGGAGTTTTAGGTCCCTATGCATCTCAGTTTTGTTTTTTTGTTTAGTTTTTTTTTTTTTTTAATCACAACAACCCTCTCACTTAAAGCAAGGTAAACGTGCTTGACCACATTTGACAGAGAAGGAAACCGAGACGCAAGCATTTGACAATGAGTTGCTCAGCATTACAGATATAGGAGAAGCCTGTTGTTACCAAGGTTTTCTTCTTAGGTGTCTGTAAACCTAGGGAATTCACAAGTGCTCTATCAGCCCACACAAACTCATGGGTAGTTAGAACTAGAGCCAAACTGGAATTAAAGGGAGAAAGGTGGGAGGAAGGGGACTTTTTGAAGCTGTGATTATGAATCTAATCAGTGTATGGCCTGTCTATAAACAATAAAGCCAATTTCTTTGTGACACATATAGTTTTAGAGGGAATTCCAGATAAAAATCCCCCCAAATGCTCTGTGTGATGGCAATACTAGAGTAAGCACATAACCTCTGCTGGGGACTGCTTTGATGGACGTCACTTAATTGGATCTATAAATTATGTGTGTCTGTTTTCAAAAAAACTCAGTCTTCCTATGTTCACATTTTACATAATTCAGTTGATGCATTATTTTAGCAAGTGCTCTATGCTTTGACGACGGCAGGAAGAAAATCGCCTTCTGAGGGCAACCTAGATGGCATAGGTTGCCAATTGGCCAACCTCACTTCACCTCAATGGCTAATTGGCAACTTTCCCTAACTTTCCCACAAGCCCCTGATGTCTCAGGAGAGTCATATCGTCAGAGGATTCGGAAAATCAAAAAGGGGATTAGTGCTAGAGAGAGGACAGGTAGATGGAAATATATATGATAAAAACAAGTATAGTAAAACGTAAAGAATAGAATCCAGATGATGGGTTGATGGGTTTTCACTATAAAATTATTTTAGTCCTGCCATATACTGAAATTTTCAAAATAATGGTTTGTTGTTGTTGTTGTTTTGAGATGGAGTCACGCTCCATTGCCCAGGCTGGAGTGCAGTGGCATGATCTCAGCTCACCGCAGCCTCCACCTCCCAGGTTCAAACGTTTCTCCTGCCTCGGCCTCCTGAGTAGCCAGGACTACAGGCATGTGCCTCCACATCTGGCTAATTTTTGTATTTTGAGTCCAGACGGGGTTTCGCCATGCTAGCCAGGTTGGTCTCGAACTCCTGACCTCAGCTGATCTACCCACCTCAGCCTCTCAAAGTGCTGGGATTACAGGCATAAGCCATAGCGCCCCACTAATAATGCTTTTAAAAAACAAAGAGACTCCACAGCAAAATGCTTTTCTGGGTAACAAAATGTTGCTGGATAGATTTATTTTTTCTGTCTCTCTTCATCTCTCTCCTTACCATGTCCTTTTTATGTCTATGAATTACTTAGGGATATTTCTCTAAAGATGAATGAATATGCTCGGAAAACATTGAATCAAATGCATTTTTTGAGAGGATAATACTGAGTTCTAAAGAGGGGAACTGACTTATCCCAAATCAAGTCATCATATGGCAGGTGCAGGAGCAAAGGTTGGGCTCCTGTGTCCCAGGATCCTTCCCTCCTAGGGGGTGACCGCTTGGACCACTTTCTTGTGGGACCCTACCTGGAAGGACTAGGAAACCAATACATTTGGAAATTGTAAATGGAGGTTTAGAGAAAGTCGGGGTGCTAAGAAATACTCACGAAAAAAAGGGCATCGAGGGGGCCAGCAGAGAGGATGTGAGAGCTGCTACCGGGATTTGATCCTGAAGTTGATACAGGGCTCACAATTGAATGGGCTGGAAGGAAACCGCTGGCTTCTGTTCATAGAGGCTGGGCTCCCTAGAGGAGAGGTCCAGGCTATGTTTTAATTTGTTAAGGTCATTTCACCTGCCTGATCTTCAGAACCATGCTTTTATTTTACAGGATTAAGTAGATGGGGAATTCAACAGCTATTTTCTGAGTTTTTACTGTGTGCAAGGCACTGTGCCAGAAACCACAGGAAAATAAAAAATTGAGCAAAACACAAACTCAAGGAACTAGCCGTTCTGTTAGAGATATGGGAGGCAGGAAAAGAGTAAGTTAAAATTGTATATATTGAATTAGGGAAAACAGCGGACCCTTTTCCACCACAAGACCCTGCTTATTTAACAGCCTGATCCCAATGAGCAGAAAAGGATTTTTATGTGGAGTCCTGGAGTTCAGGAGGTCCTGGAAGAAAGATTATAACCAATTTCACTAAAGCTTTTCCACTGATGTCCGGATTTCCGTCAAAATATTGCACACCATGAGATTCCTCACCCTGACCTCCTAGTGGACAAATGCATCCGATTTTCAGTGTTCTTGGCTCTCCTTAGCCTCCTTCCTGTCCACATTTAAAATGACCATTCCCCTGACCTCCATGGCATTACAGTTGCCCTAGATTTCATCCATCCTCTCTGAATGCATTTTAGAATACCCCAATGCCCACAGCAAGATTTCTTCCAAGACCTCCTCCTCCTTCCAACTCCTAAATACTCAATCCATCCATGCTTTGTCTTCTCATTTCTAAGCAGATCATTGCAAGCCTCCATTTGTAGTGTTACCCCTGTCTCATGGAAGGTTCCACCTAGAACTCGAAGCTCCCCGCCTGACGTCTCTGTCCATCCACAACCATGCCCCTTTATCCATGCTCCCTCAGTTCTACCCATTTCCACACCACCATGCTACAAAGTTGGAAAGAGTCATTTGTGATTCCTTTTTAGTCTCCCAAACAACCAGAAATCAAAATCTGATGATTCTTCCTCTCCAGTCTTTCCTGGTCCAGGACTTCATTGTCACCAGCCCAAAAGACATCAGCTGTGTCCCTGGCAGAGTTCCCACCTCCAGAACCCTCTATCCTCACACTTGGTATGTGACTGAGCTGAATGTTGAGGGTGAGTGTCAACAACACAGGTTGAATGTTTGTGCCCCCACCGCCCCCCACCACAAAGTCATGTGTTGAAACTATAATCTCCAATGTGAAGGTACTAGGAGCTGGGGGCCTTTGCGAGGTGGCTGGATTTAAATGAAGGCATGAGAGCACTTTGGGAGGCCAAGGCGGGCAGATCACGAGGTCAGGAGATCGAGACCATCCTGGCTAACACGGTGAAAACCCGTCTCTATTAAAAATACAAAAAATTAGCTGGGCATGGTGGCGGGTGCCTGTAGTCCCAGCTACTCGGGAGGCTGAGGCAGGAGAATGGCTTGAGTCCAGGAGGCGGAGCTTGCAGTGATCAGAGATGGTGCCACTGCACTCCAGCCTGGGTGATGAGCGAGACTCTGTCTCAAAAAATAAATAAAATAAAATAAAATAAAATATAAAATAAAATAAAATAAGGCATGAGGATACAGCCTCCAAAGTGGAGTTAAGGACACAGGGGAGCTTGTCTCCCTCTCTCTGCTGTCTCTGACACATGAGAATACATAAGAAGATGGCAGTCTGCAAACCAGGAAGAGTGCCCTTATTGGACACAGATCTTCCAGCACCTTGGTCTTGGACTTCCCAACCTCCGCAGAAGTAAGAAATGAGTATTTGTTGTTCAAGTCAGTGGCATTCTGTTATAGTAGATAAACTAAGACCATCCTCTAATGCAGTTCTCACCCCAGTACTCTCTATCGTTGTGCTCAATTAATTCAGCCTATACCCATTGCCATATCACTCTTTTTGTTGTGTTTGTTTGTTTGTTTGTTTGTTTTTGAGATGGAGTCTCGCTCTGTCACTCAGGCTGGAGTGCAGTGGTGCGATCTCGGCTCACTGCAACCTCGGCTTCCCAGGTTTAAGTGATTGTCTTGCCTCAGCCTCCCGAGTAGCTGGGACTACAGGTGCGTGCCACCACACCCAGCTAATTTTTTGTATTTTTAGTAGAGACGGGTTTTCACCGTGTTAGCCAGGATGGTCTCGATCTCCTGACCTAGTGATCCGATCACCTCGGTCTCCCAAAGTGCTGGGATTACAGGCATGAGCCACCACACCTGACCCATATCACTCTTAAAACAGTGAAAGTCATGTCTCATCATCACCCTCCTGAAAAACGTTCTCCATATCTATAGATGGTAATTGTAAAACACTAAAACTGATGTCCAGGGTCCCCCGAAAGGAGGGTCTGCTTTTTCTTTCCCATCTCACCTTGAAATACTGCTTGAAGACAAAATATCCCCTCTAGTCAAATTAATCCTCTTGCCACCATCCTGTAACGCATTCACATTTGCGACCCTCTTCCACTTCACAGTTGTCCCTACCTGGAAATTTTTCTCAGTGTCTCTCTGTTTATCTAATTCCTGTCAATTTTTTAAATCATCCCATCTCCTTCAGGAGACTTTCCCCCAAATGTTCTAGCATACCAAGACCACTCTTGCTTGCTCTCTCAGTTGTGAAATTCTCTGATAATTATTACCTATACCCTTTGCCTAGCATTACACATACTACCCATGTTGAGGCTCTTTTCTGATTCCTCCATCAAATTGCAAACTCCTACCCTAAGTGGGGAAAAAGCATCTTTTAGTTTCAAAAAAATGGATAATGGATGAGGTCAGAAAGACATGAAATTCCCAGCCTCTATTTTGATTTCAAAATTTGCCAAATTCATAAGACATTGCAAATGAAACACACTGGTAAGATAAAAGCAGGGGTATGCTTTGAAGAAGAAACTACAGAGCATGAATCTACAGGGCATGAATCTACCCTTGTTGGTTCCTAGTTCCAATCAGGAAGTTTTCGCTCTCTCACTTCTAATTGTGGTGACTGTCATCGGGAAAAGAATAGAAAAAATACTTTCATCTCACAGCTTATTCTAGGGGTCAATCAAAGATTTTAGCTCCTTCTGCCTTTATCTGAGGTTCCCAGATAGCACAAGACCATACCAGAGGTTAGCAAGGAGTCGCCTGATCTCTTAGCCAATAGAAGCTAAGAAGGGAGGGAAATTGTATTGGAAGTAATGAGCTGATAATTGACTAGTGGCTGGAATGTCTACCGAAAGCCCAGCAGGTTTAGAAGCCTCAAAAATAACCATTGTAAGTATTAACCATCATTTCCGTCAATGCTGGGAAGTAGAGGCTCCAGTTAGACTGCGGGAGCTAGAAACATTTCCCAGCTAAGTGCCATGGAAAAGATTTACCCTGCTGTGAACAGCATACTCACACAAGTCTTTCTGGAAAGCAGATAAAGGCCTTGTCACTCAAAGGATGATCTCCACACTATTAGCATCAGCATTACTTGGAAGCTTGTTAGAAATGCAAATGCTCAGGCCTCACCTTAAGGCTACTGCATTGGTATTTCTGGGACTGAGGCCCAGGAACTTGAGTTTTAATGAGCTCTCCAGGTGATTCTGATGCAACTTAGGTTAAGCACTGCCTTAGCAAATGGTGGTGGTGGCTGCACTAACAATTGCGGCACAGCAAGGGACTGCAGACCTTACTAGCTTAAAATAACAAACATTGATTATCTCACACAGTTGCCCAGGGTCAGGAATGCTGCAGCTGCTTAAGTGGGTGGTTCCAGCTCAGCTCGGTGTATCTCCTGGGATCACAGTCATCAGCTGGAGCTGCAGACATGTGGATGCTTTATTAAGGTGGAAGAGTCACTCCAGGCTCACTCACGTGCTGTTGGAAGACTTCAGGTTGCCATGTGGGCCTCTCCATAGGGGCTGCTCATAAAACATGGCAGCTAACTTCTGCTACTTCAAGTCATTCCAGACAGAGAATGCACTCAAGAGAGAAAGCACAATCTTTTAACAAGCCAAGCCTGGAAGATATATCTCATCACTTCTCTCGTATTATTTTTGTTGCAAGTGAATGACTAGGTCTAGCCCACATCCAAGAGGAGGATTACACTTCAATTATTAAACAAAAGAGTACCAAGAGTATATGACTTTGTGGACATATCTTGAAGATCACCACGGCAATGTTAAGGGTGTCCAAAAACCTTTAATAACACCTAACGTCTTAGGAATCCAATTTTAATTAGTGTCTCCCCAGCAGGAGAGACCAAGGGACATCCTAAAAATTAGTTCACTATTCCTAGAGCAAGCAACAACCCTAAAGATTTTTTTAACCAATAAACTGGATGGTGCAATTAATCACAATTTTCATGTCTAGCACTAGACGGCAGAACAGACATTTGGTTGGTAGGATGGCCTACTGCATTAGTACATTCTCGTGCTGCTGATAGACATATCTGAGACTGGGTAATTTACAAAGGAAAGAGACTTAATGGACTCACAGTTCCACATGGCTGGGGAAGCCTCACAATCATTGCAGAAGGCGAAGGAAGAGCAAAGGCATGCCTTACATGGTGGCAGGCAAGAGGGCGTGTGCAGGGGAACTCCCCTTTATAAAATCTTCAGATCTCGTGAGACTTACTGCAAGAACAGCACAGGAACGACCCACCCCCATGATTCTATTACCTCCCACCGGGTCCCTCCCAGGAGACGTGGAAATTATGGGAGCTATAATTCAAGATGAGATTTGGGTGGGGACACAGCCAAACCATAACACCTATTCAGCATGCTATTAATTCATGGAACTAAGGTTTCTTCACCCTAAGTCTGCCTGGCCAGGACTGGAGGAAATCTTGCTAGTTTCCAGTTCTCCAAGCTATTACCAGTTCATTGTATTCATGGGGTTGCTTTCTGGCTGCCTCATGAAAGAAAACCTTCCTTCCCTACTGCCTTCGACTCTGAAGAGCCTTTAGGTCTGGCAAGGAAACCAGTAAAGCTAACTGCTCCCTCCCAGGCCAGAGGAATAATGAGAGTTTGAGGACATTCATGACAACAGTCATGCCCACAAGCTTTCCTTAGTCAAAATTTACATAATCCAGGACAGAATACATACAGAATAATACAATTGTAGGCTTGGAGGAAACCAACAGAAATCACCAAATTTGACATTTTTATTTAGAAGATGAAAAAAACTCAGGCACAGATAAAACACAAGTACCTTGTACAAATTCACCAATTAATTAATGGCAAAGCCAGGGCTAGATCCCTACTAGAAAGTGCTTTATTATCATAGTCAATATGACTACCATTTCCATCAAGTTCAGGCCCCTGCTTTTATGTCTAATGACTATTTTAAAGAAGCCAAGAAATTTTGGTAGCAGTTTCTGGTGTGTGTGTGTGTGTGTGTGTGTGTAAAGAGTTCTTAGAGTAGCTCTCCATCTAGAACCTCTAGATTAATGGGCCTCTTCACACTACCAGAGATAGTATTTGATACAACTTTTCCAAAGGGTGATTTTGTAACAGCTGTCAAAAGATATAAAAAATGCATATACCACTTTACTCAGCCATCTTTTCTGCTGAGAAGTTATCCTAAGAAAATAATGATAGGTGAGCAGTAAAGATTTAGTAACAAGGAGTCCACGGCAGTTTTATTTGTCATAGTGAAATACTGGAATCAAGTTAGACATTGAACAATAAGGATTGCCTAAGTGACTTACAGGACTTCCAGACAACAGAATCCATGCGATATTTTAAAAAATGTTTAAAATGGCTGGGCACAGTGGCTCACACCTGTAATCTCAGCACTTTGGGAGGCCGAGGAGGGCATATCACAAGGTCAGGAGATTAAGACCATCCTGGCTAACACGGTGAAACCCCATCTCTACTAAAAATACAAAAAAACTAGCCAGGTGTGGTGGCTGACACTTGTAGTCCCAGCTACTCAGGAGGCTGAGGCAGGAGAATGGCGTGAACTCGGAAGGTGGAGCTTGCAGTGAGCCGAGATTACGCCACTGCACTCCAGCCTGGACGACGGAGCAAGACTCTGTCTCAAATAAAAAAAAAGGTTAAAATCTTTTTAAAAGTCAGGGTTTCCAGGCCAGGTACGGTGGCTCATGCCTGTAATACCAGCACTTTGGGAGGCCAAGGTGGGCGGATCACCTGAGGTCTGTAGTTCAAGACCAGCCTGGCCAATATGATGAAACCCTGTCTCTACAAAAATACAAAAAAAAAAAAAATTAGCTGGGCATGGTGGCGGGTGCCTGTAGTCCCAGCCACTTGGGAGGTTGAGGTGGAAAAATCACTTGAACCCGGGAGGCAGAGGTTGCAGTGAGCCAAGATTGTGCCACTGCACTCCAGCCTGGGTGACAGAGCGAGACTCCATCTCCAAAAAAAAAAAAAAAAGTCAAAGTTTCCACAGTGGTGTCTGAAAATTTATTCAATCTAATCTGAAGCCTGGGCCCAGTCTCTCCTAGACATATCCATATTCAGTACAGTGCTTGCCACAGGAAAGAGACTTGGTAATACTGAATGAATGAATGTCAATTAGATTTTTAGCATAACACCAGACACACCCTAATAACAAAATCTTACCTGAGTAAGAGGAATTACAGAGACCATGTCAATATAAGCGATTATTTAGAGGTAGGTTGATTATTCGATTTTTTGAATTACTTCATGTATTCAAAATAGATGTTGATTTTTCATTATTAAAGATACTCAAATTTGTCATTTTTATTAAATATACAAAATATGCAGGCAACATGCAGCTACCCAGGAAAACATTTATTATTAGATAAGCTGAACATTTTCTTGACCATATCACATAATTATATATTTTTAAATTCCCAGATGCCTAGCACTGTGTATCTTTTCAAAAAAGAAAGCCATTCATACAACTGGACACATTTTTTCATTTTAATGAAATTTTTTATCTTTGTTGTTTCAGCATCATAAAGATGTGGAAACTCTACCACTGTTCTGTTGGTACAGTACTGCTGGGAGTGTAAATTCATGCAACCATTTTGGACATCGATTTGGCAATATGTATCAAATGTTCATAGCCTTTGACCTTATGATTCGACTTCTGGAAATGTATTTTAAACTTTTACCCAATATTAGAAATAACATTACAAACAAAGATTTCCATCAAAAGTATCCCTTATAATATTCCCAAATTAAAAAGTGCCTAAAGGGGTAATGATTACTATGAGACACTCTTAAAAGAGGATTTAGGCTGGGCCTAGTGGCTCACTCCTGTAATCCCAGCACTCTGGGAGGCCGAGGTGGGCAGATCACTTGTGCTCAGGAGTTCGAGACCAACCTGGCCAAAATGGTGAAACCCTGTCTCTAATAAAAAATACAAAAGCTAGCAGGGCATGGTTGTGCATACCTGTAATCTGGGCTACTTGGGAGGCTGAGGCAGGAGAATTGCTTGAACTCGGGAGGCAGAGGTTGCAGTGAGCCAAGATCATACCACTGCATTCCAGCCTGGGTGACAGAGCCAGACTCCGTCTCGAAAAAAAAAAAAAAAAAAAAAAAAGCATCATAAGAAATTATACTTTGGGAGGCCGACTGAACTCCTCAGATCACCTGAGGTCAACATGGGGAAACCCTGTCTCTACTAAAAATAACAAACATTAGCAGGGCTGTGGTGGTGCTTGCCTGTAATCCCAGTTATTTAGGAGCCTGGGAGGCAGAGGCTGCAGTGAGCTGAGATCATGCCACTGCACTCCAGCCTAGGCAACAGAGTGATTCTGTCTTAAAAAAAAAAAAAAAAAGAAATTATACATATGCTGTGATCTTAATTAGGTTAAAAACAAAACAAAAGCAAGGCTACCAGTTTTGAATTTGCCATGTCTTGCATTTGCCATGGCATTTGCCATGTTTTTTGTAAGGGGGAGCATATAGAGTCGGTTGTGCTATAATGTCAACACACACATTCTTCAAATCACTATGCCGATAAAAATTCAAAGATAAAAAAAACCACAGGACTTAGAGGAAAATAGGATTAGGGTACAACACTTAAAATTTTCATCAGTGGCATATTAAAAAAAAAAAAAAGAACCTAAATAACAATGGTAACACAGTTCCATACACGCTAATGGTTAAGAAATCCAGAAATTCTAAAATAAAAATGACACTTTTACTTTGAAAAAGCCCTAGTGTTTTCTCATGGAAGTGGGCATTGGAGGGGTTGCAGCTTGTGAATTACTGCGAAGTGGTGAATGGAAGGTTATCTAAAATCAGATTAGCAAAACATCACATTGTACTGTGTTTATACATTTATACATGCAATTAGTATTTGTCAATTAAAAACAAGTTAATAAAAAATAATAATTTTAAATAGAAAAACATAGTAAAGTAAAATCCAGCTTAAAGCCAGACAACAGACCTGGATGGGTGAGACTGAGAACACACACAGTGGGCCGGGCGCAGTGGCTCACGTCTGTAATCTTAGCACTTTGGAAGACCAAGGCAGGCGGATCACCTGAGGTTGGGAGTTCGAGACTAGCCTGACCAACACGGAGAAACCCCGCCTCTACTAAAAATACAAAATTAGCCGGACATGGTGGTGCATGCCTGTAATCCCAGCTGCTCGGGAGGCTGAGGCAGGAGAATCACTTGAACTCAGGAGGCAGAGGTTGTGGTGAACTGAGATCACGCCATTGCACTCCGACCTGGGCAACAAGAGCAAAACTCCGTCTCAAAAAAAAAAAAAGAACACACACAGTGAATTGAGGTCTCTGGTAGGCAGTTGGGGCATGTACCTGTATGTGTGTGTTTGTGTATTCCTGTGAGGCTGGGTGCAGCTTTCACTTTTCTGTATTCACCTGGCGTTTCTTGTGAATGAAAGTGCACATAAGAAAAACTCACATTATGTTCAAATGGTAAACTCAAAGATATTAATATTAATATATTAATTCCATTGGAACAAATTTGCATTTCAATACAAGCATTACAGCAGAACTGACTTAACTTATATGTCTATCATATACATTTATATATGTGCTATATACACATAATAGTAGAAGCTTCTGTGGTGGGTGGATCACCTGAGGTCAGGAGTTCAAGACCAGCCTGGCCAACATGGCAAAACCCCGTCTCTACTAAAAATACAAAAATTAGCTGGATGTGGGGTGGCACGCACCTGTAGTCCCAGCTACTCAGGAGGCTGAGGCATGAGAATCACTTGAACCCGGGAGACAGAAGTTGCACTGGGCTGAGATCAAGCCACTGCACTCCAGCCTGCGTGACGAAGTGAGACTCTATCTCAGAGAAAAAAAAAAAAAAGGTAGAAACTTCCTAATAAATAAACTTTAACATGAGCTAATAAAATAATATTTCTAAAGTTGTCTACCCACCCAGCACTGTGTCAAAACTAGCCACACAAATACAGAATAAATACATGTGAATCTGCTCGTCAATGAGCAGGCAAAGCAAGCAATGGACTAAATAAATATTTTGCCATCCAAATAAGTTATGTTATATCAATGTTTTGAGCACTTATCTTAAAAGCATTATCTGATGACTAGAATAGCTACAGAACTGTTTTAATAAACTTTGGTCTATCAGATAAGTATTGGGCTAAATGACCCCAAGGTCATTTCCAATGCTAATAACGAGATTTTGTGATAGTGTACTTTTTTCTTAATAATAAAGTACTTTATGTTTAGATAAGAATAAATAAACTCAGTTCCGAGGGGGGTCACCCTTTAACTACTGTCTGGGCATTTCTGTACCAACAGAACATAACACACAGACTCATACTTTTTTATTTCCTAAATGTCACCTGAGAACAGTGTGAAATTTTCTTCCTATTTTAAAATTACCTTGACTTAAGCGAACAGACACACAAAAAAAGACTTTCCTGGCAAACAGTTTGACCAATGAACAAATGAAAGGAAGTGTTCCTCCTTTTTTTTTTTTTCCTGATGGATGTTATAAAAGGGGAAACAACTCGTTTGGCAAAGTATAGTACATCATCACTCAAATCTGAGTTCAATAGTTCAAATTTTTAGGGGCCTTGGGGAGGAAGAAAAAGAACTTTCTGTTTTCAAGGAAAATGATTTTGCCTGAGCTTTTAAAACTGAGCTAGCATATTCAATGGAATCCTGATAATAGGCCTACATAAAAGTCATATGTCCACATCAACGTATTGAAGTTGCTTAAATATCCAGTTATTATTTGGTTTTTCAGAACTTCCTTTTTAAAAGGGCAATAATTTTGCCCAAACCTTTACAACCGTGCTAGTATACTATGATAATAGGAATACATAAGTCAGAAGTCCAAATCAATATACTCATGTAGCTATTTAAATGAACTATGATTTATTTGCTTTTTTATAAATGAAGGAAAACATGCTTGCATGAATAGAGCTAACATATAATCTGTCCACCGATGTGGTGTGCTAAACGACCAAGGAGTTGCACGTGAAATGAAACATTTAATGCCCAACGTATTTCTAAGATGTCAAAATAATCACCTTTTCATTTGCATAACACTACTTTCTCATTCATTATATTCTTTAATGATTTTCATGCTTTCTTTCCTTGAGAAATCAATCAGTCTATCAGAAATCGTATTTGAAATACTCTCATGTCTTTCCGAGTGCCTTATTTTTTAGATAATGCTGTAATACAGAGTAACCTCTGGCAGGCAAAGATTCACATTTGCTCTTTGATCATGTGTAAGTAGCCTGCACAGTTCCTGAGAATAGGTCATTTGTTAATTTTGTAGAGGCAGATCGTTTAAATTCCTGTGAAGATGTTACGGCCATTCATTCTCCAGATATGAGAGAAAAATGCATCTCTGTGAACAAAATGATAGTGGTAACTGAAAAGGCATTAAACTGTGGGTATGAGGAAATTCACTGGAAACCCAGGCCATAGAAAGGCATGAGACGCGGGGGACGTAGGGAAGGTACAAACATTTCAGCATCTGTGAATTTTAAGACTCACGGAAGTCTTCAGAGTTATTCCTTGAAAAAATCCGGCTCGACCGCTAAGAAAACCTGAAACTGCCTTTAGACCACGTTCTCCTCCATGTTGGCCTCTTTGCCCTTTTATTGGTGAACCTCTGAAGCATTTGATCAGTGCTACTTCCTCTTCCCCTTTTGGTTCTCTGCTTTCTCCTCCGCTGCAGTTGTACGGAGTTTCTGGTCATGCATTGAAATATTCTAAAGTTTTGTTACATATATGCAGAGAGTCACAAGGAGTCTGGCTTTAATCAGGCTAATAGAAAAGTGAAGATCTCAGGCACTTATTTATTTAAACGTAAGCCACCAGCTTTTAAATTCTTCAGTTTTCTGGGTTCCTCATACTCTCTCAATTTCCCTTCTCCCTCATCCCTTCCAGAAAAAATGCCCCTTAACACATCACCATGCTGCTAAAGGCCTACCCTTAGATTTTTTATCAAACTTTTGTCAAACTGGAAAAGAAACTCATGGTGAAGTACATTAATTATTTGCAATATCCCAACATTAAATCTAAAGAGATGGCATGAACATAGTTGTTGAACTTGACATACAGTCACTCCACTTATTTTAAACAATATTCAGCTTGAAATTTTCTCTGATTCTTTTCTCTACGAACCTCTATGAGTTGGAGAGAAATATTCGCTGTCAACTAAATGAGAAATTGAACACTACAAAGGCATTTGGCTTGGTTTGGTTTGGTTTTGCCATGAGCAATACATTTGTGAGTCAGACAATACGGCAATAATACATTGGTTTGGTTTTCTCACTCCTGAGTATTTTTGTTTTGCTTTGATTTTGAGGGTTTCTCACCATTACCATGATTTCCAGAGAAGAAAAAGGAAAGTATTGAATGCAAGGCAAAGAGTATCTGGATTTTATGTGCTATCTGGTATTCACAGTGAACACATAAAAACACGTCACTGATGGAAGAAGAGCCAATGGTAAAACTTTTTAAAAAGCCTTCAATGTGAGTGAGGAAAAAACATAAGGTATTTAAATTTCTTCATTCTCTGATGAAATTTTCAAGCAAGTATTTAAAAAATGGAGATCCTTAAAGCAAGTTTGTCTCTACTTACATACTTGCAATGGAGTTTAGAATAGACTGGTACAAGTGCTGGCTTGAAGAAGAACCACTATGCTTTTACCAAAACGTTCACGAAAATTAAACAGGCATTTCAGATGCTACATGGTTACATGTGTTTAATAATTAATGCTGGAAACCATAAGCATTCATCCAAAGAGCACAGTCTGCAATTTCTAAAAAAAAAAAAAAAAAAAAAGGAAGAAAGAGAGAGGAAGGAAGGAAGGAGGGAGGGCGGGAGGGAGGGAGGGAAGGAAGGAAGGAAGGAAGAAAAGAAGGAAGGAAGGAAGGAAGGAAGGAAGGAAGGAAGGAAGGAAGGAAGGAAGGAAGGAAAGGAGAGAGGGAGGGAGGGAGGGATGGAAGGAAGGAAGGAAAGGGGAGAGGGAGGGAGGGAGGGATGGAAGGAAGGAAGGAAGAAAAGAAGGAAGGAAGGAAGGGAGGAAGGAAGGGAGGGAGGGAGGGAGGGAAGGAAGGAAGGAAGGAAGGAAAGGAGGGAGGGAGGGAGAGAAGGAAAGAAGGAAGGAAGGAAGGAAAGGAGGGAGGGAGGGAGGGAAGGAAAGAAGGAAGGAAGGAAGGAAAGGAGGGAGGGAGGGAAGGAAAGAAGGAAGGAAGGAAGGAAAGGAGGGAGGAAGGGAAGGAAAGAAGGAAGGAAGGAAGGAAAGGAGGGAGGGAAGGAAAGGAGGAAGGAAGGAAGGAAAGGAGGGAGGGAGGGAAAGGAGGAAGGAAGGAAGGAAAGGAGGGAGGGAGGGAAGGAAAGAAGGAAGGAAGGAAAGGAGGGAGGCAGGGAGGGAAGGAAAGAAGGAAGGAAGGAACGAAAGGAAGGAAGGAAGGAAGGAAAGGAGGGAGGGAAGGGAGGGAAGGAAGGAAGGAAGGAAGGAAGGAAGGAAGGGAAGAAGGAAGGAAGGAAAGAAGGAAGGATGGATTTGGCTAAAACTCTCTGATAAAAAAACTATTCATCAAGCCACTATATATAAGTAACCACATAAGCACAGAAACCAGGGCATATAAGTGCAGTAACCAGGAAAAAATACAGTAAAAACATTCTAAACCCTCTTTTCATCTCAGGAAGTTTTATTCACATGGATAACTAGTCAAAATCATCACAAAGCAAGTATGAGGATCCCATTGGGTGACTCAAGTCCAGGAAAGACAGGAAAGGTGGCAAAGATTACACAGATACACATTACATCCTGTGTCTTCTGACACAGGATTTACTCATTTACTCATTTCCATTTACTCATCACCCCATGCCATGTGGCTTCTGTCACACCACAAAAGCCCACCTGGCCTCAAGGTCACCAATGACCTCTTAACTCACAAGGCAAACACTCAAACCTGTATTCATCCTTTCTGTAGAAGCTGATACCACGGACCTTGAAACCACCATCCCTTCTCCATTACCAGCATTTATTGTGGAAATATAAAATAGAGCAAAATTTGAAAGAATTATACCATAAGCAACCATTTAGCCACCAATTACAATCTAAATACTCATTTTTCTGTGCTTTTTTTTTTTTTTTTTTTTTTGACATAGAGTCTTGCTCTGTTGCCCAGGCTGGAGTGCAGTGGTGCAATCTCGGCTCACTGCAACCTCCGCCTCCTGGGTTCAAGCAATTCCCCTGCCTCAACCTCCCAAGTAGCTGAGACTACAGGAGCGGACTACCACGCTGGGCTAATTTTTTGTGTTTTAGTAGAGACAGGGTTTCACCATGTTGACCAGGATGATCTTAATCTCCTGACCTCATGATCCACCTGCCTCGGCCTCCCAAAGTGCTGGGATTACAGGTGTGAGCCACCAGACCCTGCTTCTGTGTTCCTTATCACAGTTACACTTACTAATAAGTATTCAACTACTCTCCCTTTCCTCCTCCTTTCCGCATTGCTAGTATTCCACACAACGTTACAAGACCTACTTCTGAAACATCTACCAAATCTTTCCCTCACTTCCCATGCACACTGCACTGCTCTGCTCTAGTTCAAGCCTCTATCATCTGTCCTCTAGATTCCTCAACAGCCACCTATCCCAGTGTGCATCCATATGCCACCGAGAATTAGATTTCCAAAGCAGAACGAGAGGAGGTCTGTGAAATCAGTCCTCCACTGAAAGCCTTCAGTGCCTCCCCTGCCTCTGTCTCCAGTGCCTTGAGTAGCTAGTAGAATAGCCATTGGCTTCATGAGTCTACTGAGCTCTTGAAATGTAGTTAACCCAAATTGAAATCTGTTGCAAGTATAGAATGCATACTAGATTTTGAAGGCAATATAAACAACTGCAAGATTTCTTACTATTAATATTTTATTTTGATTTCATACTGAAATTATAATATTTTAGATATATTGGCTTAAGTTAAAATATTATTAGTTAATTTCACCTCTTTAGTCTTACCTTTATAAGGTAGCTACTAGAAAGCTGAAATTACATGTAAGTTTCTCATTACATTTCCATCGGACTGTGCTGTCCTTGAATAAAGTCCAAACTCCTTAAACATGCCACTTGATAATTGAGGCCGGGCGCAGTGGCTCACACCTCTAATCCCAGCACTTTGGGTGGCCGAGGTGGGCGGATCAGGAGGTCAGGAGATTGAGATCATCCTGGCCAACATGGTGAAACCCGTCTCTACTAAAAATACAAAAATTAGCCGGGTGTGGTGGCGCACACCTGTAGTCCCAGCTACTGGGGAGGGTGAGGCAGGAGAATTGCTTGAACCCAAGAGGTGGATGCTGCAGTGAGCCAATATCGTGCCACCGCACTCCAATCTGGTGACTGAGCGAGACCTCATCTCAAAAATAAAAAAAATAATAATTTTCAAAAATCTTTCCCAAACTTTGTTCCCAACTTGATGTCTCACTCCTCACCTGCACAGACAGATGGGTGAATGAAATGCTGTTTCAGTGCAGAAGTCAGGTGACAATCAAAGTGACCTCACTGTACCCCTACTGCTCCTAAATGATTCATATGGTGCCCAGGCATCTAAAGAAAAAAGGCAAAAGAGAGAGCAGGGGATGATTTATAAACTAAACACACTCAAGTACAAAGTCAAGGAAGCATCAAAACAGATTATTAAGCTTGAAAAAAAAAAAAAAAAAGAGCTACCACTGCTTTGATTGGTGTTTATGTCTGTTTCAAAACAGAATGTTTGTAGTTGAGCATATAATCACATTCTAGAAAATGTCATCCTCCCAAACAACTTTGTGTGTTTCAAAAATACAGATCACTGGCATGCAGTTCCAGAGTGCACGGCCTAATCCCATTCCCACACAGCCACAGGGAGCTCTGTTATTTCTGAACTGGATCTTGAATTGGTGTTTTATCACCTACCTTCGGCCTCCCTAACATTGCCATGAATATTAGCTGCGGGTGCTCACCTGAGAGTAAACCATAAGTAAAGGAAGCACATATGAGATATTTGAAGCCTCTGGCTTAGCCCAGAAGTCTGCAAACGACAGCCAGTGGTTTTATAGTTTGGGTCAATAAAGTTTTATTGGAATACAGCCACACATATTCATTTACATATCATCTGTGGCTGCTTCCATGCTACACAAGCAGAATTGAGTGGTTGTGGTAAACACTGCACCACCCACAAAACCTAAAGTATTTAGTATCTGGCCCTTTCCAGAAAAAAGAAAAAAAAAAAATTGCTGACACCTGGCGTAAGGGGGCATTAAACTTTTTTTTTCATTAAACTCATAGTGATTCTGTTTGTGGTACAGTTCCAAGCCTTGGGCATATCGGGTTAAAAGGATTGAAGTTTAGAATCCATAGCATAGAATGTTCACACTTAGTTTCTCATTTTAGTCATTTTAGCACATCCATTTTAGTCTTTTCAAACATGACTTTCTTGTACACTAGTCGGTATTTTCCAAACTTTTTTTTCTATTGGGATCCACTATAACAAATACATTTTACACCCAACTCTTTCAGCACACTCGTATCTATATTAGTAAACATAAAAAACAGAACCGAGTTTGTCAAGACAGCACTTGTCCTTCTTACCATATGGGATTCACTCTCTTATGTTACCTTAGTATAGTCCATTTTATAGGTAATTCCATTTTTAAAGAAGGATTGATTTTATCAGACATTCATGTCTCGTGATTCACAGTTTGAAAAACTCCCTGGTCCACTCCAGCTGTGGACTGTCTAACTCTGACCTTCACCGCACGTCACAGGCTGTAAACTAGCAGCCATTCACTTCAGTTGAGATTGATTCGCTTCATCCACACAGACGTTTGTTTGGTTTTCGTGTGGGTTTTGGTTTTTAATATGTAAATCCTTTTACAATATGTTTTTAAAAAGTCGATACTCCAAGTTTCTTTGAAAAGTCAGAGGACAAGTCTCTAGGAGCCCTCCTTCCTACTTGGTAAGAATCCGTGGGAGCTGAGTAGTTTCTCCAAGGCCTGCTCCCCAATTTGCCACCCTTCGCCAACAGAGCAAATGCACCTGAAAATCCCAAGAATTTTCTTCACAAGCGTTAGCTCCCTATGACCTCTCCCCATATAAATATAAAACAGATCCAATCTGTTTTCTTTCCATCATTAAACCCTAGCAGGGCATTCTAGTAGACCCTCTGGCTTTGGGGAAAGCCCTTATGAACAAATAATGTTGTAATCCAAAAGCCTTCTACACCAAGGCCTCATTAGAAAGAAAAAAGTGGCTTTTCTTTCTTAAAACAAGAAAAAATGAAAAAGCAAACACACAACATTTGACAAAAGAAACTACAAGAATAATTAGAGCTCACCAGAAAATTAAACACACATACACACGCACGCACACACATGCACACACAGGTGCAAGTTTGTGTTTACTTTGTGAAAAGCTTTGTTTGTGAAATGAAATCACTGCATTGCTACAGCATCTTTTCAAAACACAGAGTTAGAGCAAACATGGCTTCCATTTAGAAAGGTGGCGAGGGGAGCAGTTAGCTCCGGCAATACAACTTTAGTTGCAGCTTAATCCGGTTCCCTTTTGTTAAATACCTGAACTTAATGAGAATCCGCAGAGATTTATGACCATAACAAACACATCATTTTTGACTTTGTCATTCAAACCAGCCTGGCAACTTTGATATTTCCTAGTGAAAGGAGAGATCTAATCCAAGTAAGAACTCTGAAAAAGGGGAAAGAAATTTTATTCCCGTAATTTGATTGATTACTTCCTACTCTGAACACTCAAGAGAGAAAAAAGCGAAAAAGCAAACTTTTTCCTGTCCATACTCAGATTTCTCCTGCTAATCTTTTACAAGCAGGCAACGGACATAAAACACAAATTACTTTCAAGGACCCCAAGACCAATCGCACTCGCCGTGTTCCCACACCTCTAAGTATCAAAATATTGTGGAAAACATCTGAGATGAAAAACAGAAATTTAAAGATGAATTGACCATTGATTCAATTCAATTCAATGCTTTAATTTAATAGCTCTGTGAGGAAAAAAATAATGCTACGATTGGTTCCATTAAAAAAAAATATTTTTATCTTTGTTGCAAATCCGCCAAAACCAAACTTACATATGTGGAGGTATGCAATTGTTCCCCAATTGCATTTAAGAATTATATCCCTGGACTTAGAAGCACTGAGTTTTTGTCTTTCAGCTTAACCTTGGGCAAAGCACTTCTGTTTCTTCCTATTCAGAAGACAACCTTTATTTTTCGGATACCTTCTACCTCCAACATCCTATCTGTTTATGATTCTATCTTATTGGAACTAAAGGAAGTTCAGATCAACAGTCATGTCTTATGTGACTAATGACCTGACCACTCCAGTAAAGGCTTGGTGCTAATAATGACCAGATGACAGGAAATCAATTAGACAAACATTATTAATAATAACAATAATGAAGATAGAATAGTACTTCGGATAACAACCAGGTTGTGCTCTCATTGGGGGTATTAACATATCTAAAGAATTTGTAAAAAGCATCTATCCAAAGATGAAAATACAGAAAAGTGAAGAAGACAGACTGGCAGAGTGGCTCAGCAAGGTTTCGGGAGAGCACTGGATTGGGGGATCCCTACGGTGCAAAAGGGACCTCAAGGTAGCTCGATGACACTAGCCACGGCACACAAGCCTCAGTTCTCCTTGCTCCAATTCCAGGAGCAGCAAGCATCCTTCCGATTCCATGTATTTTCTTTTTCTTTCCTTTTTATTTTATTTTTTGTTTTTTGTTTTAATGAGACAGAGTCTCACTCTGTCACCCAGGCTGGAGTGCAGTGGTGCAATCTCGGCTCACTGCTACCTCCGCATCCCAGGCTCCACCATCCTCTTACCTCAGCCTCTGGAGTACCTGGGATTACAGGCATGGCCACAACACCTGGCTAATCTTTTGTATTTTTAGTAGAGACAGGGTTTCACCATGTTGTCCAGGCTGGTCTCGAACTCCTGACCTCAAGTGATCAGCCTGCCTCAGCCTCCCAAAGTGCTGAGTTTACAGGCATGAGCCACCGCGCCCAGCTCTGATTACATTTCTGACAACATATTGGCTTTCTCACACAGTAGTTTGGAAAGTGTTTTTGGTGGTTATTGTTATTTTGTAATAAATGGGGAAAAAAATCAATTGAATGACATGAGATTTCTGATATGTTCAACGAGATAAGTTCTGTGATCAGACGACTTCTTTAGAGAAAAAGAGAGTAAAATTGACAAAAATAACTAAAAGTGTTATTTAATAATAGTTATTCCATAATTACTTATTCCATAATAGGCCAATTGACTAATAGAGATATTTAAATACTTTTAAAAATTCACTTTTACAACCGTATTTTAATGGATTGCCCAAACTTCTTTGTTTTCTTTCTTTCTTTCTTTCTTTTTTTTTTTTGAGACAAAGTCTCAATCTGTTGCATAGGCTGGAGTGCAGTGGTACAATCTCAGCTCACTGCAACCTCTGCCTCCTGGGCTTAATCGATTCTTGTGCCTCGGCTTCCCGAGTAGCTGGGATTACAGGGCGCACACCACCACACACCCAGCTGATTTTTGTGTTTTCAGTAGAGATAGGATTTTGCCATGTTGGCCAGGCTGGTCTCGAACTCCTGCCCTCAAGTGATCTGCCTGCCTCGGTCTCCCAAAGTGCTGGGATTCCAGGCATGAGCCACCACACCTGGCCCTAATGTGCTGTCCGATTTTCTAACTAAAGGTCCAAGATCAGAAAGTCCAAGTCACTCTACCACATGCGGCAGCCTTTCAGTCCCCTGCACCTTTAAGACACTGGTGGCTTGCTATGTAGGCAGGAACTAGCTGTAGGCAGTTCTGCTAGAGACCATCACAGAGACCATTCACCACAGTGGTGAGGCACTGGCATGCCGGAGGTGGGTGAACCTGGGTTTGGCAGCAGTTCTATAACATACATAGTTCTACGACCTTGGACAAGTTATTTCATCTTTCTGAGCCTGTTTTCTGATCTATAAAATGTAGAAAATGATAGGACCTGCTTAAAAATAGGAATCACATTAATAACATCAGACAACGAGTGACAGGTCATTCTGCATCATCCAGCACATAGCGTGGCCTCAACAAGTATAGTTAATATCACCTCACCTCTGAAATGATAGATTTCATCAAAGGTACACTGTGGGATCCAATTATTTTGCTATTTTTAAAAAAGGCTAAAACGCATGAAGAAAAGTGTATGGCCACTAAAATGGAAAAACGCCAAACAGAGAAAATCACAGAAATTATTTTTAACTACATAAGCATTTGCAGTCTATCCCTTGCACGAAAGCAGTTGATACAACAGATCCAATAAAGATAAGCGAATGAACGATTAAAAGAAAATACTGTTAGTTTCTTGGAGTCTCTTGATGGAGTGGGTGTTGCTTTGTTTTGCTTAGGGAAAAATGTGATATGGATAAAACTATTTTTACAGTTATTAAAAATATCAGAGGAAATGTTTTGAGGGAGATTTTCATGACTCTATTCAACCAGAAGCGCAGATCAACATAACTGTGTGCTTAAAAACAGAAGCAGAAAACGACAGCACACCACCTAGACAGGAATTTTGAGTCTGATAACGCTGGGAGTCTGGCTGAATGGTTCCAGTGGAAAAAACCCGCATGGTTAGAAGGTGCAACGAAATTGGTCCTCCAGAGCCCTGAAGGTTGCACTTTCTCTCTTCCTGCCTCTTCCTTGAATGTGTTAACTGTTCCAGGTCTGTTTTTCTCCTACGGAAAGTTTCATAACTCAAAGTGTCTACAACACAGGTTAGAACGAGTGAAGTAAGCAGATAAAATTCCTAAGCTGGCCTGGAAAATCTGGACCGTGTTGTCATCTTCGCCATAAGGTGCATCCACAGCTCTGGCCCTATCTATCTATTTACCCTATAACCAGCTTTCAACCACTGACACCTGTTCCTTTCTATGTTTGTAGCAAAAAAAAAAAAAAAAAAAAAAGTCATACGCCCAAGTCTGATTTTCCTTTGACCCTTATTTTAGTTTTTAGCTCTTTGTGCCCTCAGAGACCTGTCATTTACATCAGCGTTTTTGTTCTCTATGACAAAAAGCTTTGGGGAAACTTTCACACCTTCTTCACTTTACATTTGCCCGCTGCAGAAGACAGAAAGAAAGGAATACAAAACTGTCTCTGTGCTTGGTTCGGGAACAAGAGAGTAGGAGGGGAGCCGTGAGCCAATATGATTATGAAATCAGCTGAGGATAAGATCAGCATGTCTGGAAGCAACAGGTGCGGGCAGGGGAGGGGAAGCTGGCGGGCCCATCCTGGGGGCCCTTCCGAAGGAAAGGAAAGGAGAAACACGGAATAAAAGGGAATCGGCACAGACAGTATTTCAGCATGAGCCCTCATCCTTCAACGCCTGTTAGGCTTCTCCTGCCATCTTTGCTGTTTACACCTTTGATTTTAGAATCATTTTAGATATTAAAACTGTGAAAAATAGTACAGAGAATTCGCATACCCCTTTCACCCAGATGATAATCTTAGGGGATATAGCAATCCTAGTACAGTACAATGATCAAAACCAAGAAATTGACCTGAATAATAATGCTATTAACTAAACTGTACACATTATCCACATTTCCCCAGTTTTCCCATAAATGTCTTAGTTCGGACCCAGGATCCGACCAACGGCACCCTCGTGTTTACTCGTTAGTCATGACTCACCTTTGTCTGCCCCCATCTGAGACAGCTTAGCTTAGTGGTCTTGCGTTGTTTTGCATGATCCTGACACTTTTGAAGAGTACTGGTCAAGGATTTTGTAAAATATCCCTCAGTTAGGGTTTGTCTAATGTTTTCTCATGGCTATACTGGGGTTATGGATTTGGGGGAAGATGACCGCACAGGTGAAGTGCCATCCTATTGTATTATATCAGGGATCATGATCTCAACACAACAAGGGAATGCTAACCCTGGTTACTTGGTTAAGGTGGTGTCTGTCAGTTTCTCCACTCAATCTGTCCTATTTGTCCCTTTCATCCTGCCTTCCTTTAACCTGACCACCACCCTGCATCCCAGCCTGGACTGCAGGCGCAGAAACGCCTGTCCTGTCGCAACTCTCGAAGCGCTTTCCCGTGAAGCTGTTCTGGGTGTGATGGGCAGGATTCTCAACGGGGCACCTCAAGCGCCTTAAGAGTTAAACAGGCTTCTGTTTAGAATCACAGAACCGTCCTCCAGAGCCTGTACCACACAGGGAAAGGAACAGGCCTGCATTACTGATGTTGAAATAAAATCATCTGGAAGTATTTTCATTTGAAGCTGGCTTTCAGACACAGAGGCAAAACACACTAACAAAAGTAATCTGGGGCATATGGTATTCCTTTCAGTCATAGGCATTTTTAATATAAATCCCCTAATCATTTATATCTTGGTTTTCAGTTTATTGTGAAGCCAAATCTCTTTATTTCTCTCCAAAGAATCAACTCCCTGCCTAAATGAAGTGACTTATCCTTGCCTGGAAAAAGGCAAAGTGCAGTTCATCTGTGCTAGGCACATCATCTTGCTATAAGTGCTACCTAAACACAAGTTTTTGATATTGCTGTAGTTTCTTTTTTCAAAGTGGGACCGCAAATCTGCTCTATCATGATGAGATTTTTCCAAGTCCTCCCTTTGGGTGTTGCTTGCTGACTCCTCCTCCCACTAGGTGGCGCTACACATCACATTCAAAGCAGGCTGATGGAGTCGGTAGTCTGTGTTGAAACCTTTGCAAGAATGTCTCTGGAACTCCTGATGGCAAGTACTAAACTTCATTGTTAATAAACACTTCCCCTGTCTCTTTTCACATTTCTTGTCATCAGACAACTGAAACAGGCCAGTTCTGAATTTCTGTAATGCAGTCGGGAAATCTTAGGATAAATGTAAGTTTTTAGGGGCATGAAGAATCATGACCACATAGTAAGGCAAAAATTCAAGAGTTGCATCACTGAAGGCAAGAAACTGGGGAAAGGCTTCCATTCACTAACTCAGCATTGCCTGGCATATGATCTCAATAGTGCCCCCAAATTCTTCCCTACTCAGGATGTCCAATATTGCTCAGAAGTTCCCCAACTACTTAATAACTTCCCTCTCATAAATTCAATTTCCCAATTTTGGCTTCACAACAGCTTATTTGTTCACTATATAAATATCCCCCATAGAGATTTTTAAACTGTATCAAATTAGCAAAAGTTTTAAAGTGCTGACAAGCATTTTTAAGATATCCTTATAAAATGCAAAGATGAGGGAGTACAGTTTCCTCTGATTACATATTAGAGGCACATATTTAATAAGAAACCTTATGTTCACAATTGCAACTCATCACTTAAGCAGAAACAAATTTTCTAAAAGCTTGGGGTTTAATATCATTAGGAAACCCATACCAAGAAACGATGCTCTTTTTCAGCCAACTTACTATCACTCGGTGGAGGAAGATTGCCCCCCAAGGAAAAGAGCTGAGAATATCAAGTTCCCGACTGGGCCCAGCAATTTGACTGATGGTAATTGCAATTTGCAATTGTTCAACTGTGTCCCGGAGAGATATGAGGCCTTTGTTGTTGTTGTTGTTGTTGTTCATATCAGGGAGTTTTGTTTGCCCTGCAACACTCTTCTCATGAAGTTAAGCATCTGGTCTATGTGAGGTTAGCCCCTGTTGTCATTAATTACACAGGCTTATTTCATTCCCATGACCCTGCCAAAATACAGATTTGGCACTTATTCTTTCCCGGCCAATCAACAGACTTATTTACAGGAGACAAATATTTTGGCCAGGGTGTTTCTTTTTAAAGAGAGGGCAGGAGATTATAATGTAGTGGTGGATTTTCATAGAAGTCTATGAATTTCACATGAAGTATAGGAGCATACTGTAAATCTCATCCCTGTAAAGGAATATTCATTCACACAAGGCATTCTAGTCCAAGCTCTACCAAGGGTTTTTGTTGTGTTTAATGCCTGGACTATGATCTCAATAGTGCCCCCAAACCGTTCCCTACTCAGGATGTCCAATATTGCTCAGAAGTTCCCCAACTACTTAGTAACTTTCCTATCATAAATTCCGTCATTGTCCCTGCCTTCTGGGTGTCTGCTCCTGCATGCACACGCATGTGTGAGGGCAAACACACACACACACACACACACACACACACAGGAACTGGGCTGATCAACTTGCATTTCTGGTTGTCTACTGGGGATGAGCCCAGAGTTCAGACATTTAGCAAACTAGATGACAGCATTTTGGCTCCCCAACCTGTGAGTAGGTGGGGAACGTCCAGGTACTGAGAACTTCTGTAGACAAGTACTCTAGACTCAGAGTCCAAAGCAACATCTCACTCTCTTCCTAGCCCTCACCTAGTCCCAATGTTCTTTCCTCTGCCCTAAGGACAGAGTGCCCTTGGCCTTCAGTCCATATGACCTTGCATGGGTGGCCAGACTGCAGCTTCCTTGGCTCGGATTTCATTTCAAACTCTTCACACAGAAGGGGCTTGCACAGTACAGGAGGGTGGGAAACTGTACGTGGAGGGACTTCGCAGCTGCTCCCAGCTGCTACGAAATGCCAATTTCTCCTCCTAGGAATCGAAAGGGCCTCTGCTCAGTCTGCCTCTCTAATGGATTGAAAAACAGGGCCATGATCATTTGAGGCCAGGAAATTTCAAATTTTGGTCAAGTCCGGGGAGCACTAACTCCTAAACTCTGATTTGGACTATCTTTGATCTTCCCGTATCCTCTAGAATAAAATGATTCTAGTGGTATCCTTCTCTGCTGAAATTGTCCAGACTTGCTAAAGAAAAGAAATCGAAATATAAGAAATAGACATGCTAGTGTAAGAGACTGGATAATAAATATTGCCTATCTTGCACCAACATAATAGACTGAAATGTTATTGAATCTAAACATTTATATACATACATATGTATGTGTATGTGTACACACGTACACACACATACACACATATTTAACCACTTTATTAATAGGTATCTTTTAGCTTGCGAGAAAAAAAAGGGCATACCTTTTAGTTGGTGCAGATGGAAACAAGCAGAAGGGAGCTTCCTTATTAAATTCTAAGCTCGCCTGCTTTTGAACTACAGTAGGAGTATTCAGTCCTGACTTCCAGCAAGTATCTCAATGTTTTGAAGTTAAGGAAACTTTTTCCTTTCCTTTATGAAGCCACCATACATACAAGAGAAATGGAGACTATTCATTGCAAAGGACAGCTTTCCCGTGACACGCAAGCCACAGACATTTGTTGTACTGATACCATGTCTGCTAAATTAAGTTTGAGGAATTTTTTTTTTTTAACTCCATCAGGGTCGAGTTTCTCAGCATAAAAAAATTTGCCTTTGTTGTATTTATTTTAGAGGAAGTCTATTAGGACATTTAAATTAGTAAGAATAACGTTCTTTCTAGAGATTTTGAATAATACATTTGTTTTCTTTGCCTTCACTACAAGTGTGTTCAAATGAAGGAAGTGTTTATTGCTTGGAAAAAACTTCATAAAGTATTTTATTTTCTTCCCAGTGAGAGTAATTGACTGAAAAAGTTCAGCAACAGGCATTTCTAACTCACAGACTCATTCTCCAAGAGACTTTCTTCAAACTTGCTAATAGCAACAGATTTGTCCCTTTGTGGGGACAGTAGGGGGCGCTGCCACCACAAACTATCATGGCTAGCTGAGTGATTTCACTGGCCAAAAAAAAGGCTAGACATTTTAGGATTCTCCCACGTCAATGTACACCTAAAAATAATTATATAGGGTTTTCTCTTCCATAATTCACTGCTGGGTGCAAATATCTGGAATTTATTTCTGTTCATATGTGTGTGTCTGTGTTAGTGTGGTCATAAGCATGTGGTACAAATCCTGTATGGCAAAGTTTGGGCTGACTCATGCAGGTCTAACTGAATCCCCCTGTTCTAAACTATTAGCCAAATATAAGTAGCTAAAATGCACTTAATATTTAAGTGGCATTCTGGGTGGGAGATTTTTTTTTTCATAGTTGAGCCTTCAGTCTTACTCACAAACATCAAACCCCAAGTTCAGAGCCAAGATGAAAGAGAACTTTGGGGAAATTTCATTAAATAATCACATAATCCAGGCTCCATAGGTTGGATTTTTTAAAAATAAGTTTCCTATGTAATTGAGTTAAACGTAAATTTATGCATCCAATAAAAAAAACCACTGCAAATGGTAAAACAAAGACATTGCTCCAACACTTAGAAAATTAAATTCACCAAACCATGAAGTCTACTGTGCAGTTATTTTTGTAACCACCATAAATTGCTTTATAGAACTCTTCTGCTGGAGTAAACAATCCAAGGAGAGATTTACTTTATAGCATGCTTTCAGTTTCCAAAGGAAAGAGTGGCCTACAAGTTTATGACTCTTTTTTTCTTTTTTTTTTTTATTTCTTTTTTTAAAAAAAAATACTTATGTTTCTAGTTACCTTGAAACCTTCCTCCCCCTTACAGGAGCTCAGAAAGGTCCACGGAAAATAAGATCCAGGTCTGCAGATACACTGTGCCCTCAAATACTCATTTCTGGAATAAGAAGAAACAATCCTACTTTGTGGAAATAAAGTTGACATGGCAAAAGGAAAATAAAGGGTTTTAGTACTAAATATTTCACCATATTTAATAGCACCTCAGAGCCCAACGTAGTGTTAGATGTTTTAGACAGTCAGCTTGAAATGTGTTCGCTTATAGCACGGTTCGAGGCCGAATTCAATAGCAAACTGCTATAGATAAGAGTTTTAGGGGTCTTTAATCACTTCTTTCTCGTGTCCTTGATGGAAAAAACAGAACTGCCTTTGTGCTAAAAAGAAGGACCTGTTGTTTTCAGATTCAACAGGTCATTTTTATAAGAACTTCCCAAAGGATACAACATAAATGACAGAAACACAAGGGGATATTTTAAGTGGCTGATGATTTGAAATGATATATCATCTATATTAAGGGAATGTTGTTTGTTTTTTCTTTCCAACAAATGGAAAGTTACTGTTTTAAAAGTGTTTAATGTTCAAATTCTATTTTTAGGGCCAAATCTTTTCTCTATGAGTAGATTTACTGTAAATTCGGCTCCTGAAATCAATCTGAGAGTGTAATTGGCCCTTCAAGTAAATAAACTTGTCAAATCATATCCATTTCTGTGTTGGGGATGAATGGTTAATTTAATGGGCTTTTTGAAATGTACCTAAATTGTGCTGTAATTTTCGTAACATTGTTTCAGTTAAAATAACAAACGGAATGCATATTTTATGAACAAGATAAACTTTATAAAATGGAAAACTAGCAACATAATTTTTACTGGTACTTTGAAGAAAGAAAAAAAAAAGCCAATATATTATGGCAAACAAAATCCAGGCGACACTAGATTTATTAGAATCTGGCTGATTTTATTATTAACGGTGGTCTGAATTTGAAGAGACTGGCAAATTTAAGATTAAGATCTAAGCGAAACTTATTTCCTAAACTGTATTGGCAAAGCTGTGCCAAGGTATTTTTCCCTCTTTTGTCTTCTTCTTCTTTTAATTGGCTACCTTATCTGTAAAGAGGATTGTTTGAAGATCTTTGGAAAAGTTTCTGTCAGTCAAGAGACAAAAGTTACTTTTCCCTACAAATATCAAAGGCCCTTCACAAAACTCACTCCTTGCCCTCAAACAAAAGTTACTGCCAAGCGTCCTTTAAAATACAGTGCCTGGTTGCTTTCTGTTGCTCAGACAGGCATATATTTTCCAAACTACCCAGATTCTCTGGTTCTTGACACTTTTACTAAGTCTCTATATTACTTCCCACCTAGGACAACTATCTGGCAAAAGGTCAAGGTAAATAAATATCTGATGGTAAAGACTGTGTTAACCACAGAGAACTGCCCGAAAGATAAAGAATGAAAACGGGCTTCCTTGGGAAGGGGAAGGAAATCTATTAATTGTTGAACAGGTTTCTAATTTAGAAGAGACTTTTTTTTTAGTTAAATACATGAATACTTTTGCAGAGCAGGAGAAAGAGACCAGACTGGCTATTTGTTGGCGAGGGATCCCCAAGGACGAAAATCATGAAGGCCAGAATTTCCCTCCCACTGTCTCCCTCAACATCCACTTCCCAGGAAGGAGAAGGCGGAGAGGGAAGAAAGAACCTCGATGATCCTTCGCCTTCTGCAAGAAGTGGGCAGGAGGGCGAACCGGGGGTCACCGAGGGCTCTCCCACGTCTTTCCCAGCCCAGGACCCCCGGATCCTTCAGCCCCCGCCCGGGCTCGCCCCGCTCACCGGTACCAGGCGAGGCCCTTCTCGTAGCTGCGGTCGAAGAAGTGGGGCTCGGCGCCCACGGCGCGCACGTCGGGGTGCACGCGCAGGAACTCCAGCAGCGCCCGCGTGCCGCCCTTCTTCACGCCGATGATGATGGCCTGCGGCAGCTGCTTGCTGCCTTCGTCCAGGAGCAGCGCCAGGGTCCCCTGCGGGGCTTCGGCCACGCTGCTTCCGGCCCCGGAGCCGCCGGGACCCCCGGCCAGGCCAGGGGACTCCTCTTCCCAGGCCGCCTCCTCGCCGTTGTCGCGCGGCGAGGGCGGCCTGCGCCTCCGCCACTGCTGCAGTTGCAGGAGGCGCTTTCTCTGTGCCGCCGCCGGCCACACCGCCAGCTCCCGCGGGCCTCCGGCCAGGACGCCGCGACCAGGGGCCCCCGCCTCCTCGCCGCCGCCGGACAGCCCCACGACGGGTCCGGACAGGGTCTGGCAGCGCTCGGCCAGGCAGTAGAAGACGTAAAGGGACGTGAGCAGGGAGCAGAGCATCAGCAAGAACTTCCGGAAGATGCTGCGGGACAGCGGCTCGGCAGAGGTGGGGAGGGCGCCGGCAGGGCCCAGAGGGGCCATCCTAGCCGGAGGCGACGTCGGACAACGCGCGGGCCATGCTAGGCCGGGACCCCGACAGGTGCCAGAGCATCCCCCCGGCGTGCCTGCGCGCTGGACGGAGGCCACATCGCCGTGCGCCTCTGCGGCCGTGCGAACTGTCCCGGGAGGCAGCGGCCGGGGCTCCGCGGGGAGACGGAGCCCCCGGGGGCCTCACGCAGGATCCCTGCCTCCAGTCGAGGGGGCGGGAAGGGGAACGCGGGTCCGTGCTTAAGAAACCATCGTCTTAGACTCGCCCAAGTCCTGAGCTTGGGGCAGCCCTCGGCCACCCGGTTCCCCCCAAGAGTCGCCGGAATCGGGGTCTTGGCAGCAGTGGCGAAGGCGTGCGTCTCAGCCCCGGCCCCGAGCGGCCTCTCGGGGCGGATGTCCGCTCAGCGATCCTGCATCCCTGGCTCGGTCCCGGTGAGGGCACGCGCGGCTGCGGCGCCTCTGCGCTCCGTGCGCTCCAGACAGGGGCGAGCGACAGTGCCCTCCAGCTCGGGCTTCCTCTGGTCCCCTTGCCCGCCTGGGCGCGTTCTCTCCGCCCTGGTTCAGGTTCTCTTGGCCAAGGAGCGAGGTCCGCCCGAGTCCCTCTGCCAGAGCGGGAGACAGAAGGCCCTTGCGGAGCCGTCCACCCCTCTCCGTGCGCGCCGGGTTGCTCCAAACTGCTCTTGTACCCCACCGGTGAGCCGCTTGGCGGGGCTGGGCTGCGCGGGACCTGTCAGCGGCCCCCGCCACTGTGCTCGCAGGCGCTCACCAGCTGCCTCCCGGGCCGCCGCCGCCGCCGCCACACGTGGGACGCCGAGGGCAGCAAACTTGCTGGTGACGTCAACGGCCCGGGCCGGACCAGCCCCAGGACCAGCGCAGCGGGGCGCGGACCAGCGGCCGGGCGGGGCCAGACGGGCGGGGTAGGTTGGAGAAAAGGTGGCGCGGGCTCCGCAGCGGCCGCCCAATGGCACTGGAGAGGGCGGGGGTAGCAGGGGCGACGCCCCTTCCCCAGTGTCCCCCATTCCTCCCGGCGGCTTCGCCCCCTTCCAGTGGATCCGGGGTCTGCGGCTGCTTCGGGGTTGCCTGAGTGACAGCTAAGGCCGGCCGGATCCCTGGAGGCCTGACTTCCACCCAAGAAGCCACTAGCTTGGTGAGGAGCTCCAGAGCTCTCCACCGCAGCTCAGCCTTCCGCAGCCCTGGCCCTCTCCAGGTTCCCCGCGCTCTGCTCCTCTCTCGGCACTGTTGCCCTATCCTTCTCCATCCCACCACTTTCCATCGCCTGGAACCTACTCTTCGTCCCGTTGGAAGTTTTGTTTGCAGCAGTTTCCAGTACTGCGCTGCACGCCACGCCCCCGTTTGTCTAGCGCAAGCCGAATTCCTCTGCGGCAGCTTCGACTTCTACCTACTCAACTGTCTGCTACGGGCCTTGGAGCAAAGCTCTTTCTCCCATCAGTTTGTTTTTTGTTTGTTTGTTTGTTTTCTTTTCTTTTCTTCTTTTGATTGTTTTCCCCTGGATTTGCATAAGATGATCCAGTCCTCCAGGGCCTAGAAAGGAACAGACTCTTAGGAGAAAAACCAATGCATAAATCAAAGGCAAAACTAAAATTAAAAAAAATGCAGCTCCTATCCCAAGTCCCTATGCCCAATTTTTAATGTAGTGTGTATTTTCTTACTGTTGTTTGTACTTGTGTGTGTGTGTGTGTGTGTGTGTGTGCGCGCGCGCGCGCTCGTGCACGCTCCCAAAGGGGTTAAATGTCCTGTCATAAACGGCGGTTTCCTCTTTCTCTTGCCTCCCCTGACCTTATATCCCCTTCGTGCGCTCCCCGGAGAGCAGGTCAGGAAGGGATACAAACCGCCTTGCTGTCTAATGGAGGGAGGTGGCCTGTGGAAGATGCATTAGGTGGTTTTTTGTTCCAATCCTATTTGTTCCTTATTTCTTGACTTCCTTGCCTCCACGGGATGCCTCACCATGTGGGCGGTAGCCTGGCAGTTTCATACCAGCCGCTACAAGCTGTGGAGGCAGCTTTCTGGGTCCACTGTGGGTACTAACAAGGGCCCACCGTAGGCTCAAGGTCCACGGTGCAGGAAACTTACCAGGCATTTCTGCGCCCCCGTGCAGGAACTTCGCAGCCCTTCCGTTATTTGACCATGGAAGTGGAAGTCAGCTTCCGCTTTTTCAGCTTCCAAGGGGAACCTAGTGGTTCTAACTCTGGGCTTGCATGGATCCATGAATTTGTGCCCTGCTGGATAAATACTCACTGCTGGATATGGTTTTATGTTTATGAATTACCAATCCCAACTGATTCAACAACCATTGAAGAGCCCTTTAGATTCTGATGCCATAAAGCACTGGGCGTTTACGAGGATGGACAAGCCCTGCCAAGCTTTAACGTCCTTCTGTGTTCTAAAATTGGATATTGACAAACCAGTTGAGATCTAATGCTAACTTAAGCTTTCCTGTGTTTTCAGATTTTTTCTCTAAGTACTTCAGTCAGATTTGCAGAAGGAAGACAAAACAAAGACCATTTTTAAGTTGTTTTGAACACATGCAATTCTGCGAATTCTTATAAACATGCCCCAGTTTCCCGGACTGGAAAATGATGGGCTGGAAGTTCCCTTCTAGCTCCAACATGACATCATAGCATGCGTTTGGTCTTTCACTTTCTGAGCACAGGTCTTTCCTTTAGGTGGGAATTAAATACTTGCTCGGTTCTCACCATCACTTGCATGATATGTAGGACAGCTCTGTACCTTAGAAGCAAAATGTGAGGCACAAATAAAAGCTGCATGGGTAATTTTTAATTTCCAGTAATTTTTTGTGTGTTTTCTGAAATGGGGTCTGAGTGTCACCCAGGCTGGAGTACAGTGGCACAGTCTTGGCTCACTGCAATCTCTGCCTTCCCGGCTCAAGTGATCTTCCCACCTTAGCCTCCTGAGTAGCTGGGACTACAGGCGTGTGCCACTATACCTAGTTTTTTTGTTGTTGTTGTTTTTTGTAGAGATGGGGTTTTGCCATGTTGCCCAGGCTGATTTCTAATAAATTGTATCACCTTACAAAGGTTAAAAAAGAAGCAGAGAAAGTTATCTTTTCATAATATATCCCATCATCCAAAAAGGTGACTATAACATGTAGTCAATATAAAAATGATTGAAATCATATATGTTCTTTCTTTTCATACCAAGTCTTTGAAATCCAGTGTGAAAGAATCTTATACTTGCCGCACATCTCAGTTGGGACTAGCCACATTTCAAATGCTCAATACCCCTAGGTGGCTGGTGGCTCCCCTAGTAGACAGCACAAATGGGGATGTTGCTTTGGTGGGAGGGATGAATCTGTCAGGATCTCAACAGGAATCAGACAGCACATTCAAATTAGGATAATACATGGAGGGTTTATTTACAAAAGAACTGTTTATAAAGGACTAGAAAAGACAACAACCCCAAGCTAGTAGCTCTGGCGCTGTCACTACCCTTATGTCTGAAAGAATGAGGGACAGAATGAGGGAAAGGAAGGGTTACCACAACCAGGAGGGAACAGGTCCATAGAAGAGGCCCTTGAGAGTGGCAGCAAGTTTTCGTGGTGACACACAGCCTGTCCAAGGCACCTCTTAGAAAAGGAATCAGGGAAAGAAATGTTCTTGATAAGACAGCAGGGGATAGGTATGTGGCATTATGTTTAATCGTGATAAAAATCAAGAAGGGTGATTAAAGCCTCGTGATGACATTAGATGCAGTCACACTACACAGCCTTTTAGAAAATGTCTTCTTTCATCCACTCAGATGCTTACATTAGAATGGAAACAAGTTGGAGATGATGATTATTATGGGTCTTTGATGGGGGAAAAGTGCCTACCAAAGTACCAGAGAGCACAACAGACTTTGTTGCACAGCTTCTTCTTGTTCTTCCCTTTCTCTTTGTTATTCCATGTTTATTAGGCTTCTTCAGAGAGATACAACTAATGGGATACATGGATATAGATAGATGGATTAGAGAGAGATGATAGAGATAGAGAGATGAGAGGTTATTTACTGGGGAATCGGCTCACGTGATTATGGAGGCTGAGAAGTTCCATGACAAGCCATCTGCAAGCCACAGACCGTGAATGCTGGTAGTGTAGCTCAGTCCAAGTCTGAAGGCTTCCGAGCCCAGAGAGTCAATGGTGTAAGTTCTGAGAACCGAAGGTCCACTGGTGTGAGTCTTGGAGTCCAAAAGCGAAAGAGCCTGGAATTCTGATGCCCAGTAACATGAGAAGGAGAATGTATTCCAGCTCTAGGAGGTAGATAAAGATACATTGGGCCGGGCTCAGGGGCTCATGCCTGTAATCCCAACACTTTGGGAGGCCAAGGTAGGTGGATTGCCTCAGGTCAGGAGTTCAAGACCAGTCTGGCCAACATGGCAAAACCCCGTCTCTATTAAAAATACAAAATTTAGCCAGGCATCGTGGGTGCCTGTGATCCCAACTACTTGGGAGGCTGAGGCAGGAGAATTGCTTGAACCCAGGAGGGGGAGGTTGCAGTGAGCCAAGACTGTGCCATTGCACTCCAGCCTGGGCGACAGAGTGAGATGCCATCTCAGAAAAAAAAAAAAAAAAAAAAAGACACATTCACTTTCCTCTGCTTCTGTTATGTCTAGGCCCCCCAACCAGCTGGATAGTGCCTACCCACATTGATGGTGGATCTTTTCAACTCAGTCCACTCAGGCTTACATGCTAATCTCCTCTGAAAGCATCCTTACAGAAAGAACCCAAAATGATGCCTTTTGTACATATACCTCAATCCAGTCATGTTAACACCTAAAATTCATTATCACATCATGTTAAAGCATGCTTTCAAGACCCTTGAAAGCAATAAGGCTCTGCCTTGGAAAAATCTCCAGGTTTTTCTTGCTATCACAGAAGCTGGTCTTGTGCTCGGTGGTGAAAGGGGTGAGGTCTGTGTTCAGTGACTTTCAGCTTCCCTCTCTGTACCCTTCTGGCTTCCTTTACTGTGATGTCCACTCTTGCAATGCCACCCAGGGTCCTGTGAGGCCTCCCACCTTCAATCCCTTCCCGGGCCTGGATCTTATAAACCTGTTATTCTACTGTACGAGCATTTCTTACCATCTCTCATGCCCTACCACAGAGGTTTAACATTGTAAAGTAAGGAATATTCTTAAAGATGACTCACTCCCACTGACTCACATATCAATCGTTTATACTCATTCAGAAAACTTAATATACCTGAATATATAACAAACAAAACAATTACATCCATATGCACATCCACCTCTTTCTCTTTCTCTCTCTGGAAGAGAGGTGGATGTAGATATATGAGAGAGATAGATTGACAGATGGATCGATAGACAGAAAAACAGATACTTTAAAAAAAAAAAACTAAAGGTTTCTAGCAGTGAGGAGAATATGGAGATCACCCACCCTTTGGCCGCCTGTAATAATGCGCATAATTGATGTGCATGAACTCATGGATAGTTCTGCTCCAAGAATTTAGAGTGCTTCACCGAAGACTTTTTACCTCCCCTTTCCCCAAAGACCCACATATCTGAGAAACAACCTTTATGGCTCTCCAGAGTCCTGCTCCTTTCCTATCTGTCTCTCAGTCACATCCTTGCCTCCATCGCCTGCCAGGATACCATATCAGCCAAACTAACGCAGAAGCCAATGAACTCAGGAGCCCACTGATGTGAGCTACACCCAGGTCAGGATAGAGATTAAGAGTAAAAGGCATTCAGAACAGAGTATGTCCCACAAGTGGGGACACAGATTTAAGAGCTTATGAGCTTAGTGAGCCAAAACATGAATGCACCCCTTAGAATGCAGAATTATATTGTATTCAATAAACTATCAGACTTTATGTTCCACACTCACCAGATTCATTTTCAATTCACAAATTTCACCTCTTCCTTTCCTTCTTTCTTTCTTTTCTCTCTTTCTCTTTCTTTCTTTCTTTCTTTCTTTCTTTCTTTCTTTCTTTCTTTCTTTCTTTCTTTCTTTCTTTCTTTCTTCTTTCTTTCTTTCTTTCTTTCTTTCTTTCTTTCTTTCTTTCTTTCTTTCTTTCTTTCTTCCTTCCTTTCCCTCCCTCCCTCCCTCCCTCCCTCCCTCCCTCCCTCCCTCCCTCCCTCCCTCCCTCCCTCCCTTCCTTCCTTCCTTCCTTCCTTCCTTCCTTCCTTCCTTCCTTTTTGGAGGCAGAGTTTTGCTCTTGTTGCCTAGGTTGGAGTGCAATGGTGCAATCTCTGCTCACCGCAACATCCGCCTCCTGGGTTCAAGCAATTCTCCTGCATCAGCCTCCCGAGTAGCTGGGATTACAGGCATGCGCCACCACACCCGGTTAATTTTGCATTTTTAGTAGACATGGGGTTTCTACATGTTGGTCAGGCTGGTCTCGAACTCCCAACCTCAGGTGATCCACCTGCCTCGGCCTCCCAAAGTTCTGGGATTACAGGCATGAGCCACCGCACCCAGCTGACCTGTTTCTTTCTGATTTGAGGCACATGGTGTTTCTACCTAGAATGCACTGCTCCCCTACCCCAACCTGTTCTTCAGATATCAGCTCTAAACTCACCTTCAAGGATGTTTTCCTGGTCCATTTCTTGCCCCTGGTTTAATGAGATCTCCTGGTATGGATGCTAATAGTGCCCAGCACTGTTCCTTGCAGACTGTATGAGAGTTTCTTGCTATATAGATGTGTGGTTGTGTCTATGTCTCCCCCTTAGACTACAAGCACTCCAAGGGATCCTACCCCATTGCCCATTAGTATACCTAGAACATCTAGCATGTTACCTGTTGTAAGGAGATGCCCAGTAAAGATGTGTTGAATGGACTTATGTATCCAGAGGTGGGGCAGGGCCTGAGCACACTTCATTAAAAAGCCAAGACACCGGATGCAGTGTCTCATGCCTGTAATCCCAGCACTTTGAGAGGGCGAGGCGGGCAGATCACCTGAGGTCAGGAGTTCGAGACCAGCCTGGCCAACATGAAGAAACCCAGTCTCTACTAAAAATACAAAAATTAGCTGGGCAGGGTGGCATGCGCCTGTAATCCCAGTTACTCGGGGGGCTAAGACAGGAGAATCGCTTGAACTCAGGAGGCGGAGGTTGCAGTGAGCCAAGATCGCACCATTGCACTCCAGCTTGGGCAACAAGAGGGAAACTCTGTCTCAAAGAAGAAAAAAAAGCCAAGAGACCAGAGAGGACGTGGTGTCCTGTGAACAGCTTGTGTTTCAGTCGGAATGAAGTAAGTGATTGGCTTAGTGGAGCTACTAAAGAGAGCTGGAAGTAGCAGGAGAATAAGACCAGAGCAGAAATCAAGAGCAGATCTTGAGGATCTTGTACAATTTTCTTGACGGGCTGCACTTTTGTGAGACACTGGTGGAGACTGACAAGGCCACTTTGCATTTCTAGAAAGCTCTCCTACACAGTATCAAGTCAGGAGAGCAGGATTCCAGTTGTGTGACGAATTCCTATTAGAAGAGAGCAAAAATGACAATCAATTATTAGCTAGAAACAGTATCAAGTCAGGAGAGCAGGATTCCAGTTGTGTGACAAATTCCTATTAGAAGAGAGCAAAAATGACAATCAATTATTGGCTAGAAACTAGAGGGAGAATTGGTGGAGGTGGTAGATTTCGAACTGAGTCTTGAGGAATGTGGGGCAGGTGGGGACATTGAGAAACAAAGAATAAGTGCCACCCAAGAGGCAGTCAATCAATATTTGTTGAATGATTAACTATAACCAAATCTTCATTTATCCCTATTTTAGTGTTAAGAAACTGTTTCTCCTTTTAATATGTACATATATATACACACACACATATATACACACACACACATATATGCATATATATATATATATATATATATGGGACCGGGCTCGGTGGCTCACGCCTGTAATTCCAACACTTTGGGAGGCCAAGGCAGGTGGATCACGAAGTCAGGAGTTCAAGATCAGCCTGGCCAAGATAGTGAAACCCCATCTTTACTAAAAATACAAAAATTAGCCAGGCGCGGCGGCAGGTGCCTGTAGTCCCAGCTACTCGGGAGGCTGAGGCAGGAGAATCACTTGAACCCTGGAGGCAGAGGTTGCAGTGAGCTGAAATAGCGCCACTGCACTCCAGCCTGGGTGATACAGTGAGACCCTGTATCAAAAAAAAAAAAAAAAAAAAAAAAAAAATGATGGCTTAGATGTCCATCAATGGAGGATAGTTAAATCTATTCTACAGGGTTTATGCAGTGGTTTTCTAAAAATTCAGTCAGCTTTTTCCTCCCTGACTGTCTGAAGATAGGCCACCATCACGAACGACATCGTAACTATCCGCACTAGAAAGTTCATCACCAACCGACTACTTCAGAGGAAACAAATGGTCATTGATGTCCTTCACCCCGGGAAGGCCACAGTGCCTAAGACAGAAATTCGGGAAAAACTAGCCAAAATGTACAAGACCACACCGGATGTCATCTTTGTATTTGGATTCAGAGCTCATTTTGGTGGTGGCAAGACAACTGGCTTTGGCATGATTCATGACTCCCTGGATTGTGCAAAGAAAAATGAACCCAAACATAGACTTGCAAGACATGGCTTGTATGAGAAGAAAAAGACCTCAAGAAAGCCATGAAAGGAACGCAAGAACAGAATGAAGAAAGTCAGGGGGACTGCAAAGGCCAATGTTGGTGCTGGCAAAAAGCCGAAGGAATGAAGGTGCTGCAGTAAAGGCTACCTGTGCCCATTTTGGACTTTTCATGAGAAGATTAATAAACTAAAAACTTTCATGTGAAAAAAAAAATTCAGTCAATGTGTGTGCAATGACAGGGAGAAAGGAAAGAAAGTATTTCTATCTATTAACTTAAGAAAGTTTCCTAGAAGCAGGCGTTAGATTTCTGCAGCCTCTGGGGCTTGTCATAGACTTCTACATTACGTTGTAGTCTGTTTCCTGACCTACCCACTCCTCATGTTTTCTGTAGGTTACGCCCAATTCCTGAGAATGAAGTTACCAGATGAGAAGTCATGTTCCTTTTTTCGTAGTATTGTCACCCAATATTTTGCTTCCATTATTCTCACTCTCAAGACTTGCATCAGGATTTTGCTGCCAGAAACCACCTTGAAGACCAAAAACAAAAAACAAAAAACAAAAAAAAAAAGAAGAAGAAGAAGAAAAGAAAAAGAAAAGAAGCACTGAAGTCAAGAAATTATTAAGGAACCTTGCAAAATTGCCCCTGTTCACCTGAAAAGGAATACAGTGGACAACGGAATACCAAACTTAGGACCACAGTTAGTTAGGCTGTGAAGATTATACCCAACTTAATGTATTTTTTTTACATTTTTATATTTTTTATGTTATGCTTTATTATTCACGAATGGCAACCATTTGCTTCTCTGAACTTACTTTAATCACATTCCAGGATGTCTTTTGCATGTCGGTCATTGCAGATTTGTAATTTATAATGCTAATGTTTTGTCAGATGGCAATAAAATGTTTTTAGAAGAAGCAGTACCTTGATCTAATGGGCACAGTGGTGTCAAGGGGACTCACATGGGTTCTAGCACTCTCCTGACAAAATCTGCCCCAGACGTTCGCGAGTCCGGGGGAAGAGTGCTTTCTGCTATGTATGTTGAGAGGTAGATGAGAGTTGGGGAGCGATGGCAGTGAATAGCTCTAATTTTTCTCTCCTGCTCTTCCAATAACAGCACCCAGATTTTCCTCGGGGCAAATACTCTTCCTTGGACTCACATCACAAAATCCCAATAAAGCCAGCCTGACCCCCTGGCTTTAGCTGTCTAAGTAGCCCAGCTTCCTGTCCAGAGGGTTTGGTTTAAAAGATGCAAGTAAATCAGGTCAGGCTCAGAGGTTCAACTCTAGGACTTTGCTGCAACTACTGAAAAAGGAAGTGCTCTTCTCCCTGGGCTGCTGGGCTGACAGCATGTAAGCCTGAGCTGCTGGTTACCATGTTTTCCTCTCTGATGGAGTCAACACAGGAATGCAGAGGCAAGCAGGAAGGAGATTCCACGAAACTTAATCTGAGGTCCTGGATTCATCTCTACCCTGGAGCTAGTAGTTATGTGCACTGATAAATTCTGTTGTTGTTGTTGGCATTTTCAAGATTCATCAGGATGTTAAAATATCAGGTCTCTCTCAATTTCAACAGATGTGGTTTTCTCCTTTTTTTTTTTTTTTTTTTTTTTTTCTTGAGACGGGTTCTCACTGTGTCACCCAGGTTTCAGTGCAGTGGTGTCATCTCAGCTCACTGCAGGCTCCACCTTCTGGGCCGAAGCAATCCTCCTGTTTCAGCCTCCCGAGTAGCTGGGACTACAGGCGTGCACCACCAGTACTGGCAAATTTTTGTACTTTTTCTAGAGATATTGCTTCACCATGTTGCCCAGGCTGGTCTCAAACTCCTGGGCTCAAACGATTCACCCACCTTGGCTTCCCAAAGTGCTGGGATCACAGGCATGAGCCAACATGCCCAGTCCAAATTTGGTTTTCTATTCTACCCTACAAGCTTCCTTGCTTGCCTAATCAGACATTTTCACCAGTGATTTTTTTTTCTTTTTCTTTCTTTCTTTTTTTTTTTTTGAGACGGAATCTTGCTCTGTTGCCCAGGCTGGAGTGCAGTGGCGCGATCTTGGCTCACTGCAAGCTTCGCCTCCCGGGTTCACACCATTCTCCTGCCTCAGCCCACCCAGGTAGCTGGGTCACCAGTGATATTTTTAATGATGCCAACCTGTGCCACTCCATGCCCACCAGCTGAAACCTACCAGGACCCACCGGCTGTCACCTGTATGACTGCACCTGTTTTCCTGTTCCCAGAACACCAGTCAGGCCTGAACTGAGGCCACCTAGCCTGACTCCAGAGAGCCTGCTCAACTGGAGTTAACTATTTCTGACATTTTAAACAGCCATTTTTATTTACTCTAATAGGGGTTTAACACATTACTAAATTATTGACTATAAAACAGGAGTGTTTGCTTTTGAAGTCTAATTGATTATTCTTATATAACAAAATATACCCGTTGTTTTGGATTTTATGTGCAAATAATTCCAATATAGTGTTCGAAAGCTTTATTGTTCATGAATGAAAACCATTTGCTTCTCTGAACTTATTTTAATCACAACAATATTAGGAGGAAAAAAGGACTAACTCGGACTTGCTGGGGATAGAAAGCTACCTGGTCTCAAAACCTTAGTTTTTTTTTTTTTTTTGAGACGGAGTCTCGCCCTGTCGCCCAGGCTGGAGTGCAGTGGCGCGATCTCGGCTCACTGCAAGCTCCGCCTCCCAGGTTCATGCCATTCTCCTGCCTCAGCCTCCTGAGTACCTGGGACTACAGGCGCCCACCACCACGCCCGGCTAATTTTTTGTGTTTTTAGTAGAGACGGGGTTTACACCATGTTAGCCAGGATGGTCGCGATCTCCTGAACTCGTGATCCACCTGCCTCGGCCTCCCAAAGTGCTGGGATTACAGGCATGAGCCACCGCACCTGGCAACCTTAGGTTTATTGAGAGTCAAAGCACATAAAAATAAAGAAACAAACAAACAAAAATAGGACCTCAGGATGTTCAGCGCTCAAATTCAAGTGCCTGATTTCTTATTCTCAATCCCAGGAATAATGAAGTTAGCATTTTAGAAAATTGCTTTGAGGACTGCATGCTGGATGGGTTGGAAAAGCTTGAAGTAGATAACCCAGTAGAGAAGCTCTAGTTAGGTGCCAGTCATGAAATCATATCAGCCTAAACTATGTTGTCAGCAGAGGGTACAAATAGAAAACTCTAAACTATCTTCCAAAGAAAGCAGCAGAAAACCCTGTGATGGGGTAGATAAAGCAGGTGAATGAAAAGCAAAAATCAAAAGCCACTGCGATTATTGCCATTGAATTCTTCTTCACAGTTGGCCTTGTGTCTATTTACTGGCTGGTTTTGTCTTCTGTCTTTGCAGTCAGGCATGCTGATGCCCTGCTCCAAACTGACTTGGGGATGTGCCAGGAGGTGTAGCCCTGAGTGGGCAGCAGACAAGAGGGCAAGCAGGGACAGAGGCTGGTTCAAGTCACTTTTAGAATGGAAGCTACAGCTTTGGTCACAAGTCAGCTCTCACTGCAGGACAAAGCAGGCCTGAAATGAAGTCATAGTGACTATTTCAATTGCTGTCTAAATCATATACAATTCTTACTAATCTCGTGTTGGGGGCAAGATTGTATTCTCAGCCTCGGGTGAGATGATGATTAAAAATCTATCCATTGCTAAACTGGGAGTTATTATTGAGAGTGAGTTAAAATAAAATGAGAGAGAGAGAGATCACCAAGAATTTCCAAGTAAGTGAAATTTAAATAGGGCCTTGTAGAAGTAAGATTTCTGCAGATGGATATGAGCAACGTGGGTATCCCAGATTGAGAAACAAAACAAATGAAAATTATTACCAATGGTAAGAATTGCTCTTACCAAAATGAGTGTCCAGAACTCTTTGCAGTCTGGACCAGCGGGATGATGAGGAAGGGAGATGAAAGATGGCTGATATTCACTGAAGGCTGGGTATTACACTCAGCACCACGGTTTTCCTAGCAGGTCTTTCTCTGTGTGGATGCTCAGGTTTTCTTCTTGTCATTTCCAGTATTCAAAGAGGCCAGCATTTCCCCAGGTATCATCTTCACCCTGAAAAATGTCCCATAAAAAACGATACTGTGATGAAACAAATTTGGGAGACCATATCGTCTCTTGAACATTCCCGATAAACATTAGCATATTATAGTCTCTAAGATGATGTCGCAGTAAAGATACTAGTTAAATTGTGCTGAATTCAACATTTTCCAAGGTTTGAGGATCATGGGCTCTCTTTGTTCATGCCCTATCCGGTAACATTCATTGTTCTGAGGAACACCCATCAGCAAACACAATCCTCAGCTTTATAGGGATTGCTATTATCAGGAACCTCAGAGGACGAATGTTTTGTGAACATATTGGGGCCTCAGCTGCATATAGTGAGGGCCTGGTTTACTTTGAGACGAGGTAGGGGGATATTTCACCAAATATCTGGAATTTTCTTTGCTCTGTAATTTCTCGGAGGGCCCACTCTCCCCAAGGGATAGGGGTTTCACCAAGGTCCTGACAAATGGCAACTTTCATGAATTATTGATTTGGCCAAAAATAATTGAAAAGGTTTATAATTACATAGAGATCGCCTCATGCTTCTTGCTTGTACCCTGAGTAAATTCTTTCATATTCTGTGATACACGCAAGAAATGGGGACAGGTTTTTGAAATATAACTCATTTAAAAATAAGTTAGTGTGCAAAAAGGTCAAGAGACATGTTTGAGTAGAGCATCTAGGTTTTCAACATTGGGTAGAATAAAAACAAAGCATCAGAAGGAAGAAGAATTCACAGTTTGAAAATGAGACATACTGAAATAAGTAACGTATTGTTAAAAGTCGATTCAATGAGGGCGACATGGTTATTCTATTTGTTCTCTTCTCAATTTGTTTTCTGAAAGTAGAGGACCATACTTTTTTTTTTGTTTTATTATAATATTGGTACTCCTTTATTTTAAAGGTACCATATGCTTTTCATAGTAGATTAAAAATTAATCTTTAGATGATTGTTTGAAGGAGGTGGGCATATACACTAAACCTGAAAAGTAAGAGGACTTTGAGTTAGTTTTCTTGGCTCCCCATCTCTAGAGGAGACTTAAAAGCATTCCTTGTGTTGCAGGAGAGGGAGGTAAGTTAGGGGGAAAGTGAGAGTGAAATGTTCCTGGTTCCTAAGCAAGAACCATTTCTAAGCCACAAGTGTAGCAGAAGCTGGAGGTAAGACATGGGTCCTGACATCCCTTGAGGGAATCTGAAAGTAAAGGAGGCCTATAGGAGGGCCCAGGGAAGGGGTGAGTCTCAAAGAGCCCAGAGAATCATGAGAGCAGAAAAAAAAAGAACACCTATGTTGTAGCACCTCCAATCACTCTCCAGGGGCCCCTCAAAGCTCCAAAATGGAAAAGGCACAGAAACAATTAAAAAGTATCCAGGTCTGGAGAAGCCATGGTCTCTGTAGCTAGTACAGCTGTGATCGCTATGGAGTGGTGACCAAGGGCCAGATGGCCTATGTACGGATAATGGTAGCCAAAACCAGATTCCCTATGATGTCTTGGCATTCTCTAAGACCACCCAGGAGACCTGGGGGCAAGATCAGAGGAATTGATAAAGGCTGTGGGGTGGGGGTCGGGGAGAGACCCTGAGATTACCCAGAATGGACCAAGAAAAATGGGCCCTGAAAATGGAAATTCAGTTCAATTTTCAAAAAGCGCAAGGAAGTTAATTTTTACATACATGATTGTCCTATCCAATATTTTGTGTCTGCAGCAGTCACTGAAGAAGTTTACTAAATGAGTTTACTAAAGGGAACCTATAAGGCATACCTTAAAGCATCTATCCATGCCACCTTTTTCAACAAATGATTTTTTGTTTTTCTTTTTAGTTCTAATTATTTTCCACACACTATAGATTTTTGAGTCATATGATTAAGCACTCAAAGTGAAAGATTAATTACTGGTAGTTTCTATGCATATTTACTTAATCAGAACTAAATACAGTTTTAAAGTATGGATGGCTCAATCTCCTACAGTCTAAACAGCTCTATTTAATCAAGTTAATAAATATTTACAGAGCTTTTAAGAATTGATATACTTTCAACTCAGGGATCTCTTCTACCCTCACTGCCAAAATAATCTCCTCTTCATTGTTTTCTGGAATACCTAGTGGAGGCAGGCACACATCATATGCAAGCATATAGACACACATTAACATGAATAGCTTTATATTTACTGCAAGAAGTTTGAATTGATTGTTCTCTTAGGACCTGCTAGTAATTGATTTTTTTTTAAGTTAAATAAAAAAAAAATGATGAATACAGCTGAACCTGAATATTAACTGGAATTAGAATAATCATTGCAGGTACTCCTCAGGTTATTTAATATTCCACTTAAGCAAATTTCACCTTGAGCAAGTTATTTCATAAAGCACATAAAATCCCTGGAGGTGGTAGAAAATAAATGAAATTTTAGAGATGATGGAAAATATTGCATTACCTGCAAAATCATAAGAAAGCTTGGTGCACACTTGGGTAACTGAAAACGAAGTAGACAGTGGTTACCAAGAAGAGAACTTTTATTTTCTGTTTCCCGTGAGGTTTCTATTCCAGGTCAGATACGGGCTCAGGCTCTTACAGTACTATTTGCAACATTCATCCCTTTACTGCTTTCTCCTCTATTGCATTTTTGCCACTGGAGACAAAAATCCAAATGATGTCAACCCCAAAGTACTAATGTCCATCTCCTCTCTTGCCTTGTCTGATAGTTTTTTTCAAGTTGTACTGAAACTTCTGGGGCAAAATGATGGCATCAATTAATTTTTTTAATGAAAACACATATAGAACAACAGTTAAATAAATGTACATTTTTAATTATTATTTTTTTCTATACAATAATATAACTTTTCCAGGCATATTGTTAAACAACTAAAAGTGAAAGATTAAGTACTATATTCATTTCCTAGAACTACTTTAACGAGTTACTGAAAACTAGATGGGTTAAAACAATAGAAATTTATTTTATCTTAGCTCTGCAGACTAACAGTCCAAAATCAAGGTGTTGACAGGACATGCTCCCTCTGAAAGGGATATATCTCTCTGAAAGGGATAATATCTAGGGAAGGGTATTTCCTTACCTGTTCCTTGCTTCCTAGCTTCTAGTGTCTGCTAGCATTCCCTGATGTTTCTCCCTTGTAGATGTGTTACTTCAGTTTCTGCATATGATCATCTTCCCTCTGTGTGTGTCTGTGTCTGTGTCTCTTCTATTAAGGATACAAGTGATTGGATTTAGGGTCCACCCTAATTCAGTATAACCTCATCTTAATTTAAATCTTAATTTCCAAAGACTCTTTCCAAATAAAGTCACATTCACAGGTACTATGGGTTAGGACTTGAACGTATCTTTTGGGAGGACCCAATTCAAGTCACAACACACATGACTATGCAATTAATAATAGTAGCTAATTAATAATGCAATAGTCCAGGTGCGGTGGCTGATGTCTGTAATCCCAGCACTTTGGGAGGCCGAGGGGGGCAAATCACCTGAGGTTGGGAATTTGAAACCAGACTTACCAACATGGAGAAATCCAGTCACTATTAAAAGTACAAAATTAGCCAGGCATGGTGGCACATTTCTGTAATCCCAGCTACTCAGGAAGGCTGAGGCAGGGAGAATCACTTGAACCAGGGAGGCGGAGGTTGCGGTGAGTGGAGATTGTGCCATTGCACTCCAGCCTGGGCAACAAGAGTGAAACTCCACCTCAAAATAATAATAATAATAATAATAATAATGCAATAATTAGTCAATACAATTAATAATAATAGCTAATATTTTTTAGCTTTTACTATGTGTTAAGTGCCTTGCAACCACGATCTCACTGAGTCCTCCCAGGGTCACCTTGAATGTAAGTTGTATTAGCCCCATTTGACAGCTGGGGAAATTGAGGTCCAAAGAGGATGAGCAAACATGCCAGAAGTTGCACATCTGGGAAGTGGCATGATCAAGCTCTCTTGCACCTTTGCCTAACTCCACAGCCAATATTAATCCTTAAGCTGGGCATTGTCCTACTTACACAACTTACTCTTAAAAGGTACTCTTACTTTATCTCAGACTAAAACACACTTTTTCAACTCAATCTGCAGTTCCTTGTTCTGTTTCGTTCACACTTTTAGTACTAATAGAAACATCCTCAAAATGTTAAAACTCCCCAAAGTTTCCTTCTCCCAGAGCTTCTGCTCATTCTAACTTTTGTCATTTCCTAGAAAAGGCCTGTAGTTGATTTTCTTGCAAACTTGACCACTTCTCATAATTCCTGGAGCGAGAGAGAGATTGATTTTGCCAGTGTTACTACTCTGAAGGTATCTTTTATTTCCTATCCAAAAAGGGGAGCATTTTATAGCCTCATCTCTTTAACACCCTGCCCTTTAACTGCTGGAATTATATTAGCTGGGGCTATGAAGATAATGCTTAACTTTACTAATTAAACACTAAAAGCTCAAACTCACCTCTAAGCTTTTTACAGCTTGACCTCTGACACAGACCATACTCTTTTAAAGGACTTAGAATGACTGAAATCCCAGACTATCTAAGAACACAAGTTTTTAAGACTCATTTAGTGCCAAGTGCTATGGCTTGTGCTTATAATTCCAGTACTTTGGGAAGCCAAGACAGGAGGATCACTTGGACTCAGGAGTTAGAAAACAGTTTGGGCAACATAGTGAGACCCTGACTCTACCAATTTTTCTTTTCTTTTTTTTGTTTTAATTAGCCAGGCATGGTGGCATGACCCTATGGTCCCAACTACCCCGGAGGCTGAGGTGGGAAGATGGCTTGAGTATGGGAGGTTGAAATTCCAATGAGCTATAATTGTGCCACTGCACCCTAGGCTGGTTGACAAAGCAAGACCCTGTCTCAAACAAAACAAAACAAAACAAAACAAACAAACAAACAAAACTCCATTTACACAAGAAAAAATAGCAAATTTTAGACATGGTTATGTTGAGACAAAAGATAGTCCCTATTTTGCTTGCATATGATTAGATATCTTTGTGAATAGGCACAGAAATTCAAACTAATGTATTAAATATCCTAAGGAAAAAAGCAAGATTAGAAAGAGTTAATAAGAAAGGGATTCTGAGTAAAATTTTTTACCTAATCAATTTCTCTCTTTGTTGTAAGGTAACAATCTAACTTTTTTTTTTTAATCCCCAAATAATGAACTGGTTTTCCTGATACCTAGTCTTTCCTCGCTGGCTTGAAATGATGCATTTATCTTATGTTTAATTTGACACATTCCTGAATCTTGAGCCATTTTATTTTGTTCCATTAATCTGTCATTTTCATCAGAACCACATATTATCATGGTATTATACAATATCATCTTACGACTCCAAACCCTAAACCACCTTCTATGGATTAAATGTGTCTCCCTCAAATTCCTGTGTTAAAGCTCTAATCTCTAATATGTTGGTATTTAGAGATGGGACCCTTGTTAGGCCATGAGGGTGGGGCCCTCATGAATGAGATTAATGCCCTTATTAGAAGAGACATAAAGAAGATGATCTTTGCCTCCACCATAGAGGACACAGCAAGAAGGCAGCCACCTATAAACAAGAAAGAGAGCCCTCACCAGAACCCAACCATGCTGGCTTCCAGCCTCCGGAACTGTGAGAAATAAATGTTTGCATTTCTAGCAAGTTTAAGCTAGGGTTGCTGGACCACAGCTTGTGAACCCCTGTAGTAGTGATCACCTGTGGGCTCACCTGTGTTCAAATCACCATACAATTATCTAGCACCTGTGACACCTTGGGCACATTACTCCAAGCCTCATCATCTCTAAAATGGACATGATGCTAATAATACCATAGAAGAGCCCGGACGTGGTGGCTCATGCCTGTAATCCCAGCACTTTGGGTGGCTGAAGCGGGAGGATCATGAGGTCAAGAGATCAAAACCATCCTGGCCAACACGGTGAAACCCTGTCTCTACTAAACATACAAAAATTAGCTGAGCGTGGTGGACCGCGCCTGTAGTCTCAGCTACTTGGGAGGCTGAGGCAGGAGAATTGCTTGAACCCAGGAGGCGGAGGTTGCAGTGAGCTGAGATCGTGCCACTGCACTCCAGTCTGGTGACAGAATGAGACACCGTCTCAAAAACAAACAAACAAACAAAAAACATATATATATATATATATATATATATATCATAGAAGATTTTGTGGCAGGGTAAGATAATTTACATAATGTACTTTAAGCAGAGTCTGTTAGCTGTTACTTTAATTATAAACTTAAAATATATGGCAACATAAATCACCGAATCTAATGTGATATTACAAAAATCTAGAGCATGATATAACAAAAAAGAGACAAAAAAAACCCAAACTGTCAATGAACAATTTTATTTTATTTTGTTTCTCAGGAAACAAATTTGAAATTGGAATCTCTTCCATTTCTTCCCCATCTTTACTTTCGCCTTACACTAGTCCTTGTTGCCTCCTGGCAGATATAATGAGGTCAGGAGACTTTTAGAAAGCCTTTCAATTAAATTTCTTGGCATCTATGATGATTGGGCCAATAATCTCTTGAAAACAATGCTAGGTTTTTCTATTTGATCCAAAATCTACCTGTCACCATAATTAACTCCACCTGCACCAATCCCTGCCTCATCAATCCAGTCATTAAATGTAGATCGTTCTTACTCAAGTACAGATGTATAGAAAGGTCAAGACCTATTTTCTATTAATAAGACTTATATATGGCATAATATATGAATTATGAATTATTGAACTATGGGCAAAAGGGCATGTAAACATTTTGCTAGAGTGTAATATACTCAGGACAAGAATCCTAGCGGAGGCCGGGCGCCATGGCTCATGTTTGTAATCCCAGCACTTTGGGAGACCGAGGCGGGCAGACCACTTGAGGTCAGCAATTTGAGGTCAGCCTGGCCAACATGGTGAAACCCTGTCTCTACTTAAAACAAAGAAAATACAAAAATTAGCCGGGAGTGGCCGGGCGCGGTGGCTCACGCCTGTAATCCCAGCACTTTGGGGAGGCCCAGGCGGGCGGATCACAAGGTCAGGAGATCCAGACCATCCTGGCTAACACGGTGAAACCCCGTCTCTACTAAAAATACAAAAAATTAGCCGGGCGTGGTGGCGGGCGTCTGTAGTCCCAGCTACTCAGGAGGCTGAGGCAGGAGAATGGCGTGAACCCGGGAGGCGGAGCTTGCAGTGAGCTGAGATCGCGCTGCTGCACTCCAGCCTGGGAGACAGAGCGAGACTCTGTCTAAAAAAGAAAAAAAAAAAAAAAAATTAGCCGGGCGTGGTGGCAGGCACATGTAATCCCACCTACTCGGGAAGCTGAGGCAGGAGAATCACTTGAACCCAGTAGGTGGAGGTTGCAGTGAGCCAAGATCACACTACTGCACTCTCCAGCTTGGACAACAGAGTGAGACTCCACCTCAAAAAACAAAAACAAACAAACAAAAAAACAACTAGTAGAATACTAAAAACAAACTATATGAAAAGCTTGAAAAGACTTATTTAGTATCTCGTATCCAAATCAATAATAATACTAATAATAATTTCTTTTGTTCATTTATCCAACATTTATTATGTGACTTACATGTGCAACATACTAAGGATAGAGTTAAGAACAAGAAGGGCCTAGGTGCAGTGGCTCACGGCTATAATCCCAGCACTTTGGGAGGCCAAGGCAGGAGGATCACCAGGTCAGGAGTTCCAGACCATCCTGGCCAATATGGTGAAACCCCGTCTCTACTAAAAAAATACAAAAAGTAGCCGGGCGTGGTGGCGCTCGGCTGTAGTCCCAGCTACTTGGGAGGTTGAGGCGGAAGAATTGCTTGAACCCAGGAGGCGGAGCTTGCAGTGAGCAGAGATCGCGCCACTGCACTCCAGCCTGGGCGACAGAGCCAGACTCCGTCTCAAAAAAAAAAAAAAAAAAAAAAAAGAAAAAAGAAAAAAAGAACAAGAGGGCTAATTCTTGCTGTCACCAAAATGGTGGTCTGAAGAAAGATATAAAACAAAAATAAATAAAAATAAGTTCAGATACTGAATGATGACTCCTATGAAGAAAATAAATGGACTTGTAGGGCAAACACACCCGATAGCAATAACTTAGGCATACCCTCAGATTGACCCTGTATGGCACAGGCATCTGAATGTGTGTTCCGTTCTTGGGAAACTGGGCATGGCCAACCGGGAGACCCATTCCTTGATTCCTTGTCTATGAGGAACTTCTGAGCACCCATGGGCCATACAGGGGACTGAGCCCCTGAGTTTTGGGTTAAATGAAGGTTACCAGAAGGAGGTAACTAAGGGGAGAGTATTAGGTGAAAATGTCATATAAATTGCATGCTGTTTGCAAGGGGTTGCAGTGTTGCTGCCTAGCCCGCCACCACTAGACAGTAGGTAAGGAAGATATCTTGTTCAACCCACCGCCACTGGATTCTGTACCCTATACGTAAATCCCTAATAATACCCCATGTGTAAGTTCATGTCCTTTGTAGGGACATGGATGAAGCTGGAAACCATCATACTGAGCAAACTATCGCAAGGAGAGAAAACCAAACACCGCATGTTCTCACTTATAGGTGGGAATTGAACAATGAGAACACTTGGACACAGGGCGGGGAACATCATACACCCGGGCCTGTTGTGGGGAGTGGGGAGAGATGGCATTAGGAGATATACCTAATGTAAACGACGAGTTAATGGGTGCAGCACACCAACATGGCATATGTATACATATATAACAAACCTGCACGTTGTGCACATGTACCCTAGAACTTAAAGTATAATAAAAATAATAATAAAATAAAAATAATACCCCATGTCTCGTTTGCTGGCTCTGGGTCTCTTCTTTGGTCTCTTGAACCTGATCCCTCTCCTACTAACTAAGGTTAGTAGGAGTTCAGCACACCTCACATGATATGCAGGGGATAGAGGGAAAGAAGTGATATAAAATCTATTGCTGGGGAAAGTCAGGTTCTTTATTGAGCATTTACTATGTTACACATTCAGGTAATCACACTACGCATAATATTTCTAACATTTTTTTCTACCACAACCTCTCCAAGTATTATTCCCAATTTGGAGGAGATAAAACTGAAGGTTAGATATTTAAATTAACTTTTTCAAAGTCACCCACCTGGAAAAGGGTAGTGCTGAATCTCTATCTAAGATTGAATATCTGGAGAGACGGAGTCTCTATGATTCCTGCTTTGTGTGGTTACTCATTAGTATTCACTATCACACATTCATTTTTTTTTTTTTTTTTTTTTTGAGGCGGAGTCTGGCTGTGTAGCCCAGGCTGGAGTGCAATGGCCACGATCTCGGCTCACTGCAAGCTCCACCTCCCGGGTTCACGCCATTCTCCTGCCTTAACCCCCTGAGTAGCTGGGACTACAGGCGCCCGCCACCACACCCGGCTAGTTTTTTGTATTTTTTTAGTAGAGATGGAGTTTCACCGTGTTAGCCGGGATGGTCTTGATCTCCTGACCTCGTGATCCGCCCACCTCGGCCTCCCAAAGTGCTGGGATTACAAGCGTGAGCCACCGCGCCCGGCCTCACACATTCATTTTAACCCACACTGCTATCACTTAGTGTCATAGATATTAGCTGTGTGCTAGATGCTTTCTCTGTATCAAGTCTGAACATTACTGCTCCACTCTACGATCTTAGAACTGCTGGACCAGATTCAGAACTCTCAACCCACGTCTGTACTCTTTCCACTCCACTGTGCTTGCAGATGTTCAAAGGCCAAAGGCGTACCCCAAAACATTTTGTTTTTTGTTTGTTTGTTTGTTTGTTTGTTTGTTTGAGACAGAGTCTCGCTCTGTCGCCCAGGCTGGAGTGCAGTGGCGCAATCTTGGCTCACTGCAAGCTCCGCCTCCCGGGTTCACTCCATTCTCCTGCTTCAGCCTCCCGAGTAGCTGGGACTACAGGCGCCCGCCACCGCGCCCGGCTAATTTTTTTTGTATTTTAGTAGAGACGGGGGTTTCACCGTGTTAGCCAGGATGGTCTCGATCTCCTGACCTTGTGATCTGCCCGTCTTGGCCTCCCAAAGTGCTGGGATTACAGGCGTGAGCCACAATGCCCGGCCGCGCCAAAACATTTTAAAGTAAATGTTCTTTATCAATTTGGCTAGTACACATGACTTCACAGCCAACATTTGCCACCAGCCCGCAGCTTCTATTGCATAACTAACCTCGCCAGGTGTCCCGTCAGAATGCTTGAATCAAGTAGCAATTTTAATTGAAGTGTAATATCATTACTTACACAGCTGCTGAAATTTAACTCTTTAAATTTACATCACCAAACTGACATAATGAAGGATCACAGACAGAAGGAAATCAGTATAAATGGTATCTTCATGTACATTTGAATCATGGTTGAGTCATAATCTAATATTCAATCACTAAGAGTAGAACTCTTAATTCAGTGAAGTTACCAATTAAAAAAAATCCTTGCAACTTTTACACAGATGAAATTCTGATCATATGCCATTGGAAAAGTAAACTCGGATATATCAGATCTAATCTAACATAAATAAAAGAGAACCTAACATTTATATAGTGCTATTTTAGTTTCTTTTCACAGAAACTTTTTTTTTATCAATTTTTTTGATCTTCATGAACAACCCTACAAAATGATAATCAGTCTCTCTCTTTTTTTTTTTTTTAGACGGAGTCTCACTCTGTCGCCCAGGCTGGACTGCGGTGGCGCGATCTCAGCTCACTGCAAGCTCCGCCTCCTGGGTTCACGCCATTCTCCTGCCTCAGCCTCCCGAGTAGCTGGGACTACAGGCGCCCGCCACCTCACCAGCTAATTTTTTGTATTTTTTAGTAGAGACGGGGTTTCACCATGTTAACCAGGATGGTCTCGATCTCCCGACCTTGTGATCCGCCCGTCTCGGCCTCCCAAAGTGCTGGGATTACAGGCTTGAGCCACCGCGCTCGGCCAATCAGTCTCATTTTAAGGTGAGGGACTGCCCAGGCGCGGTGGCTCACGCCTGTAATCACAACGTTTTGGGAGGCCGAAGTGGGTCGATCACAGGGTCAAGAGATGGAGACCATCCTGGCCAACATATTGAAACCCCATCTCTATTAAAAATACAAAAATTAAGTGGGCGTGGCGGCGTGAGCCTGTAGTCCCAGTTACTTGAGAGGCTGAGGCAGGAGAATCACTTGAACCTGGGAGATGGAGGTTGCAGTGAGCAGAGAATGCGCCACTGCACTCCAGCCTGGTGACAGAGCCAGACTCCATCTCAAAAAAAAAAAAAAAAAAAGAGGGACTAAGGCACAAGGAGATTAAGCGATGTTGTGGGTGGTCAGGAGTTGATCCCTGAATATCCCTAAGAACTACATAATTCTATACCACTTTGTAGAAGCCTGCAAAGTGGAAGTAACCATTAATTTTAGGATAGCTCCGCTTGGTTGGCTTTTTACTCTATCTTGCTTTTTCTTCTCTCTCCTGACATTCACTTTAGACTACCTTGTTTGTGCCACTTTTCAAACAAGGAAGGGAAAAAATAAGAATAATTATAATATTGCTAAACTGAAAAAGCTGTTTAAATAGCCTCTGAAATTTAGACATCTTTCTGTCCTCTGCAATGGCATTTTCTACATTTATTTGAAGGGAAAAGATATTTCTAAATCAATACACTGGACCCAGTTAAAAAAAAAAAAAGGTAGGAGCAAATTCTTATACTGAGGAAAATATGAAGAGGAAGTTATATCCAGGAAGCCTATCAAAGCTGTGAAGTTCTAAAATATTAGTTAAGAGAAAGAGTGAGAAGAAAAAATACTGATGTGTCTATATGTACAATTTTTTGAAATAGGACTTTTTGTTGTTGTTGTTGTTGTTGTTGTTTTGAGACAAAGTCTCACTCTGTCACCAGGCTGGAGTGCTATGGCACGATCTCGACTCACTGCAACCTACACCTCCCGGGTTCAAGAGATTCTCCTGCCTCAGCCTCCCGAACAAGTAGCTGAGATCACAGGTGCCCGCCACCACACCCAGCTAATTTTTGTATTTTTAGTAGAGACAGGGTTTCACCGTGTTGGCCAGGATGGTCTTGATCTCTTTACCTCGTGATCCTTCTGCCTTGGCCTCCCAAAGTGAGCCACCGCACCCGGCCTGAAATAGGACTTTTTTTTTTTTTTTTTTTTTGAGACGGAGTCTTGCTCTGTAGCCCGGGCTGGAGTGCAGTGGCCGGATCTCAGCTCACTGCAAGCTCCGCCTCCCGGGTTTACGCCATTCTCCTGCCTCAGCCTCCCGAGTAGCTGGGACTACAGGCGCCCGCCACCTCGCCCGGCTAGTTTTTTGTATTTTTAGTAGAGACGGGGTTTCACCGTGTTAGCCAGGATGGTCTCGATCTCCTGACCTCGTGATCCGCCCGTCTCGGCCTCCCAAAGTGCTGGGATTACAGGCTTGAGCCACCGCGCCCGGCGAAATAGGACTTTTAAAAAAACATTTTTGAAATGTTGAAAACTCAGAAAGCAATAAAATATGGTCTTTTTTAAGTAAAATGATTTGCATATAACTGGGGTTCAGACAGGGCAAATGATGAAAATAACTGACGAGACTGGTCTACCTGGAGAAAGGCAAAGATGGCCACCTGGTATCCTCAAACAACCTAGATGTTTTTACTTAGCCTGATTGTAACTACAGACTTGCTAGACTTGCCTATGTTTGGTTGAATCAACACAGTTCCTGCCCAGAAGTATAATGTTTAAAGGGAGTTAAGGAGTTACGTCAAGGACGACATTGGTAGTTAGATTGTCCACACACTTCTCAAGGTGAAGAATAAAAATGAAGGACTCCCAGGCTGTTTGTAATTTTGCAGTGATGTGGTAAGAAATGGGTTCGATCCATGAATGCTATTTTTACGTATCCAAAGTTTCAATAACTAGATGCTTTTTCCATGCCAATTTCATATTCTGGATAATGACTAGATTCTCCACTGATGTAATAACAAGAGCTGTATTTGTCAAGTATTTCTCAGGGAGTATGTCAAACACCTTAGGCATTTAATCTTGCAATATTTTCTGTGGCCTAAGAGTTATTATCTCCTTTAAGTAGATAAGAAAGTTAAGTTTAAATTCGTTTTGTTTACCTTGTTTCTCCTTCTGTTATGCAATCTTTTTATAGTCTCCATATTTATTATGAGGATGATGTGTCAGAGACTGCAATCAAGCATATAGGTAAAGTTCAAAGGAATTCAAGAAGAACCTACTCAATCTACGAGAAATCGAATATAATTCCTAGATAGAAGTCTCATCATGCATGCTTGAGTAAAAGGAAATATATATTTAAGGAAAAATAAAATTTTCCAAATGATATTTTATGGTATATTTCTCTGGTATATTTTAGAGTACATTTGCTTGGCTCTCAATAAACTAAAATAACATATTGGCTCACTGAAATGAGATGAGAATGAGATGAGACTGGGTGTGGTGGCTCATGCCTCTAATCCCAGCACTTTGTGGGGCTGAGGCGGGCAGATCACCTGAGGTCTGGAGTTCGAGACCGGCCTGACCAACATGGAGAAAATCTGTCTCTGCTAAAAATACAAAATTAGCCGGGCCTGGTGGCTAATGCCTGTAATCCCAGCTACTTGAGAGGCTGAGACAGGAGAATTGCTGAAAGCTGTGAGGCGGAGGTTGTGGTGAGCCGAGATTGTGCCATCGCACTCCAGCCTGGGCAACAAGAGCGAAACTGCATCTGGAAAAAAAAAAAAAAAAAGAATGAATGAGATGACTAGATAAACTGAGATTAAAAGGGAGACTCTGTAGGACAAAACAGAAACAAGAAACTTGATAATATTAATATACTAAAAAGGTGATAAAAACAAAATTTATTAGAAGTGGTGAAAACAAAATTTATCCTCAAGAAGAGAGAATTAGAAAATGGAGAGTAAATTGGAGAAGTTATTCCAGGATGGCAGAAAAAAGAAAGATAATTTAAAACATAAGAAAGATGATAGAAGTGGAGAACAAGGAACTAAGATTAAATATGTAAATCTTAATGTTCTTGAGGGGTTCTCCAGAACAAATGCAATCAAAACAAGAATTTAAAACATAGGAGCGGCCGGGCGCGGTGACTCATGCCTGTAATCCCAGTACTTTGGTATACCAAGGTGGGCGGATCATGAGGTCAAGAGATTGAGACCATCCTGGCCAACATGGTGAAACCCCCGTCTCTACTAAAAATACAAAAATTAGCTGGGCATGGTGGCATGTGCCTGTAGCCCCAGCTACTCGGGTGGCCGAGGCAGGAGAATCACTTGAACCCGGGAGGAAGAGATTGCAGTGAGCCTAGATCGCGCCACTGCACTCCAGCCTGGGCGACAGAGCGAGACTCCATCTCAAAACACAGACACACACACACACACACACACACACACACACACACACACACACGAGAACTTTCTTGAGCAGAGCAAAGCAAAAGAAATAAAGCAAATCCTCAGATTAAAAGGAGTAAAAAACATAACAAAAAGAGAGTACCTGAAAAAAATCAGGTAGAAAGGAAAGGCTGTCTACAGATGATGAAAAATTAACTAGCCTCAGACCTTCCTACAACTTGAAATGCTCTTAAGACAATGGAGCAATGTGTGTAAAGTTTTCAAGGAAAACTGTTTGAAGTATTATATACCTATTAAAGCTCTTTTCCTCACAGAAAAGTAATATAACAATTATATGTACCTATATATGTATGTATATATTCAGATATCCAGAAAGTATTATATATTTATATTGTCAGCCTTAGATAATTAGATTTAGAAAATATGACTAGTGTATAGAGTTTATTCAAGTGCAGAGCTTGAGGATAAGTGCTTGGGAAACACAGACTGCAAAATAATGGGTCAGCATTCCAAAGTGGGGAAGTTACAGTTTCCCTTATATAGGCAGTTAACAGGGGTTGCAACATTTTCCAAACAAAGTCAGTACCTACGCTGTAGCAATTTTATTACAGCTTGCTACATTGCAAGAATGATTGCTTTAACATTCTGTGGGGAGGAGTGATGATCTAAGGAGGTCTTATCTCTGAAGCCACAAAGCCTTTCCTAGTCATTTTCAGGAAAAAGCAGGAGTTACAGCTGCATGTTAGGTGGCTCAGGCCACATAGCTACATTCATCTCAAGGCTCAAAAAATAATTTAAAGTTCCAACAGTTTTAAGTTTGCATTATTTAGTTTCATAATATTTATTGAAAAAAATGTATTTGAAGTAGAGGTGGAAAAGAAAGAGAAATGGTTTTTAAATGGCTGATACTGAATATTGAATTTTTTTAAGTATTAAATTTTGTTTTTGTTTTTGTTTTGAGACAGAGTCTCGCTCTGTAGCCCAGGCTGGAGTGCAGTGGCGCGATCTCGGCTCACTGCAAGCTCCGCCTCCCAGGTTCACGCCATTCTCCTCCCTCAGCCTCCCGAGTAGCTGGGACTACAGGCACCTGCCACCACACCCAGTTAATATTTTGTATTTTTAGTAGAGACGGGATTTCACCGTGTTAGCCAGGATGGTCTCAATCTCCTGACCTCGTGGTCCACCCGCCTTGGCCTCCCAAAGTGCTGGGATTACAGGCATGAGCCACCACGCCCCGCCTAAAATAGTTAGAAGGTTAAATTTGCATGAGGAGATCAGATATGAAAATATAATAAGTTAAAAATAGAAAATAAAATGTGAAATATAATGTTGATAAATTCTGTAAGTAACCTTGATAACAGGTACTGAGAAGCCTCATATATGTTTAATTTAAAATTTTAAGAAATTGAGGAAAGCTGGAACTTCCATATATAGCACCATCTGAAACAAATAGAAAGAAACAAATATGACAAAGACAAAGACAAAAAAGAAAAGAAAAGAAAAGAAAGAAAAGAAAAAGCTGAAACCAAGGAAAGGCCAAACCATTTTTAATAAATTTTTTAGGACTATTGAAGCGGCATTGTTGTCTGGAGTAAATACCCAACGTTTGTTTCCTCGTGCCAAGGAATCAAGGACATGGACACAGGTGGAGTGAGGTTAAAAGCAGAGATTTAACAAGCAAAAGAGAGAAAGGAGAACTGCTCTCTCTCTCTTACAAGACAGAGGGGTGCCCCAGGGAGACTCCTGGTCCACCTTGGAGTGCACAGAGTTTTATAGACAGGCTTGAGGAGGCAGTGTCTGATTTACATAAGGCTCAAAGATTGGTTGGACCAGGTGTGACATTTACATAGCCCACGAGGAAGCTGGCCACCCCACCCCAATCATTTATTATGCAAATACAGTCTGTACTTGGCTGGGCCATGTTGCCTGCTCCTTACTGGGCACGTGGTTTACAAGATAAGGGGAAGATGGAGCCGCCATGTTGGACATGCCTTCCCCCCAGGTAGCCTTTTCCTATTGGCACAGCTGCCTCACCTGTGCAAGCTTCTAGCTTGCTTGTCTATGCCTGCAGGTTGATTTTACAGGCTGCCATTTATTAGAAAAGAAAATGATTTGGGGCTGCTTTTTTATTAAAAGAAGAACATTACCAAGGACTTCCTTCCTCTCACTATCTGCCTAAATAATTTTTTCTTAACTCCTGTGTCACTATCATTGACATCTAAAGCATCGACCTCAAATATCTCCTCAGACACTTTGGCAAAAAACAGTAGAATTCTCTATTCAGCCAACTTATCATTCTCAAATAAAGATGATACGATGACTTTCACAGTTAGTAAAATGACTCAGTAACAATGCTGCTCATGTATTCTTCCTGAAAAACTAGTTGAAGGGACAATTTAACCAACTAAAAATTCAAAAGTGCCAGGCACGATGGCTCATGCCTGTAATCCCAACACTTTTGGAGGCCAAAGTGGTTGGATCATCTGGGTTTGGGAGTTCGAGACCAGCCTGACCAACATGACGAAACCCTGTCTCTACTAACCATATAAAAATTAGCTGGGTGTGGTGGCGCATGCCTATAATCCCAGGTACTTGGGAGGCTGACGCAGAAGAATCACTTGAACTCGGGAGGTGGAAGTTGTAGTGAGCCGAGATCGTGCCATTGCACTCCAGTCTGGGCAACAAGAGTGAAACTCCGTCTCAGGGAAAAAAAAAAAAAAAAAAAAAATTCAAAAGTAAAAACACCATAAGTAGGAAGTTAAAACTCCATCTAAAACCATAAATACAAGTGGTGTAATAAATATTATACTTTACATCTTACAATGTTTGAGACAAATGTGACAGGTTAAAAAATCATAAATTAATTTTAAAATACTGAAAAAAACATTTCAAAAGTATAACTGAATTCATGTTTCATTGAGGGAACTCACCAATTATAATTTCATTTCTATCATTTTTAAATTAACAAATATAAGTTTAAAAGAATGCTTATCAGTTGTGAAAGACATTATACAACTATAAGCAGAACTTCGAGCAGACAGAATGTCTTCCAAACTAACACAGGCATGTGTAAAATTTCCAGAAAATATAGTGGCATAGAAAACAAAGAAAATAGAAGGGAAGCATAAGAAACAAAAGCTGTATATGAAAATTATTGAAATTAAACCAAATATACCTGTTCCATCTTAGAATAAAAGTCATACTAATTTACTGAAAGCAAAATATTTTAAATTGGTTCAAAACATAAATTAGAGACTATTATACATGCATGTATAATTAAATTTTTAAAAAATTTAAATAGCATAAATTTCATCAGTCATAATGTCTGACCACAATGCAATAAGACAAGAAAACTATAATTAAAAAACATGGCAAAATCATAGTAGTAAGAAAGTAAAGTATTACTTGCCTAATGAATACTTGGACAAAGATAAAGCCAAACTACAATTTGCTATTGATTGCTAGCATTTTTTGAACAGTTACTATGGCCAGATACTCTCCCCAGTATTATAGAGGCTACACAGTAAACCTGAGAATTAGGATGTAAGCCGAGTGAAGGGCACAAGCTCTGCAGCTGAATGACCAGGGTTTGAATCTGGGTCCACACCCTGTCAGTTGCCTTGGACAAGTTACTTATCTCTCCTAGCTTCAGCTTTTCCTTATCTGAAACACAGGGATAATAGTAGTATTAGCATCATAATACACTCTTACAATGAGTTATCATGAGCAATACATGAGTTGGTACATACGTCAAAGGCATTCAAACCAAAGTGACTCCATCTTGAATAGGGGCTGGGTAAAATAAGCCTGAGACCTACTGGGCTGCATTCCCAGGAGGTTAAGGCACTCTTAGTCACAACATGAGATAGGAGGTCTGCGCAAGACACAGGTCACAAAGACCTTGCTGATAAAACAGCAGGTGGCGAAGAAGCGGGCCAAATCCCACCAAAACCAAAATGGCAACAAATGTCGCCTCTGATCAACCTCACTTCTCATTACATGCTAATTATAATCCATTAGCGTGCTAAAGGACACTTCCACCAGCTCCATGACAGTTTACAGATGCCATGGCAATGAAAGGGAGTTACCCTATATGATCTAAAAGGGGAAGGAACCTGCAGTTCGGGGAATTGCCCAGCCCATTCCCAGAACTCATGAGTAATCCACCCTCTGTTTAGCATATAATCAAGAAATAAACATAAAAATAGCCAGCCAGCAGTCCTCAGGGCTGTTCTGCCTTTTATTCCTTTACTTTCTTAATAAACTTGCTTTCACTTTATGGATTCATGTTGAATTATTTCTTGTGCAAGATCCAAGAAACTTCTTTTGGGGTCTGGATCAGGACCCCTTCTGGTAACACATATGAAGGGCTTAATAGAGTGCCTGACTCACAAAGAGTGCCCAATAAACAGTAAATATTATTGTTGTTATCTCGCTTTACTAACTCTTTAAAACTGACCATGGGCACATAGCCAAACTTATGGACTGTATCTTTTATATCTTGTACCAATTAAACCCTTTATCTTGTTTCAAAGGTGTCTTAGCAATAATAACATAAGATTTTAGCATATGCAATTGTCTTAGCAATAATAAGATTTTAGCATATGCAATTGAGGACATAAATTTAGTTTCTAATTGGAAGAAATTGGAAAACTGCTAGCACAATCAGAGTAAAAATAAATCTACCTTGCTAATGAGTTTTCCCCAGCTCATGGTTAGTAACCAGTAGATCTTTGCAGACTGATGTACTAATTTACAATCTAGTTAGGGACATCAGGTTGACACTTGAAAAACATATTAACTATAAAAGGAAGAAAGTAAATACCATAGAAGAAACAGAATTTGGCCAAAGGAATCTCAAAATGGAATTCGTAGTATTCATAGACCAAATGGAAATTTGTACTTGAGATAATATTTAATGATACATATAATATGTAATTAAATATAAAATTGTGTAATGGAAATTATAGAAGATTAGATATTCCAAAGGGGAGGAGCTTGGTGACGCCTGGAAGAATCAGAAGGCTGAATGGAGGATTCTTTTTTTAGTACTGAGGATTTGGATAGGTAAAGATTCAAAACAAATAAACAACAACAACAAAAAATCAAAAAAGAGAGGCATGAGTAGCAGCAGCAAAGAAGAAATCGAAATGCATAGAACAGATTGAATGGTCTAATTTTGGAGCACTGAAGACAATTGCCCAAAATATAGTGCTTTGGCATGCTGAGTGCTTTGAAAATTGAAAGGTCACAAAAGTAAGCTTCAGTATCAAACTTTTTCTCTGTGACCTTCCCCTGCCTCCCTGTCTCTCTGATTCTCTTTCCTGAAACACTGGAAGGGACTTAGAGAAAGTTCTTGTCTGACTAAGAAAGCTTCTTCCCAAAAGAAATGCAATTGTCTTAAGACCCTCTCCCTAGGAATCTCATCAAATAACCAGGAAAGATCAGCTACAGAGAAAAGACTGGTAGGAATTGCCATACCCAGACAGATTTTTCATCTATTCTCCTGAGGGCAGCTCTGAGGGATTACCTGGAGGGCTTGATCTGCATAAGACAGCCTTTGTTCCAGCACTGTGCCACCCTCATTTCTCCATCCAGCTTCCAAAGAGAATCATATACAAAATGATGTTGTCCTCCCAGGTCCATAGTATCTTCCCTATGAAGAGAGTACTTAAGCCTCAACCATCTGGCCTCTCTTCAAGACTCATACTTTCTGTATGGCTTCTGTGCTTATGCATGTTAAATAAATAAATAAATGTTGTAGCTCTTTTTTTCATATTTATCTGCTTTTGTCAGTTCATTTTCAGGGAACCTTCAGTGAGCAAAGAGGAAAGTTTCCCTCTGTCTCTATACTAGGATGAAGTAACAACCTCTTCAGAAGGTGTGGAAATAGGTGTCTTGGTTGAGTTGCCTACACCGGCCTGTGAAGTTGGCTGATGCCTTTGTTTGAGATCTTGCTTGCTTGAGTTCAGGATAGAGAGAAGGCCTCCTTATCTATAGGTGGATGATCCGGGTCACCTGAGCAGGTGCCTTTGTACATGCTATGATTTGGATAAGCTAAAAAGCTCTATGAGAATAAACAAGAACCTTGCCTAAAGGTACGTCTGCACATTTAAAGATATGTCTGAGGATTTTGGAAGAGATGTGTGTCTGTGCAATTATGTGGGAATTTCGTGTGTGAATGTGTGGGTGTGGGCATGCATGTGCCTGTGTTCGTTCATGTGTTTAAATGTGCTTGTGTGGGCCCGTGTGTGTGTGTGTGTGTGTGTGTGTGTGTGTGTGTGTATCTAGATTACCGGTATGTACAGGAGAGAGGCTACTGAGAGAAAATCACTATGAAGAAAAAAGGATCCAAGTGTGGGCTGAATTCAGGAGAGCGCAGTCATGGGATGGTGGCTCCCAGGACAGTGCCACACTATGATTGAAGTAGCCTCTCCTCAGGGTCTCTCTAGGTGGCAAACTTAAAAATAACAATTTTCCCGGAAGGCCAAATTACTATTTAGGAAACATTTTCCCCCGGAAGACTCCGAGGCAAAACGAACCTGAAGACCTTAATTATTCAATGTCCCCAAGCCTCTCTTCCTAAACATGGAATGGTGATGAAAAGGAATGACTTACAAGAGAGAGAACTGCGTGCTAAATATTAGGAGACAAGTCGCCAAAAATTCTAGGTAATGGTAGTAAAGTGAGAATAGGCTTCCTAAGGTATCAAAGGTCAAACGTGGTCCCCCAAACACCTGACCTGCAAACCTAGGCAGATAGCCGCTCTAGAGAAGAAATGGCTGAAGCAGAGAGTATGTGGCTCGGTATATATTAGACCCTATTTGCCCCATAGATGACTCCCAAAAATACTCTTTTGGGCAATGTGACCTAGAGTTTTTTTGTTGATCAGACTCATCCTCAATACTGGACAGGGATGCTGGAACCCCTGCCCCCTATATCTATCAAATTAGATTTTCCTGGAGAGCCCAGGAAGTTCTTCTATGTTTAATAAGCACTCCAGGTCATTATTATCACTAGGGAAGCTTAGGCAGCAGTCATTTAAAGAGACTTCTAGAAAGGAGCAAGGGTGGAAGGTGGCGATCTGTCCACTTAACATGCAGAGGCTACTGACGCAGCAGAACTGTTAAAGTGAGTGATGCTGGCTGGTGGAATGTAGAGGACATTTGGGTGAGAGTTGTAAACAATTTCGAGTTGGCATGCTTTGCAGATGTCAGCCTGTATCTGTGGCATGCATTAAACAGACCACAAATCCTAGGCAAGAGGGACAGTATGCCATCAGCAAATGTATCATAAGTCTTTTTCCCCAAGAATTTTCCTGATGACAGTGGAGGAAACAAATCTAGATAGTCCACTGAATCAATGTTGTCATTAACAGATTTACAATTTCATCAATGATATAGACACTTTAGTCAAATGAACCACATAGGAATAAGGGTATTAAATCTCTGACAGCGTTAGAAGTTATTTATCTGTTCATCTCTCTAATGAATTTATGTATATATTTCTATTGATAAAAAAAGAAATACATATAGTAAAACAGATACTTTTTTTTGGAATAACTTCCAACTTCCACTTCAACTGTTGTCAACTTGTGAATGGCATTCTAAATACAAAATAATTACAGTGTAAAATGCCTGGCGGTTGGAATAAAGTTTTCTTGCCTCTAAAGACAATGCTTTTACACAGGGCAGAGAAAAAAAAGGCTCATGGAATCTCACTGGAGAGAAGCTTCTATATCTTGCCATCTTTGCATTATAGAAAATATGTACATTGCAAGTTGGAAGTACGTCATTCCTCTAGTAGTAATTTGTATTTCCTGCCTTATATTGGTTTGGCTGAAGTTCACATAAACTGCAGTGCTTTGGCCCACCAAGACAGAAAGTCATTCAAGTAAACTTTTCTTTCTTCCTGGAATTCACCCCATTTTCCTCCTTTTCTCCCTCCCCCTTCACCTTAACCCCTCTCTCAGCCCAACTCTGCCCTTCCCTTTAAAAAAAGTTGCATTAGTTCTTTACAAGTGAACAAGAACAGAACCGAATGTTTCACATCTGCTCTCTGAGTTCACGGATTAGCATGAGAATGAGTGGCCAGTGTTTCAATGATGCACAGTCCAGTGGATGAGAATGGGGGCTCAAGCCCGGTATCAGAGAGCTCTCTGGCTCCTGCCAGATGTCCTAGGCCCAGGACACAAAAGCGTGAACCCAGGGTTTTAACAAATCACCTTTCTCTGGGGCTAATCACTCAAGAAAAGGTTTTGTTGTGGGTTGGAGAGGGTCAGGTTGGTACTTCTCCAATGATCTGTAGCCTTGCTCAACCTCTCGAGCCTTAGCCCTTCAAGGCTTTCTAAAGAGACCCCTTATTTCTTTCCCTCAAATCCAGGGCTCTGAGGGCAAAAGCTGCATGCCAGAGGATCCTGAAGGCACCGGGGCAGCAGGGGCTCATTAATCAATGGTGACCGTGTTGCTGGTCTATCACTCACTCTCTCTCTGAACAATAAAGACTTTAGCAAGAATAAAATAGCTCAATGGGCATGTACAAGGTCAGGCTTAGTGGCAAGATGGTTCAGGCATAATCATAGCTGCAGGAATCCCGTACTTTCTGCAAAGAAGGTCTATCAGCTGTGGGGTGGTGGTTCTAAAGGTATGGTCCCTGGACCCGCAGCATCAGCCTCACCTGGGAACTTGTCAGGAATGTAGATTCTCTTCCCCACCCTGACCTGCTGGGTCAGAAACCCTAGGGTGAGCTCAGCATCTATTATTCCCATACCTTCCGGGGGTTTCTACCCCTGGAAGTTCTTCTTATTTCAAACTAAAGAGACTCTAGCCAAATGTCTCTTGGTTTTCTGGATTAATTTTATACCCAGGCCTCAGCCTGGATAGAAAAAGAGTTTAAAACCCTTTTTAAACTCTCATCCTTGTACGATGGGGTGACATTCTGATTTGTCCAAGACTGGGAATATCCCAGGATGCAAGGCTTTCAGTTCTAAAATTGAGAAAGTTCAGGGCAAACTGGGACAAGTTGGTCACCCTAACTGAGAAGCAGGGCCAGTTTAGACCCGGAACCCATCTGCATGCCTTCCTACCTCACTGTCATTGCCCTCACTATTCTAGTGAGTCAAGGAAGATCAAGAAAGAGAGATCAAAGAGATAAATATCAGCCAGAGGAGATCACTTTAATAATGCAATCAGTGGGAATGTATCAAAGTCCTCAAAACAAAACAAAAATACATCAAATGAAAACAACAAGTGGATTTTGTATAAAGAAAGCCTCCTGGGCTGGGCGCGGTGGCTCACGCCTGGGCAGATCACAAGGTCAGAAGATTGAGACCATCCTGGCCAACATGGTGAAACCCCGCCTCTGCTAAAAAAAAATACAAAAATTAGCTGGGCATGGTGGACCGTGCCTGTAGTCCCAGCTACTTGGGAGGCTGAGGCAGCAGAATCGCTTGAACCCAGGAGGCGAAGGTTGCAGTGAGCTGAGATCGCGCCACTGCACTCCAGCTTGGGCGACAGAATGAGACTCAGTCTCCAAAAAAAAAAGAAAAGGAAAAGAAAAAAAAAGAAAGTTTCCTGTGATAAATCAGTGATTTCTGCCTTTACAGGAAAGATCTAGAAACTTCTTCCTGGAATTCTGATGTGAGAGTACATTATTTTCTCACCGTTCTGTAATCTTCTCAGCAGAAAGTCATTAGATCATTGAATTCCTCATACTACATATTTCAATTTTGACACAGCACTATTTTGCTCTAGTTGATCTCCTCAGCCTCCCAAGTTATAAAAGTGGATCCCTAGGTCAAAGGAGAGACTTGAGCATGTATATATAGTTTGAGGAGTTCTCCGAATTTTGGAAAGTATTCAAAAAGGGAACAGTTGCCTTGGAAAGTCAGGATCTATTGGCAAATGAGGTCTGGGATACAGGTGAAGGGAAGGGTTAGTCTCCCTCTGGATTGGAGGGGTGTTTGTGAAAAAAGTGTTTGAAGTTCCCAGCATAATTGCCCTACTTGACTTAGAAGTTTTATATCACAAGAAGTGATGTGACCTGGTGACACTGCACAGTTAGAGAGGCAGTATTTGGCCCCAAAGATAAGCAGAAAAGGTCAATAGTGACTGTGCGGAATATGCTAAATGTTGCCTAGATTAGAATGCATTATTAAATGCCTGATTGAATTTGGGAATGTTTTGTTTAAAATTTATAGAATAATGAGAAAGAAAATTGTGATACAGTAGAAAAGGCATAGATTTTGAAGCTTAAAAAGTTTGGTTCAAATCTTGACCTTTTACTAAATGTATTACCTTGGGCAAGTTACTTAGCCCCATCTTACCAGAAATTGGGAATAATAACATCTATTTCAAAAGAGTTATTTGAGGTTTAAATAAGGTAATATATGCAGCATACATTGCAGAGTACGTGGTACACAGTAAGTGCTCCATAAATGCTAAGAAGCAGTGTGATACAGTAGAAGGAGTTTGCAGTATTGCTTTAAAACAGACTCAGGTGCCACTCCTAGCACCAGCTCTTTTCAATATATGACTTTAGCATTTAAGCTGCATCTGTGAAATTTATTTAACTGCATTTGTCTCTGGAAGAACGCTTTAAGGACTAAATAAGATTACATACATAAAGTGCTCAACATTCTATTAGATGATTTCCCCCTTGACCAAACCATGTTAACCACATCCTTCTTAGAACTCCCTCATGGATGCATTTGAACTTCCACCACCCTCTGCGTTGCACAATTACGGTGCACATGCTGACTTCCTCACTTCTCTCTAGTTTGCCTTTGTGTGCTTCTAACACAGCCTTTGTATGGCAATGAACTCTGGGATGAACTGAGCCTTCCCATAACATCTGGTAATTATGATGACCAAAACCAGTTTAACCTCAGAGACTGGGATCTGGGAATGGCAGGTCTATAAACACTTAAGATGTTCATGAGATTCTCTGATCACAAAGCCTAGGCAGATGGGGGTGAGGGGAGCAGAGTTTGGGCTCAAGACTCTGCTTCTGAGTGAGCACTGTTCCCACCTCCATGCTTCGTCCTGCTGTTACCCCACGGGATCTGTGAAGGCTCTGGATAGAGGATGCTGTCCTACGTGTAGAATGGAATCAGTGTTGGGCTTCACCAGACCTCTGATTTTTGTGTGTGTATTTCTGCTGTTCTTCAGGCAGCAGAGGAAAGAATCCTGGAGTTGGAGTCAGCCATTGGGGTCAGACTCTACCACTTCAAGTTGCATGAATTGGGTAAGAACAAGAATAGCCACCACTGCTACCATTCAGAAAGCACTCACTGTGACCAAGCACATCAACCCAGGTGGTCCTCACCACAGCCTTGTGAGGCGGGAGGAAAAGCTGGACACTAAGATGTGGGATCACACTAAGATGTGACTCAGAAAGATTGAATGAACTGCTGGGTGTCGCTTAGCTGGTATGTGGCACAATTACGACTCTGAGCAAAGTCCCTGTAATTCCTTAACGTCCACATTCAAACCGTTTTACCCATCTCAGTTTCCCTCTCTGCGTAATGAGAGTTGAGTTCTGTGCTTTGAACTTGAAAAGGTACAGTTGAAAGCAGACCAGCATCTCTGGACTTAAGGCTTAATTCAGGGTTCTGTTCCCTGCATTTATTTGACTCCCCACTTCTAGCCTGGCTCGCTTATCGTGGTGTGAGCTGAAACACCATAACGGTAATGGTAATTAACATTTGCTGAGCATTTACTGTGTGCCAGGTACTCTTCAAAAATCACAGTATCAGACTGGGTGTGGTGGCTCATGTCTGTAGGTCTCAGCTGCTCAGGAGGCTGAGGCTGGAGGATGGTTTGAGCCCAGGAGTTTGAGGCTGCAGTGAGCTAGATTGCACCACAGCACTCCAGCCTGGGTGAAAGCGTGAGACTTCATCTTTAAATAAACAACAACAATAATAATGATAAATAATAAAATTATTGCATCATATTGCAGCAACCCTCGTGTACAGATGAGAAACAGAGCCACAGAAATGCTAAGTTGCCCAACGTGGCTTAGTAAATGGCAGGGCCTAGTGTACGACCGTCAAAGCAAAGCAAGCTGGGGCTTGCAGAACATCAGATCTTAGGAAAGCACCAAAATAAGTGATGAAAGGTGAGGCCAGTTGTCCTAGAATTTATTTCTTAGTCAGCAAACTCAGCTGCTCCCAGAGGGCTGCCTGCAGCCAGTGTTCTTCTGTAAGAGGAAAAAGTGAAGGGATGGGCTTAAGGGTTGATCCCTTAGCAGCAATAGCTTCACAACCATTTCCCCTTGTGTTTGTAAATCATGAGTGGAAGATGATGTTTTTGGAATAATCCTAGCAGCGATATTTGTTGACCAACCGCTGGCTGTGCCTCCTGTTTAGGATGATTCTATGAGCGTGAAGTGTCTTTGGCTTGCTAATGCCATTTCCAGTCCAGAGTATACCAAACAGTGTCAGGAGGGAGACAAAGACAGGCTCATTCCTCAAGTGTTTTTGTTGGAGCATCACAAGCAGATGGCAGCATGGGCCCTGCCGTAGTTGGGACAAATTGAACAAGCATCAAGCACCAGCTCATCAGAGACTCCCTTCATGCTGTAAATCAGGGCATAAAGCAGCTTGAGGCCCCGGTAAACTGCACAAGAAGCAGCCCATCACTGATCTCATTGCCCATAAGCACAGGGCCAAGAGGAAGTGGGACAAAAGGCAGGCCCTTTGCAGAATGGAGCCATGAAGAGCAGCCCAAGCCGGCTTCCACAGGCCGTTGGACACTAAATCTTGAATCGGGATTCAAGTGCTATTTAGCCTGGGTGAACTGGGATTTGAAGCAGAATTAATTGCCTCCAAATTGTATCGTCCCTCCCAGCCATCCATTAGTTTGCTTTGGCAGAAGGATAATGATACTTCATGAAATATAGCTGCAGAATCTAGCCTCGTTCATCGCAACCCCAGAATGAGCTCAAAAAAAGCAAAAACTTTCAAACAATATAGTTTTCCTCAGGGTGCGAATGAATAGACATATTAGGTCACCATTACTGTTTCTTAAAAATGCATGCGTTTGTTTTCAAAGGATGGGAATTCAGAAACTTTCAAATAAAAAGCTATAAGGGCATGTGTTGTGCTTTAAATTGTAGTAAGAAGAGTCTGATTCTGGTATTTGTTTTTGTTGAAGTTGTACCTGCGTTGTATCACCTTCTTGGTGAATGTCGTAACTCTAGGACTGGGAACTGGGGACAATCAAGGCTGAGACAGTGCCGTTACACAGTCCCTATGTTAAGAGACTTCTCGGTCACTTCAGAAAATCAGCAGAGACAGTTATGGATAAGACATGGATTCAAGTGGATACTGAGAGTTACATCCATGAAGCCACTGTCTCCATTAGAGGAAGAATGATGCCTAAATAATTTGAAATCCCTTTGAGGCCATTTAATGTACAGAATGAGTAGCAGGAAGATGTCAATAAGGTTTTTAATGCCTGTATTCCAACCGGCAGCCAAATGGAAGCCAGAATGCTCCAGGATCAGTGAAGTCCATTTGCAGTTTACGGAGGAGTTGAAAAGATCTAACTTGCGGTATGCATGTGTTAGTCAGCTCAGGCTGCCATAACAAAATACCACAGACTGAGGGGCTTAAACAACAGAAATGTATTTTTTTTTTCACAGTTCTGGAGGTTAGGAAGTGTGCCAGGTGGTTGGTTTTCAGTGAGGGCTCTCTGGCTTGCAGATGGCTGCCTTCTTGCTTTGTGCTTACGTGACCTTTCACCATGGCATGCACACAGAAAGTGACCTCTCAGACGTCTCCTGTTATAGGGGCACTAATCCTATCAGACCTCATTACCTCTTTTTTTTTTTTTTTTTTTTTGAGACAGAGTCTCACTCTGTCACCCAGGCTGGAGTGCAGAGGCATGATCTTAGCTCACTGCAACCTCTGATTCCCAGGCTCAAATGATCCTTCCACCTCAGCCTCCCCAGTTGCTCAGACCACAAGTGTGTGCCACCATGCTCAGCTAATTTTTAAATTTTGGGTAGAGACAGGGTTTCACTATGTTGCTCAGGCTGGTCTCAAACTCCTAAGCTCAAGTGATCCACCCGCCTTGGCCTCCCAAAGTGTTGGGATTATAGACATGAGCCACCACGGTCAGTCTATCAGACCTCATGTAACCTTACTTACCTTCTTCTAGGATCTATCTCCAAATACAGTCACATTTAGGGTTAAAATCTCAGCACATGAATTTTGGGGCACATAATTCAGTCCATAGCATGATATAAAACTTAGAATGTATATGTATAAGTTAGAATTTTAAAAAATTCAGTGCATACTTTGGCTATAAGCAGAAAATAATATTACCTAATTTATGCTATTGCTTAAGTCAGGGCCCCTGAGTCAAAAGCCCACAGAGGGAAGAGAGGTGATGTCCATGAACAAAGCAATGAATGAGGGAAGGCAAGCCAGTCCAACTCACGTGCATCGTCGTCGAGATACAAATCTATTATTATCATATAGATTGATTCTTCTCCTCTTCTTCAAGAGATCAATTCTCTTTTTCAAAAAAATCCAGACATTCTGCTTATTTTTTATGTGAAACTTTAGAAAAACTGTGGCTTGTTAAACATATAAATAGATGAACCCATCTGTGTTCCTTATCCACCCCACAGGCTTCCAATGTGAAACATCCAGTCTAAATAAATGCTTTTCCCTTAAAGAAGGATGAAGCAAGTGCTTCCACAGTTACTGGCACGCATGGAATCTCAGTTACCTGTGTCTGAATAAGTGGGAACAGAATACACAAGTGTGAGCTAACATGGATTGCCTGGAAGGAATCAAAGCCCTCTTCAAAATTGGTCATAACCACACAAGCCCATAAGTGAAGATAATGTTACCCGAGACCAATATTTTTTTATTCCTCTCCCTTTCCACAGCTCACCTTCAAGTTTATGCTGTTTTAGTTTCCTGCTGATTGCCTCTTGGTAGTTCAACAGAGAGACATAATGAGAACTGCAGAACTCTTTTGTTTATATGTTGAATCAACAGTGAAGAAATCTAACAGCTGACATTCATGTGGGTTCTCTGAAAATAGACCTAGGGTTTTCTAGGAGGCTTTGAAATGTGGGAAAGGTCTGTGAACTGGAAGACAGGAGTCCCGGGGTCAAATCGTGGCCCTGCCACTAAGCCGGTGTGTGGCCCAGGAAGTCCCATCTGCTTCCTTTGCCGTGATGTGACTTTGGTTGGGCAACATCTAAGGTTTTTCCAAGTTCTCATCATCTTGAATATTGACTCTTCTTGTTGGGTTTCAGTGAGGGCTGTTTGTTTAGATGAGGACAGAGGTTGAACTTGAGTAGGAAGCAAATTCAGCTTTATTTTTATATATGTCTGCTACATGTGAGGCACTGAGCTTGCCATTGAACTAAATGTATAGATGAGTAAGACATTGAACTAAATGTATAGATGAGTAAGACAGAGTTCTTGACCTCAAAGAGCCTATAATCTAGTAGATAAAATTTTACTGAGATACTATTTTTAGGTATAGCGCATATTTTCACATTTTCTTCTTCATTTTCTCTTTTTTCTTCTTTCAGCTAAAGTAAATAGCTGGCTCTGCCTTCACAGCCACTGAAGAAGTATTTAATAGAATATTCTAGAAAAAAAAATTTATAAAAATATCTAAAAGCCATAAAAAAGATACTGATGAAGTTTGAACTTCATGAAAATTAAGTACTTCTATCCATAAAAATATAGTATTAAGAGAGTAAAAGGCAAGTCATTGGCTGTAAACAAAATATCTGCAATACAAATAACCAACTAAGGACTTATATCCATAATGCATGAGTAATTCCTACAAATAAATAGTTTTAAAAAAGAAAAAAAAATCAGTTACACAGTGAGAGCAGGAGATCTGATTACGCACTTCACAAAATAAAATATCCAAAATATATCCAAATTATGTGTTTTATTTAAATACATAAAAATGTGCCCTTCATGATCATCAGGGAAATGCAAATTAAGGCCACATTGTGATATTACACACCAGAATTCATACAATTGAAAAAAAATGAAAATACAAAGTGTTGATGAGGGTGCGTGGTAATTAAAACTCCTATACCGTGTTGATGGAAGGGAAAATTGGTACAACCACTCTGGAAAGATGTTCGGTAATATTTTCTCCAGCTGTGCAGATGCATAACCTATGATTCAGAAATTCTGCTTGTGCAGTTCTGCTTCATCACAAATGAATGCCTGTGTCGACCAAATGACATCCACAGAATGGATCATAGCACCTTTGTTAGCCAAAAACTAGAAATAATCCACTGGATACATAGAGTATAGTTTACTCAAATAATGGTAACCTGAACAGTACTAAAAAAGAAGCAACTACTGGCAGCAAAATGAATGAATCTCACATTCAAACTATTAAGTGTAAAAAAATGAACAGACACAAGAGAGTTCATACCGTGCCATTCTATATAAATAATGTTCAAATACAAGCAAAATAATATAGGGTGATAAAAGTCAGAATAGGGGTTACCTTTGAGAGGGGTTATTGACTGGGAGGACCATCGGGCAGCTCTCTGGTATGCTGTAAATGCACTATAATGAACTGGATGATGTAGCCAGGGGTGTCCAATCTTTTGGCTTCCTTGGGTCACACTGGAAGAAGAATTATCTTGGGCCACACATAAAATACACTAACACTATGGGAGGCCGATATGAACAGATCACGAGGCCAGGAGTTCAAGAACAACCTGGCCAGCATGGTGAAACCCTGTCTCTACTAAAAAAAAAAAAAAAAAAAAAACTACAAAAATTAGCTGGGCATGATGGCACTTGCCTGTAGTCCCAGCTATTTGGGGTACTGAGGCAGGAGAATTGCTTGAACCCGGGAGGTGGAAGTTGCAGTGAGTCAAGATGGTGTCACTGCACTCTAGCCTGGGTGACAAAGCGAGACTCCATCTCAAAAAAAAACAACAACAAACACACACACACACACACACACTAACACTAACAATAGCTGATGAGCTTAAAAACAAAAAAGTACCTGCATAAATCTCGTAATGTTTTAAGAAAGTTTATGAACTTGTGTTAGGCCTTATTCAAAGCCGTCCTGGGCTGCATGCCGCCCAGGGGCCACCATTTGGACATGCTTGGCATAGATATTAAAAATGTATTGAGTGATGTAGTTAAGATTTGTGTGCTTTATCTACCCAGGCTCTCTAGGTTTTGTTTTTGAAACACATATGTAGTGGTTTGTAACACACATTGAGATCATTCAAGGATGCTTTTAAAAATTACTGTTTGTTGGAACTTGCCCCAGATCAAGTCAATCAGAGAGGAATTGGGGAAGGACACATTTCTGATGCGGTAGAATTGCTTTTGAAATAGAATAGAATAGAAAAAAGATAATACACTTGTGTGTCTCTTAATGATGGGGATGCATTCTGAGAAATGCGTGGTTAGGTCATTGTGCGAACCGTAGAGAGTGCATTTACACAAACCCAGATGGCGCAGTCTATGGCACACCTAGGTTATATAGTAAGGCCCAGTTTTGCTCCTAGACTACAAATCTGTACAGCATGTTACTGCAGTGAATACTGGAGGCAGTTGTAACACAATGGTAAGTATTTGTGTATCTAAACATAGAAAAGGCAGCATGAAAATATAGCATTGTAATCTCACCAGCCCCGCATCCCGGAAGTAGTCATTGTTAACTGAAACATCCTTAAGTGGCGCATGACTGTATATAAAAGAGAACACACACACATACTTTCTCTCTCTTTTTTTCTCTTCCCCACCCCCGTCCCTCTCTCTCTCTTCTCAGGTAGTTCTAATTCACAGCCAGCATTGAAAACCAATGCCTCAGGGGAATTTAGGGTAGTTATGAGTGAGAGAAATAATTCATACGCACTGGACAATTCTCTTGGTTAAAAGCAGTAGAAAAGGTGGGCCTTCCATCTATACCCTGCAATAACCTAAAAGAAGATTCCCCTGGGCAAGAGGAGAAGAGCAGCAGTGGACAGCTCAGATGAGACTTCAGAGAGGAAGCAGTTGGGGGCTGCTCCAGGAGTGCTTTGTGACTTGTAAGGAGTGACCCAGGCTCTGGACATTTACATTCTTGTGCATTTCCCTCCCACACCGAATCAGAGATGCTCCATGTGACCAACAGGATAGGGCTGCCGGGACAGTGGGACTTCTAAGATTAGTCATAAAGGGCATTACAGCTTCCACCTGGGCTCTCTCTCTTGAAATGGCTCTCTCTGTGGGAAACTAGTGGCCATGCCTTGAAGACGCTCAAGCAGTCCTATGGACGAACTCAGGTGGAGAGGAGCTGAGGCTTCCTCGTCCATAGCACCCCATCCACGTTCTCCTCTGTATTGTGCTCTGTCAGCTTCCCATGGGTCTCACTGTGCCCCTTGGCACACCTGGAGGTATGTGCAAAGAGCAATGATGAGTAGACAGGGACTCCATGACTTACAATTATCACAATGCGGATCACACAGAACTGTCAGAAAGAAAAATGGTGCAAATCAGCTTATCACCTTCCATCATTTTTTACTACCCATTTGGCATGATTTATGTTTTGGACAGCTCTTAAGATGACACTCAAGAGATTTGGTCCAGATAAGTGATGCAGAAACTGCAAAAAGGAAAGGATTTTTCCCGAAAAGAACCATGATTTCAAGATCAATCTATGAAACCTGATCATTTTATTTTTAAAATGATTCCTTATTTTAAAAAAGAATTCACATTTTCTGCATGCGAAAAGCTATATTCTTACGCTCTGTTCAGAAAAAAATGCACATAGAAATATATATATATATAAAAGTATATGCTAATAATACATATGCTAAAAATAGTGCTTAGTATACTTAGACTTAAGGTCTTTCTGAGGCAGGCATAGTTTTCTGAATCATTATATTAACTAACTGACTATCCTTAAACTGTAAATTATTATTTATTAAAATGCCATCTAATAACAAATGAGCTATGAAGATATAAGAAGCTTTTAAAGTACTACTGTACAGGCATCCCATGGAAACCTCTTCTCCATGATTGATGTTTACATGATTCCATTGTCTAAAACATGAACAATGAGAGTTTTTTCTTTATTGCATGAATGAAATAATTCACACACTATTTTCATTGAATTGATAATGTCATTTGCAAGCCAAATGTATATAATATAAAAAATTTACTGAGATACATAAAAAAAATGCATTTAGAGTTATTTAAAGCATGTTTTCATATGTAGACTATCACTCTTATTGTTCCAAGCTGATAAATTTTAAGAATTTACAAGTCATACTTTAGTTATTCAAAACACAGCATGAGAGAAATTTCTGCAATAAATGCTTCTATGATCCCTAGTGAAATATAATAAACTAAAATTTTCTTAGCAAAGAACATTTTCAAAGACAACTTCAGAGAAGTTTTATTTTGTAAAACAGGAAAGTAAAGCAGTGAAGACAGTGAGGGTACATAACAATAAAGACTGCACTACAGGATTTATTCTCATCAATATTTGAGGCTTATTCCAAGCAATGGAAATCAACTTGACTCTTTAATTCATTCAGATTTTACCTTATGGCCAGAAGGAGGCAAAGAGGTAAGATATATAGGAATCAGGTACTGAATGTAATCAATGTTTTAAAAGTATTGTGTGAAAATATGTGTAATCTAAGATTTACTATTTACCCTTTTAAATCTACAATTTAGTGGCATTAAGTACACTGATGTACTTAAAATCACCACCGTCCATCTCCAGAACCTTTTCATCATACCAAACTGAAAATTTATACTCCTCAAACAGTAACTCCCCATTCTCTCTTCTCCCTAACCCCTGGTGATCTTGCTTCTACTTTCTGTCTCTATGAAATTGACTACTCTAGGCGCCCCGTGTAAGTGGAATCATATATACTTGTCTTTTTCTGATTGGCTTATTTCACTTAGCTTGATGTCCTCAAGGTTCACCCATGTGTCAGAATTTCCTTCTTTTCTTAGGCTGAATAATAATTCCATTGTATAGGTATACCTCACTTTGGTATCCATTCATCTGTTGATGGACACGTGGGTTGTTTCTACGTTTTGGCTATTGTGAATGATGCTGCTATGCACATCAGTGCACAAACATTGAATCAATGTTTAAACTCCCGTCATGGCCTGTAAACAGAACGCCATCTGATTATGTTTATAATCAGGCTTTCCTAGTGACATTAGGGTATATGGGTTAATAAATCACGTCAATGCTGGAAAATATGACTGAGACTCAGAATAGTTAAGAATTCTAAGCCATCAGATACTTTAAGGTAGAAACTAAGCCTGAAGAAAGAAATGCTGTCTGTTAGAGTTTGGATGTTTTTCCCCTCCAAGTCTCGTGTTGAAATGTGATTCCCAGTGTTGGAGGTGGGTGCCTGGTGGGAAGTGATTGTGTCATGGTGGCAAACCCGTCATGAATGGTTTAGCACCATCCTCATGGTGATAAGTGAGCTGTCACTCAATTCGTTTGTGAGATCTGGTTGTTTAAAAGTTTGGGACCTCCCCCTTCTCCCTGTCTTGCTCCCACTCTCACCATGTGACATGCCGGCTCCCTGTCACTTTCTGTGATCATTGGAAGCTTCCTGAGGCCTCACCAGAAGCAGATGCTGGCACCATGCTTCCTGTACAACCTGCAGAACCGTGAGCCAAAATGAAATACCTTTTCTTTATAAATTATTCGGCTTCAGGTATTTCTTTATGGCCACATGAAACTGACCTCATACATTGTCCAAGTGTGAATGTCTACGAAGCAATGAGGTGCTATGCCTTTTGCAAATAAAGCAATTAAATTACAATCTCACCCATCTGCAGTCAAAACAGGGTAACAGACATTATGAGAAAGGTGTGTGAAATATGTCCTAGGGGCGTGTGCAAGGATGCCTTGCCTAGACTTGGGCTGTGGGGGACACAGAGGGAAGGGGATTGTCTGGGAAGGGTGGCAGAAGCCAGACAATGCCTGAATTGGGCGTAAGAGCCATATGACAATTGGAAGGGAGTTGCTGCAGGCAGAGGAAAGATGTGAATTAAGAGGGATACATGATAAAACATTGGCATCCTGGGCTGGACAACACTAAGACATAGTCTGAAACTATCCTTAGAAGCCTTGGGTTTCTTATTGTCTTAGGACATAAGAAGAAGAGAAAAGAAAAGAGATACCAGTTTTCTTTCCTCTCCCCACAGCCATAACTGAGACCAGCTTTTCCAAAAGAGTTTTCAATGACAAAGAGTCCTGTGGTTCAAATAAACATGAGGCCGCTGGTATAAGTCAATGCATGCTAAAGGTTCTAAAAAAATTCCACCATCTCACTATGTATATATGTATATGTATATTTGTGTGTTTATAGCTTCTCTCTTTATATGTATATTATATATCTATATATTCTTGTATTTTTATATATATATATTATTATTTTTTTTTTTGAGACAGAGTCTGGCTCTGTCGCCCAGGCTGGAGTGCAGTGGCCGGATCTCAGCTCACTGCAAGCTCCGCCTCCCAGGTTCACGCCATTCTCCTGCCTCAGCCTCCCGAGTAGCTGGGACTACAATATATCTATTTTATTTAATGGTTAAACCTGCAGACTTCTTTGCACAGGGGAAGCTTTCTCTTTATTCTCCACTAACATTTGTTCCTCAACTCACAACATTTTCCCCTTAATACTAGGTTGAAAGACACTGGGCCTGAGGGTACATTAGTGAGCAAAACGAACAAATCCTTACCTTCAGGGAACATACATTTTAGTGGGGAACAGACATTAACAAGTAAAATACTTAGCATATTAGACAGTGGTAAGTGTTAAAGAGAAAAAAACAAACTAGGAAAGGAGACTAGAAGTGTTAAGTGGGGTTAACATTTTAGAAGAGGTGGTTAGGAAGACCCCACTGAGAAGGTAACTTTTGAGTAAAGACTTCAGGGAGGAAATCCTGCAGCTACCTGGAGAAGTACTTTCCAGGTAGATGAAACAGGAAGTGAAAAGGCCCTGAGGCAGAGCCATGCCTACTTTTTTCCAGGAATCTCCAACAGGTCAATGGCTGAGGCGGAATGAGCCCACTGCAGGAAAGTAGGATATGAGGTGGAAGGGGCAGGTTGTATAAAATCTTCTGGCTTCTTTTCAATTCTTTTAAACATTTATCCAAATATGTTTGCATTTGAATTGTTTTCATTATAAACAAGTGTCCTAACTGTGTTTTCTTAGATTCTGTACTTCTCTATTTGGCATCCATTAACCACAGGTCCAAATCATGGCCAAAGTCGCCTGCATCTCTTCTGCAATCCCACTTTTCTGAGTATGTAAAAATCAAATGAGAAATCCTCCAACCACAAACAGTAATATCTACTTGCTGTTCCATAAGGGACTCCAACCTTGCAGCTTTCTACCACCGTAGTAATAAAGGCACTGGTCAAGGCTTTCCCTCACTTCTTCCGTCCCTGACCAAACCTGGTGTTTTCACCCATGGCCTGTATGGCATACATGACCTCTCCTCTCAGAAAATGTAGGCAATCAATTATTTCAGTGGCATTAGACTTTGTGTGTTGTCACTCAGTCATCTCCAAAATTAAAATTCCATGGATACAATGGAGAGAACAAATTCATGACTAGATACTGCATCGCCTGTTGGTGATGGGCAGAGTTGGCATACTCTTGCTCTGAAATGTGATTTTGCTAGTCTTTATAAAAGTTCCTAGCTTCAATGTTCTTCAGTCAAATATGTTATGTGCCATTTGATAATCAGTTGGGATCCTGGAGCCTTCTCTGAAACCCTCTGAAAAAAGCTGGTTTAGAGCTTGTGGTCAGACTCAATGCCTGAAAAAAACCTCTATGCCTTTTAAGTTTTATATTTATAGATACTAACATTCTAACATCCTCTGGCATTCCATGTGATACAGAAATTCAAAGCAAAGACAAGGAAAATGAAGCATGTATGTAAAGAAGAGGAAAAGTTGAGCAAAATGGTGAGCTGAGAATAGATCTTTGAGGATACACAAAGCCTTTTAAGGAAAACCTGTACATTATAAGGAACACTCTGGAACCCAGCTTCCGGTAAACATAGCCCAATAAATGATCCACAATTTGGCCATTTATGTTCATACTTCCTTTTCTTGAGGAGGATGAACATAACAGTTTCCATATTATCCAGTGACCCAGAATGCCTAGGAAGTGAAGGATGGTGAGGTTAATTATTTTACCCAAGTTTTAGTAATTTCACTTTTAGAAGTATGAAGTATGGTAATATTCAGAAAAGTGAATAAACTTTTATGTGAAAGAAATTGATTTCACTATTATTTATGATAGCATAATTTCAAAACAATCAAAGAGAAATTATGGAAGTATCTACATTGAATGACGAAGAATATATAATGATATAAGAAAATACCTAAAAGGCAATTTTAACTGATAAAAGTAAGATATAAAATATATGTATGTAAAATAAACCCAATTTTCATTCAAAATACATGGCATTTATATATACAAAGATAAGGCACACAGGAGAGTAAGGAGGAAATAGAGCAATGGATTAATAGTAGTAATTATTGGGTAGAAATTTCATAAACAGTGTTCAGGGTAACGACAGCCACTAGAAAATAAGAACATCTGGAAATGAGAGTGTCCTAGAGAGAAAGCCCAGGATGATGTGTATAAACTCCAAACTTGGTCTTACCCCTTAACCATGTATATGTTGTGTAGACCCCAAGAAGCCCAGCTAAGGCTACAAGGACTAACATATCAGCTGCTGCCTCTCACAGGGGAGACAGAATTTTCAGCTTGACTTTAGCCAAGTTAATTGTCCAATTTAAAAAAAAAAAAAAAACATCAAAACACTTCAGAGGAACCTATTAGAAGCCAGAGTTCCTACAAAACATCATTAACAATGTCCAGCACATAATCCAAAATTACTGACAATATGAATAAAGAAGAAAATGCCACCCATTTTCAAAAGGAAAGGGAATCAGCAGAAAATGACTTTAAGAAGATTCAGTTGTCATAGTTATTAGACAAGAATTTTTAAGCCACAATTTTAACTATGCTCAAAGACAGAAGGAAAAATATGCCCACAATAAATTTAAAAATAGGAAATCTCACAAATACAAGTATACAAAAAATCAAATGGAAATTCTAGAATTGAAAATTTTAATATCCAAATTAAAATTTATTGGACAGGCTTAACATTAGAATGGACATTCAGAAGAATGAATGAACTTAAGGATAAATTAATAGAAATTATCCAATCTGACAAAAAGAAAGAAAAAAATTGGAAGAAAAGATAAAAAAACTGTTACCATACACTCATTTCATCATCAGCAACATGAACTCAATTTTCTAAAGATAACTGTGGGCCAGGTGTGGTGGCTCACGCCTGTAATCCCAGCACTTTGGGAGGCCAAGGTGGGTGGATCATGAGGTCAGGAGTGTGAGACCAGCCTGACCAACGTGGTGAAACCGCGTCTTTACTAAAAATAGAAAAATTAGCTGGGTGTGGTGGCAGGCACCTGTAGTCCCAGCTACTCAGGAGGCTGAGGCAGGAGAATCGCTTGAACTCAGAAGGCAGGGATGGCAGTGAACCAAAAGTGCACCAGAGCACTCCAGCCTGGGTGACAGACCGAGAGTCTGTTTCAAAAATAAATAAATAAATAAAATAAAATAAAAAATAAAGGTAACAGTGAAGAAAAAACTGAAATAATGCAAAATATATTGTGTTCATCTTTATGAAATATGTACACAACATGCTTGTAACTGGAATCAAACTATCATTGTGTAATCACATTTTCCACATAGTAATTCATAATTCTATAAGTGCTTGATAGTAATTTATAGTTGAAATAATAGTGCTGTTTATTTAAAATGTTCCTATTTAGATGGTTTAATTCTTAAAGCAATAAGCAATCAACATTCTCCTGCATATATCTTTGGGCACATGTATTTCTCTTAGACATTTAGAATGGCATTCCTCAAGGTGTAAATATTTTTCACTTTTTTAACTAATTTATAGTATATCCAGAAAAGTGCTCAAAATACAAATGGACATTTTAGTGAAAACTCATGTAAATATTATCCAGATTCACTCTTGCTATTTGTGTTTTTATAATTTTTAGAACCAACTTGTCAAAGTTCAGCACAATGTCTATTGGTATTCTGATAGAGAGTACATTGAATATATAGGTTAATAAGAAAGAACTGAAATCTTAATAATATTCATTTTTTCAACATATACCTATATAGATGTGTGTGTATATATATATATCCTTCAGGGCTTTTTAGTTGATTTTAGACTTAAGGCTGAATCAAAAATACTTCACAATGTAGCTTTTTAAATTGAGATATAATTTATCTGCAAACAAATTGCACAGACTAAAGTGTGCAATGTGATGACTTTTACATCCAAGTGTAACTACCGAGTAACCACCACCCCCATTAAAATATAGAACATCTCTATCAACCTAAAACTTTCCTTTGTTTTCCTTTCAAGCCACCACTCCCTCTCCACCACCACCAAAGGTAACCATGATTCATATTTCTATTACGATAGCTTAGTTTTGCCAGAAGTAGGACTTCATATAAGTGAATCACACAGTATGTATCATTTAGTGCCTGGCATTTTTCACTCAACGTAATTGCTCTTTAGATTCACTCATGTTGCTGATGGCATCAATAGTTCATTTTCTCCTATTGCTGGGTACTTGTACATTTTTCTGTTGTACATTTGGCTCATTTCATTTTGGCAATTATGACTAATGCTGTTAATATTGTTACACAAATCTTGTTGTAGATGTAGTTATTTATTTATTAATTACTTAAAGTTACTTCCTAGGGTAATAGGGTCAAAGAGAAGGTATAAGACTAACTGTATAAGAGCATGTCTAATAAATTTCCCAAGTAGTTATATCATTTTATACCTCCCACAAGCAATGAATGAGAGTCCTGTTGCTTCTTGTTCTCACCAACACTTGCCATTGTCAAATATTTTTATTTCTGTTATTTTCATGGGTATGTGGTGACAACCTGCCTTCCCGAAGACTGGATATGTTGAGCAGCTTTTTACATGTATATAGACATGTGTGTATTGTACACTTTCTTTTTAAAGTGTCTAAGTCTTTGTTTGTTTTTATTTTTAAACTTTTTAAATTGCAGGCATTCAGGATACATTTCTTCGCGAGATATATGTATTGATAATATTTTCTCGCAGTTCGTGGCTTCATTGTTTAATAATTTCATGATCTTTTCTGTTAAGTAGAACTTCTAAATTTCTACGAAATCCAATTCAGTATTTTTTCCCTTATTGTTAGTGCTTTTTCTTTGCTGGCTATTAAATATTTCCTTACCCCAATGTTGTAAATATTTCTTTATATATTTTTTTTGTGCAGGTTTATGATTCTACCTCTTATTTTAGCTCTATTGCCCATCTTGAATAATATTTTGTATATCAGGTGACATGGGAATCAAGGCTTACTTTTTTCCACATGACTATTCAGTTCCTACACAGTATGTTGAGAAAACTTTTCTCATTAAGTTGCCTTATTGGCCTTGTCAAACATCAATGGCCATGTTTGTAGGAAGCCATATTCTTTTCTTTGATATATTTATCTAGACTCACTTAAATTTTTTTAACTTCTGGAAGCCATATTCTTTTCTTTGATATATTTATCTAGACTCACTTAAATAACACACTGTCATCACAACTATACTTTTGTATAGTAGAAAAGATTTTATGTAAAGCTAAAATTTTAGACACCTCAACAAATATCGAAGCACGCCCAATGAGTTAAAGTTGGAATTCCACAACGCTTTCTGATAAAACTACTTTGTTTTTCCTGACATTCTGTGACCTACTTCACATTCTTCCATAGAGCGTTTTTAAAAATAAAAGCTGTATATATTTAATGTGTACAGTGTGTTTTGATGTATATGTTCATATTGAAATGATTACTGCATTGAAGCAAATTAACATATCCATCTCCTCATGTAGCTATGTTTTTTTTTCCTTTTTTTTTTTTTTTTTTTTTTTTTTTTTTGGTGAGAGCACTTGAAAGCTACTCTCTTCACAAATTCCCAGTATATATTATGGAGTTATTAAGTGTAGTCATACTAGGTGTTAGGGTTCTAGGCTTAAAGACTCTTAAGTGCCATTAGGACAAAATTCCATGACGATCTGGTCACTTGCTTCATTTCCAAGGCTTTGCCCAGTGTCTACAATATAATACAAGCTAAATATTAGCTGAATAAACAATTGAGATGAACTGGGAAAAGCGAAATTGGCTATCCTCTCCTCCACATTCAGTATTTCCATAAGTCTAGGCAAAAGCACTGTATCTCAATATACAAGATTTACATGTCAAAGAATTTCATGTGTTACTATCATAGTCATAGAAATTCTGAGGATGCCACACCAGCTCTCTCCCCAGGTCACATCACTTTTTTGACCCCTGGTTTCTCTTGTAAAAGCAGTATCTTTCCATGTATATATGCAGTTATAACCATTTTGAGACTTTTCTTTATGTTAACTTATTTGTATTTTCATGTACTTTTTATATTAATTTTTTTTATTTATTTATACAATACTACCACACAATATAGTAGATATATAGTAAATGATTATGCATTATATTTTAATTATCTAGATCCAGAATGTGGGTAAAACTGAGCACTATAATGAGAGTTTAGTAATCTGGCCTCTAGTTTTGTGTCTGCCAGTAACTTATTTTGTGAGGGAGTCTTATCTGGGCCTCAGATTATTCATTTACAAACTTTGTGGATTTGAACTAGAACCAGATGCCCTGTGGCAGTCGCAGAATTCACTGTCTCCAGAACTCTGCTGGCTGGAGGATGGATAGTAGCAGAAACACATCTCAGGATGAGATTGTGCTCTATTACATGTTACATGTCACTTTTGCTTTGCACTGAGAGGCCTATTGTTAATGCTGCCAATATCTACAGCATCTCAGACACAGTGAGAAGCAGCAATCACTTCCTTCTGAAGGACAGAGACCACATGTATCAAAATCCCCGTCTCTGGACCATCTGGCTGCTGATTGTATGATACTAATATCCACACTCAATTAAACTGGGCTCCCCTTAGGAAAACAAAGATCCAAAAGAGGCGATGTCAAAAGAATTGATATCATCCAAATCCTGATGCTACAGAGAGCAGTTGGCTGGGGAAGTTGAAGAATGAAAAGACACAGCCGTGTACTTGTGACGTGGGCTGTCCATTTCACATGTAGTGAGAAGTTTCTGAGATGTGACTTAGGAAGATAAAGGGAACCAAAGAGTTTTGGGGCATTTCTCTGAATTCTGGAGAATCTTGGGTGTGAATGAAAGAGTGAACATCTAAGAGGGAAGCAAGTACAGCCCCTCCTTGGTTCTGTAGTAGTAATGACATGGCACGTAGGAGGTCTCAAGGATTGTTTTGTCTGGGTAGTGCAAACAGATGTAAAGCTGGGCTTGATGCAGCTCCTTATCCAGTAATAAGGGGTCCAGCTCTCAGAGTGCCTTCCTGCAGTTGTACAAATCAGAACAAGTGACTTTGATCTCTCACAGGATTTCAAGGCCATGTAAATTACTGAATTAAGGGTTTGACTCTGGTAGCTATTTGAGTTGTATTTTTAAATTTACATATAAATGCACATATATCAATAAATACTCTTTCATATATAAATGTGTATATCATATAAAATGTGTTTTAGAAGATACAATGAGATTGGTGCAAAAGTAATTGCGGTTTTTGCACTGTGGAAATTTGGCATTTGACATTGGAATACGTTCTTAAATAAATGTGGTTATGTTACACATCATTTTAATGCGCATGTCTTGCTTTATGTTTTTTTGCTAATGACTTATTACTTGCTGTTTATTTTATATTTATTTTAGACTACGGAAATGATGTTAGACCAAAAGTAAATTCAAACTTTTCAAAACGGGTCATAAAACAGCAGAGACAACTGGCAACATAAACAATACATTTGGCCCAGGAACTGCAAACGAACATACAGTGCAGTGGTGGTTCAAAAAGTTTTGCAAAGGAGACAAGAGCCTTAAAGATGAGGAGCATATTGCCTGGCCATCAGAAGTTGACAACGACCAACTGAGAGCGATCATTGAAGCTGATCCTCTTACAACTACATGATAAGTTGCTGAAGAACTCAACGTTGACTATTCTATGGTCATTTGGCATTTGAAACAAATTGGAAAGGTGAAAAAGCTTGATAAATGGGTGCCTCATGAGCTGAGTGAAAATGTTTTTGAAGTGTTGCCTTCTCTTATTCTACACAACATCAATGAACCATTTCTCAATTGGATTGTGACATGCGATGAAAAGTGGATTTTATACGACAACCAGCAATGACCAGTTCAGTGGATGTACTGAGAGGAAGCTCCAAAGCACTCCCCAAAGCCAAACTTGCACAACAAAAAGGTCATGGTCACTGTTTGGTGATCTGCTGCCAGTCTGATCCACTACAGCTTTCTGAATCCTGGCCTAACCATTACATCTGAAAAGTATGCTTGGCAAATCAATGAGAGGCACTGAAAACTGCAATGCCTGCAGCCAGCATTGGTCAACAGGAAGGATCCAATTCTTCTCCACGGCAATTCCCAACTGTACGTCACACAACCAACATTTCGAAAGTTGAACGAATTGGGCTCTGAAGTTTTGCTTCATCCGCCATATTCACCTGACCTCTCGCCAACCGGCTACCACTTCTTCAAGCATCTAGACAACGTTTTGCAGGGAAAATGCTTTCACAACCAGCAGGATTCAGAAAATGCTTTCCAAGAGTTCATTGAGCCCCGAAGCAAGGATTTTTACACTATAGGAAATAAACAAACTTATTTCTCATTGGCAAGAATGTGTTGATTGTAATCGTTCCTATTTTGATTAATAAAGATGTGTCTGAAACTAGTTATAATGATTTAAAATTCACAGTCTGAAACCACAATCACTTTTGCACCAACCTAATATGTATATATTTGTGTATGTGTGTGTATATATATGTGTATCTTCTCTAAGTATTAAAATATTAGGTAAAAAGAGTGAAATTATTTTCAGTTATTCTTTTCTTCTCTAGTTTTTATTTACTATCTCAACCTCAACACCCACGCCATTTTAGATGCAGTTTTTGTCTTTCGATCCTTCACCTATAGCTGGAATATGAGTTTTCCATATCCTGAGAATAAAACACTTGGCACTGCTGGCAGTAGCATGTGGGAGGCACCTAAAACAAGGATCCCTATGAAGAAGGCCTGACCTGGGGAGAGAGTTGACAGAGAGAAAACCTGAGATGAGGAAGGCAAGACTTGCATATGGAAAATCTCTGGGAGACTCTGGAGAAGAGAGGACTAGATATGCTTAGACATACATTATTTCTAAGGAAACTGTGTATGTCAGAATAATAAACTTTTGAAAACAGGTTAATTTGGGCCACTTCTTCATTAAGAGGTTGACCAGAATTTGGATTCATGAGCAAATACATATTAAAGCAACTGTGCTACTGGAGAAAAAAATATATATATATTTTTTGAGTTGGAGTCAGTCTCTGTCACCTAGGCTGGAGTACAGGGATGCAATCTTGGCTCACCACAGCCTCTGTCTCCTGGGTTCAAGCAATTCTCCTGCCTCAGCCTCCCGAGTAGCTGGGACCACAGGCCCGCAACACTACGCCCAGCTATTTTTTGTATTTTTAGTAGAGACAGGGTTTCACCATGTTGGCTAGGCTGGTCTCGAACTCCTGACTTCTGGTGATCCGTCCGCCTCAGACTCCCAAAGTGCTGGGATCACAGGTGTGAGCCACTGCGCTCAACCAAAAAACTATTTTTGATGATCCAGACCATCTGACCCCAGGCACAACAGCTACCTTGGTCATTATACACCTTTACTAACTTGGAATTAACAGTGGTGGTATGACGTCTTGATCTCCTGGAAAAATCTAAGAATTAAAAATCACAGGTGCTAGTGCTGGTTCTGAAAGGTGAAGTTCATCCCTTCCCCTCTGTGACAGCATTTCACGATGTGTACAGATATTTCTGTGCATGACAATAAACAGATATTGTTTCCCAGGATAATAGCTTACTGACCAAAGACAGTCACAGGCTTCAAGATGGCTCACTAGAGGCATCTCACACTCACCTTCTCAACAAAGAATGAAAATAGTGAGTAGATAGTAACACTTCAAATAGATCATCTAAGAGAGAACACTGGAATTCAACAGAGAAGTGACAGGAAGCCCCAAAGCAGGGAATGAGAGATAAATGAGGCAGCCTACTGGGCTGAGGCTGACTGGGGACCTGTAGAGTCTCCCCATTGTGAGGAAGGAGTAAATCAGAGACGCCCAGCAGTCCACATTACCACCATAGACTCTTGCAAACATAGTCACTGGAGAGTCTCTTGGCTATAGAAGGCCCTGAAACTGATATAGGGAGCTTCCCGGAGACCACATGATGGCACTGCTCCAGCAAGGAAGCTCACAGTGGGTCCCTCACAGCCCAGAGTCCTAAGCAGTTACAGCAAGGTGCCATTTTAAGAGCTCATCCCTCAATAGACTGCAAAGGGCCAAGGCATGGGTCATCAACAGTGACTCCATTGCTTCTGGCAGTAGAGCCACCATGCATTTTCATATGCCCAGATTCCCCCGCCTGCAGTTTCCCACACTCTGAGTTGCTGCCTCGAGGGCTGAAGTGGCAAGTGGGAGGGAGGTTGCTGCTACCAGGGCTGAGGAACAAGCAAAGTGAGGGCTGCCAGCACAGAGGTTGAAATATGAACAAAGTGCGCATTCCTCACCTGCCTGCCTGTGGCTGCCACTGAGAGCAACACTGACCTCTTTAGTAGCAGCTGTTGCTACCCCCTCAACTTCAACATTCTACCGAGAGTCTGGGGACCACCCTGACTCTGCCTACCACAACCAGTGCCTACACTACCAGGGACCTGAGGACAAGCCCATGTGGCCCGGCTTCACCTCCCTGCTCCCAGTGCCAGAGCATGTAATAAAATGGCCTGGGGACCACCCAGGCCAGTCCACCACTGTCGGCACCTGAGCACTCCTCCCAGGTGCCTGCAGTTGGACTCACCCACCCTGCTCCTACCACCATGGCTAGTATCCACCTGCGTGTACTACCTGTGGGCCTGGAAATTGACCCTCCTAGCCCAACACAGCCACTGTGCAGTGTGCACCACTCAAGACTCAGAGTTGTCCCATCACTTAATTGCCATTACCTGTGCCACATTTTCTGTTCAGAAGCCCAATAACTTGCCTACTTCCTCCATTATAAGCATCCACGCAAGCTACCTAGAGACTCAAGAATTGGCCCACCTGACCTGCTAATACCAGTGCCTGCATATGCCACCCTAGGTCCCAAGGACAGGCACACTCAGACCACCCTTGCCACCACTGGGTTCTGAAGACTGGTCCACCTGACATCCCTGTCTCCAGCAAAATTCACCACAACCTTCACTAACAATAACCCCTTAAGACACCAAGAAAATCACACACCACTGATGTTGTTTACAGAAGAACTCATACAGAAACTACACTACTGCATGCACCAAGAATCAAAGCCAAAGTGTCCTACTCAACCAACACCATAGATATATCCTCAAGAAAAATCCTCCCCTATGAAAGTAAATTCAAAAAAATTAAAGGAAGTAATTGTTTCACCAAATATGCATATATCAACATAAGGACACAGGAAACAGATAAAAGGAAGAAAATAAGGCATTTCCAAAGAAACAATAATTCTCCAGCAACAGATCCTAATAAAAATTTTTTTACAAAATCCTAAAGAATTTAAAATACTGATTTTCAAGAAGTTCAATGAGATACAAGAGAATGCTACAAAACAATACAAATTAATCATAAAAATAATGCAGAATATGAATGAGAAATTTGCCAGAAAGATAAAGATCATTTTAAAAAACCAGAAATTCTAGAACTAAAAAATTGAATGAAATATAAAGTACATTTAAAAGCTTCAACAATACAATGGGTTAAGCAGAGGAAAGAATCTCAGAACTTGAAGACAGGAATTTTAAAATAACCCAATTAGGCAAAAATAAAGAAAACATAATTTAAAAGAACGAGCAAACACTATGTGATATATGGGACAACATAAAGTCACCAAATATTCAAATTCTCTGAATACTAGAGGTGAAGAGAAAACAAAAGAGTTCAAAAATGAATTTAATAAAAAATGGATGAAAACTTCCCAAGTCTAGCAGGATATTTAGACATTTAGATACAGAAAGCTCAGAGATCCCCAAATAGATACAGTGCAAAAAGGTCTTCTCTATAGCACATTATAGTCAAACTGTCAAAAGTCAAAGGCAAAAATTCTGAAAATAGCAATACAAAAACATCAAGCCATGTATAAAAAAACAAAAACAAAACCCTAACAGATGATTTCTCAGCAGAAACCTAACAGACCAGAGGAGAATAGGATGATATATTCAAAGTGCTGACAGAAAAATCCGCCAGCCAAGGATGACTCAGGAATATTTTTCTTCATAAATGAAAGAGAAATTAAGTCTTTCCCAGACAAGGAAAACCTGAAGAAATTGATCACCACTATGATAGGCCCTACAAAAAATGCATAAAGGAGTCTTATACCCAGAAGTGAAAGAACAGTATCTGCAATCATAAAAACACATGAAAACACAAATACCCCTGGTAGAGCAAACATACGAACAAGGAAGAGAAAAGACTCAAATATTACTACTACTGAAAACCACAATGATGAATATTAAGAGAGAAAAAAAGGAACAAAGTATAAACAAAACAACCAGAAATGAATGAATAAAATGAAAGAAATAAGACCTCACATATTAATACTAACCTTAAATGTAAATAGATTGAACTTTCCTCTTAAAGAATATAGTATAGACCGAATGAAAGGATAAAAAAAAATCTCATCAAACTAAACCCAAAGTTAGCAGAAGAAAAATAATAATGGAGATCAGAGCAGAACTAAATAACACAGAGACTTAAAAAAAATACAAAGGTGAATGAAACAAAAAGCTGATTTTTGAAAATATAAACAAGATTAATCAACCACTTGTGAGACTGGCCAAGAAAACAAAGAAAGAAGACCTCAAAAAAATCAGAAATGAAAAAGGAAACATTACAACTGATACCACAGAAATACAAAAGGCCATTAAAGACTATTATGAACGATTACACACTAAGAAACTGGAGAACTGAGACAAAATGGATAAATTCCTGGATACATACAATTTACCAACATTGAGTCAGGAAGAAATAGAAAACCTGAACAGACCAATAATAAGTAATGAGAAGGAAGCCATAATAAAACGTCTCCCAACAAAAATCCAGGACTGAATAGCTTCACTACTGAATTCTACTAAACTTTCAAAAAATAAATAACACCAGTTCTCCTCAAGCGATTCCAAAAAATGAAGAGGAGAGAATTCTCCCTTCATAAGAATGCAACTCATTCTTAGAAAACAAGTATTACATTGTTACCGAAAGCAGACAAGAATGCAACAACAACAAAATAGAAAACTACAGGTTTACCCCTGGTGAACACAGATGCAAAAATTCCCAACAAAAATACTCACAAACCAAACTCTACAGCACATCAAATAAATAATAAACCATGATCAAGTGGGATTTATCCCCGGGATGAAAAGATGGTTCAATGTATGCAAATCAATAAATATAAAACATCACATCGACAGAATAAAGGACAAAAACCATATAACAATTCTTCTTCTCAATAAAAGCAGGAAAAACACTTCATAAATTTTAACACCCCTTGATGATAAAAATTCTCAACAAGCTAGGCATAGTAAGAACATACCTCAACATAATAAAGGCCACATATGACAAGCCCACAGCTAACATCATTCTGAATAAGGAAAAGCTGAAAATCTTTTCTTTAAGAACTGGAACAACACAAGATACCTGCTTTCACCACTCTCATTCAATATAGCACTGCAAGTCCTCACCAGAACAATCAGGCAAAAGCCAAAAATAAAAGCATCTAGTTGTTTTGTGTGTTTGTTTGTTTTGTTCAAAATGGCAGATCAGAGGCATTGCTAGCATACCTTTCCCACTTGGAAGGACAAAATAGTGTCTAGCGATTCGCACTGTGAAATTTTTTTCAAGAAGCGACACAGGAACTGAACAGTGAAACTGAAGGAATTACATACCCTTTGAAGGAAGCAGGAGGCTGCAGCCTACACTGTGAGTCAGGTGAAGCGCCGCAAGTCCCCAGAGTAGGAGAGGAGGAGAGACTGCCTCTGAGATATACACCCCCACTGGGGACCCTGAAAGTCAGGCCATGGGGAAAGGCCCTAACCGCACCCAGCACAGGAACCAACTTGGGGAGGGTTGTGGAATATAAAAGTGGGAGCAGCAGTGGGAAGACCCTTGCATGCATTCCCAGATCCCAGCACGAGCTGAGGGCGGCCATTCCTTCCCGTTCTTCACAGGGGAACTGCTGCAGACGACCGCCAAAAAGTTCAGGAAGTGGGCGCAGGTTGAAAGAAGCCCCCTGCTGGATATCATGATGTAACCTCAGATAGGGACGAACTCCGCTGGTCAGAGCTGGAGTGAGGGGGAGACTGAAAAGTAGGCGGCAAGTGTAGGAATCGTGAATGGAGGAGCCAGGCGTTCAGCTTTGTCGTGGATGGGGAGGGGCGTGGCCTGAAAGCCGCAATTTCTGTCTTCACGGGGAAAGCTTATGACTCAGGGTAGTTGCAGGCTGAGTGGAACTCAGCTCGCTCCCAGTAGTCTGGCTCCCAGGGACTCGCACTTTTAAGGGAAGGGAGAGTGCACCACATTAAGGAAACGCCCTGTGGAACAAAAGAATCTGGATGGCAGGCCTTGAACACTGGCTCATTTTGCTGATGGAGTTTCTTTCAGCAGAGGCACAGTTGCAGTGCTGGACCCAGCAGAAAAAGTCTTCAGCTACTATCCCAACAGTCAGACAGCCCTGATGCACATGAGGGGTCTTGGAGAAGAAAAAAATATCTTTCCTCACTTGTCTACCACTGTATGCACAGTGGGGCTTCTCCCACAAGATCTCAGCATGGGTGCAACTATAGACAGCCTTTCTGGGATCTACCAGGGTGACTGCATTCCCACAGAAGGAACGCCTTCCAGGTTCAGGCTTGCATGAGAGACTGAGTCACAGTCCTTCTCTGCTTGGAACATCAACGTTCCTACGTATGAAAGGGGTGCCTATCTGATCTGAATAGCCAGAGCACTGAGACAGGAGCGTGCCTGATAGGTGGATACCTTTCCTGCTGACCCAGCTGGGGAGCTGAAGTTGCTCCAACTCTTTACCCTGATAAGACCTTAGTGCTACAGACTGAGGCCTCCTCCACCCACCTCTGTCAAGGTTGTAACTTCATTTATCCACCTGCTTTAGCCGCAACCAGTTCCTACCCAGGAATGAATCCTAAATCATCAAACCAGTAAATAAAATATTGAGGAAAAACAAATAAATAAAAAAAGTGCCTGCCACGGGGGGATAAGCTTTAAAATACCTTGACCATTCCAACCCCCTAGAAGATAGTGAACTTGCTCACACATTTAGCACATTGCTACTACAACCAGCATATAAGAAAGCCACCATACAAAGACTCTCTCTAACCAAGGAACTCTTATAGAGTCATCACCCCTGAAAGCACCAATAACTGAATTAGACTGTAATTAACTTTAAGCATTAAAGTCTCATCCTTTAGGGGAAAAAAGAATTTAAAAACAAGCAAGCAAACAAAATAAAAGAAACACAGTCAAATCATATGTATATTCAAGAATGAGAAGAAGCCAGAAAACTAACTCTGTTAATATGACAAAACAGGGTGCTACAACACCCACAAAATGTCACACTAGCTCTCCAGCAATGGACCCAAACTAAGATGAAATCTTTGAAATACCAGATAAGGAATTCAGAAGGTCAATTATCAAGCTACTTGAGGAGATATCAGAGTAAGGTGAAAACCATCATAAAGAAATTTAAAAAGCAGTTCAGGATATGAATAAAAAATTTCTAGAGAGAGAAATATCATAAAGAAAAACCAAACCAGAAGTTCTGGAGATGAAAAACACACTGAGAGAATTACAAAATGCAGTGGAAAATTTTAACAATAGACTATAACAAGTAAAAAAAAAAAAAAAAGAGCTTGAAGACAAGGCTTTTGAATTTAATCAATCAGGCAAAAATAAAGAAAAAATCAAACGAAATTAAGAAAGTCTCCAAGAAATAAGGGATTACGTAAAATGGTCAAACCTAAGAATAATCGGTGTTCCTGAAAGAAGAGAGAAAATAATATGTCTGGAGAACTTATTTGAGGGAATAATTGAGGAAAACTTCTCTGGCCTGGATAGAAATCTAGATATCCAAATCCAAGACACTCCAAGATGGAGTTTTGCTCTTGTTGCCCAGGTTGGAGTGCAATGGCATGATTTCGGCTCACTGCAACCTCTGCCTCCCAGGTTCAAGTAATTCTCCTGGGAAATTCATTGCATAAAGATCTTCAGCAAGTCATGCAGTCATTAGGTTATCTAAAGGCAATAAGAAGGAAAGAATTCCTTCATCAGTAAGACAAAGGCATCAGGTAACCCACAAAGGAAAACTGATCAGACTACCAGCAGACTTCTCAGCAGAAATCTTACAAGCTAGAGGGATTGGAGTCCTATCTTCAACCTCCTTACACAGAACAACTGTCAGTCAATAATTTTGTATCCTGCAAAACTAAGTTTCATAAATGAAGGAAAAATAAAGTCATTTTCAGACAACTGCTGAGGGAATTTGTCACTACCAAACCAACATTACATCAAATACTAAGAGGAGTTCTAAACCCTGAAATGAGAACCTAATATGCACCAAGACAGAACCTCTTGAAAACTTAAAACTCTTAGGGTGTGTAAAACAATATCAATGAAATAAAACTATCTGGGTAAGAATTAACATGATGAAGAGAACAGTACCTCACATCTCAATATTAATGTTGAATGTAAATGGCCTAGACACTCCACTTAAAAGATATAGAATGGCAGAATGGATAAAAAATCACAATCCAAGTATCTGTTGTCTTCAAGAGACTCACCTAACATGGGAAGATTCATATAAACCCAAGGTAAAAGGATAGAAAAAGGTAAAAAGGTATTCCATACAAATGAAAATCAAAAGAGAGCAGAAATCGCTTTTTTTTTTCTTTTTTTTGAGATGGAGTTTCGCTCTTGTTGCCCAGGCTGGAGTGCAATGGCATGATTTCAGCCGACTGCAACCTCTGCCTCCCAGGTACAAGCGATTCTCCTGTCTCAGCCTCCCAAGTAGCTCAGATTATAAGGTTTCACCATGTGAGTCAGGCTGGTGCAAACTCCTGACCTCAGGTGATCCACCTACCTCAACCTCCCAAAGTGCTGGGATTAACAAGCATGCACAGAAATAGCTATTCTTATATCAGACAAAACAGACTTCAAAGTAACAACAGCAAAAAAAAAAAAAAAAAAAAAGGCAATGATAGTCACTATATAATAACAATAGAATTAATTTAGCAAGATATTATAATTCTCAATTTATACACACCAAACACTGGCACTCCCAGATTCGTAAAACAATTACTGCCAGATCTGAGAAACAAAGCAGATGGCAAAACAATATTAGGGAAAGACTTCAGTATACCACTGACAGCACTAGACAGGTCTTCAAGACAGAAAGTCAACAGAGAAACAATAGACTTAAGTGACACACTAGAACAAATGGACTTAACAGATATTTACATCCCCATTGTATTAGCATTCTCTGAGATAGACCATATAATTGGCCACAAAACAAGTCTCAATAAATTTTAAGAAATGAAAATCATATCAATTATCTTCTCAGGCCACAGTAGAATAAAACTAGAAGTTAACTCCAAAAACAATCTGTAAAATTATACAAACAAATGGAATTAAATAATCTGCTCCTGAACAATCTCTGGGTTAACAATGAAATCAAGAGAGAAATTTAAAAGTTATTTGAATTGAATAATAATAGTGACACAAGTTATTAAAACCTCCAGATACAGCAAAAGCTAAAAGGAAAGGTTATAGCACTAAATGCCTACAGCAAAAAGTTTTAAAGAGCACAAGTTGACAACCTAATGTCACACCTCAAGGAACTAGAGAAACAAGAACAAACGAAACCTAGAGCTAGAAGAAGGAAATAAATAACAAAGATAAGAACAGAACTAAATGAAATTCAAACAAAAAAAAAGATCAATGAAAGAAAAAGCTGGTTATTTGAAAAAAAATAAACAAAATCAATAGACCATTAGATAGATTAACCAAGAAAAGAAGACAGAAGATCCAAAAAACCTCAATTAGAAATGAAACTGGAGACATTATAACTGACACCACAGAAATACAAAAGATCATTCAAGACTACTGTGAATACTTTAATGTGCACAAACTAGAAAACCTAGAGGAAATGGATAAATTCCTGGAAACATACAACCCTCCTAGATTAAATCAGGAAGAAACAGAAACAGACTAATACCAAGCAGCAAGATTGAATCAGTAATTTAAAAATTGCCAGCAGAAAAAAAAAAAGTCCAGGATCAGATGGATTCACAGCTAAATTCTACTAGACATTCATAGAAGAACTGGTGCCAATTCTACTGAAATTATTCCAAAAGATTTAAAAAGAAGGAATCCTCCCTAAATCATTCTGTGAAGCTAGTATCACCCTGATACCAAAACCAGGAAAAGACACAACAACAACCGCAACAAAAATGACAGAACAAATTCCCTGGTGAACTTAGATGCAAAAATCCTCCACAAAATACTAGCTAACTGAATCCAACAGCACATCAAAAAGATAATTCATTATGAGCAAGTGGGTTTCATCTCAGAAATGCAGTGATGCTTTAACCTATGCAAGTCAATAAATGTGACATATTCCATAAACAGAATTTAAAAATAAAAACTATATTATCATCTCAATAGACACAGCAAAAGCATTCAAGAAAATTGGTATCCTTTTTTGATAAAAAGTCAACAAACTCAGCATAGAATGGACATATTCCAAAATAATAAAAGCCAGGCCAGGAACAGTGGCTCACGACTGTAATCCCAACATGTTGGGAGGCTAAGGTGGGAGGATCGCTTGAGCCCAGGAGTTTGAGACCAGCCTGAGCAACATAGCAAGACCCTGTCTTTTTAAAAATAAATAAATAAATAAACAAACAAACAAATAAATAAATAAAAGAAAAACAAAAGCCATGTATGACAAACCGACAGTCAACATCACACTGAATGGAGAAAAGTTGAAAGCATTCCCCTTGAGAAAAGTAACAAGACAAGGATGCCCACTTTCACCACTCCTATTCAACATACTTCTGGAAGTCCTAGCCAGAGGAATTAGGCGAGAGAAAGAAATAAAGGGCATCCAAATTGGAAAAGAGAAAGTCAAACTACCACTGTCTGCAGATTATATAAACTGTATACCTAGAAAATTCCAAAGACTTCTTCAAAATATTTTTAGATTTGACAAATGAATTCAGTAAAGTCTCAGATTACAAAATCAATGTACACAAATCAGTAGCCCTGCTATACACCACCTATAACCAAGCTGAGACTCAAATAAAGAACCCAATGCCTTTTACAACAGCTGCAAAAAATATTAAATACCTAGGAATATACTTAACCAAGGATGTAAAAGATCTCTATAAGGAGAACTACAAAACACTGCTGAAAAAATTATACACGACACAAACAAATGAAAGTACGTCTCATGCGCACAAATTGGAAGAATCCATATTGTGAAAATGACCATACTCTTCAAAGTAATCTGCAGATTCAATGCAATTCCTATCAAAATACCAACACCATTTTTAACAGAATTAGGAAAAGCAGTTCTAAAATTCATAGGGAACCAAAAAAGAACCCAAATAGCTAATGCAATCCTAAGCAAAAATAACAAATCTAGAAGCATCACATTACCAGACTTCAAATTATACTACAAGGCTATAGTTACCAAAACAGTTTGGTACTGGTATAAAAGCAGGCATATAGACCAATGTAACAAAATAGAGAACCCAGAAATAAAGCCAAAAATGTTCAACCAACTGATTTTTGACAAAATATACAAAAACATATATTGGAAAATGGACACCCTATTTAATACGTGGTGCTAGGAAAACTGGCAAGTCACATGTGGAAGAATGAAAGTGGATCCCTACTTCTCACCTTATACAAAAATCAACTCAAGATGGATCAAAGACTTTTAAGCTCTAAAACTACAAAAATTATACAAGACAATGTTGGAAAAGCTCTTCTAGACATCAGCCAAGGCAAAGAATGTATGTTTAAGACCCCAAAAGCAAATGCAACAAAAACAAAAATAAATGAATGATACCTAGTCAAACTGAGAAGCTTCTGCAAAGCAAAAGAAATAATCAGAAGAGTAAACAGGCAACTTAACAGAATGGGAGAAAATACTCGCAAACTATGCGTCCGACAAAGGACTAGCAACCAGAATCAAGGAACCCAAACAAATCAGCAAGAGAAAACAAATAAGTCTATTAAAAAGTAGGCAAAGCACATGATAGACATTTCTTAAAATAAGATACACAAAGGGACAACAAACTCATGAAAAATGCTCAATATCATTAATTATGAGAGAAATGCAAGTTGAAACCACAATAAGATACCATCTTACTCCTTTAAGAAAAACCATTATTAAAAAGTCAAAAAACCCATAAATGTTGGTGTGGATATAGGGAAAGGGGAATGCATGTGACGGATACTCACACATCCTCAATAAATATCTAAAATACTATATATCAAATTACAGTTGGAAGATTCCAAATGGAGATAAAGGATTGTGGCTAACATTGCAAGTCCAGCTTCTCTGCAAGGAGTTGACTGCAGGCAGTGCTGGATGCGACCTCTCTTGTTATCTCATGGTCACAATCCCCATTGTATTAGCCACGCTGGCTTCTGTCACTTTCCTTGGTCCTGGTCCAAAAACTCCAATTTTGTAGGATAGAAGAGGTTTAGATATCCTTCTACTGTCTCAACAAGATTTTCTTTGTATACAAACATGGAAAAGTGAAAATCAGGTTCTCAGGTTACTCACAAAATTGAACATCCTTTATGATATTTTATAGGGAAGAACTTTCATTCCCTTGAGTTGATGTTTATCACTGAAACTCTAACCCACTGAATGGCATCGTTTTTCTGGAAAACAGTCTGCCAGTAACATCCCCACTAAGATAAATATATTATACGTATTATTTAGAGTTTTCTTAAATTTATTTGCAGATGTCAGACATTGAGCATTTCTTGGAAAACGATCCAAAAAAAAAAAAATCCCACTCTATTGGAAAAAAATCCCAGCTCCATTGCTATAAATAAGGGGCGATTTTGAGCCAGTCACTTCATTTCTTGGGGACTCAGTTAATACATTTGTAAAATGAGAGTGTTAAACTAAAATAACTGAGATTTCCCAGCTGTAGCATTCAATGCTTCTATGTTGTCAGTATTTGTTGATGTTTTAAATACTATTACTTCATTCCCAGAGGCTTCCTGATCTGCCATACCTCTCTCTTCAGATTCTTCCACAGATAAATAGTTCCAGGTGGGATTCGTTTAGATTTATTATTATTATTTTAATAGCTACCATATATCCAGTGCTTCCTATGTGCAGAATATATGTTATCTGACATAATCCATATGTAACCCAAGTATTAGACTAGTCTTGCCTTTCGCCATATTTTGGGAAAGGGGAGTTTGTCTTAAAACTGTTTTTCCTCCTCCTTGCAGCTGCTGCTTTGGATTGCATGTTTCTCTCCGTTGCTCTTGGCTCCCTTTTGGACCATACGGGTTGTGCTGCCAACCATTGCCTAAAACTCTGGAACTCTGACCTCCCCCTCGAGGTGATGCTGCTTCTCTTGTGATGTTAGCAGGAGATGAGGAAATGGGACAAGAAAATTTCCCTTGCTCTTGTATCTCTCAGTTCTTCCAAGCCCACCATACCAGTCTCTGTGTTTATAACAGATATCATTATAGAGTTGGACATTTCTATACAATGGAGGAAAGAATAACTTAAAACTGCATGTGAAATATGATTTTCCCCAAGCCCCCCCAAAAAAGGCAATAAATAAATAGAAGACAAATGGGTGAATGGACGAATAAACAAAGTAGCTCTTCATCATACCCTTCGGGAAGCAGACCAGCTCAGACTGCTGTTCTCAGTTTCCCAAGCCTCGCCCAGTTCAAACTCCTGTTCTCCGTCTCCCAAGCCTCCCTTCCTTCATGCTCAGAGAGGTATATTTTTAAATTCTTGTTTCAAATCTGTGCTTGTCTTTGAGAAATCCACATCTGCAGTTTATGAGGATTGATATCACCTTGGATTTTGTCATCTTTTTCTTCCACGGCAAACTATAGACCACACTAACCTACAGAAACATGTTTTCCTAAAATCTAAGGCATTAAGTTGAGACATACATCATACGTCGTTTCAGCAGAGCAATTTGGTTATGAGTCTCCAAAATACATTGGACAACTTCAAGATTGGTTTTCATCCTTTGAATCCAATCGCATTCAAAGTCTCTTCTCTCTCATATGAAGTCTAGATATGTCTTTTTTACTCTTCGTATCATTTTCTTAACTATAAGGCTAAACACTTACACATATCTCACAACAACAGACAATATTTTCATAGAGAATATGGTCTACGTGGAAATAAGAAACTTTCTTCTGTAAATGCAGCATAACCTATACCGATTTCTTAGTCCACAATACTTTCCATGTTATATACAGGAGTGCCAGGAATCTTTTATCTTTCCTTTAAACATTCCCAGAAGAAATGGGTGTGTATGAAATCATGCTTATTTTCTGCTTCTCCAAACCACAAAACCATCTGTATCAGATAGTTGCCTTCACGTTAAAAAAAAAAAAAAAAAAAAAATACCGAGAAGAAGCTTTGAAATAAACCTCTTCTTTCACTTTTGAATCAACTCAAATTTGTGGACTAAATATTTTCTCCAAGTATCTCTACAAACACAAAGGTAGCGGTATAAGGACTCATTATTTCCCTGTATTTGGTGCAGATTTCAAAGGATTGGGGGAAAGGGTTGGTTAAGGTTTCCCTTTAAGTTATATTTATGATAAGCTTTGGGGTAGCAGTTACTATTCTAGACTTAGGGAACTTAAGGTAAGAATCAAAATGACACACCAAAATCATACATATGGTGAATAGAATTGCTGAGATGTCACCAAAGTTAGTGAGTTGAAGTCCATTCACTACAGCAATAGAGAGTTCAGATTGTTTAGGGACATCTTCCTTCAAGAATGAAATAAATTTTTTGTCTCTCTTTGCTTTTCTCTGATGTCTCCTTTTCAGCCCTTTCCTCCTATTTTATCCAGTCCTTGGTTAATGCTACCTTACTGTGATAACAATGTTAAATACATTTGTGTTGGTCTCTTTCTCTCTGAAATAATTTTTTAAATCACGTTCTGTTGAAAGAATATTAGGATTTAACCATCAGACAGAGAATGATTTTGAGAAGAGGCAGTTATATGTCCCCCAAATGAAATCTGCCCTTTCTGCTTTTATTGAGAAATCATAATTCACCTCACTGATTTGGTTTACCTCAATATTTCAAATGAGAGAGGTGCTTTGACCAAGAGTAGGGAGATTCCTGCTTATAAATTTACTAACTGGAGTATTTTTTACATACAGTATAATGCTTTGATTTTAAGTGAATAGTTCAACAAATTTTGACAAATGTTCAGACCCTTCTAACATCATTCAAATCAAAACACAGAACATTTCCAAGGCCTGAAGCATTCCTTGTGGCACTTCCAGTAAATATCTCTCTTCCAGAGAAATTGTTGTTCCAGTTTCTATAACCAGAGATTGCTTTTGCCTGTTCTGGAACTTCATATAGTGGAATCATACAGTATAGACTCATGTTTAGCTTCTTTCATTCAACATAATATTTCTGAGATTCATCCATGTTTTTGTTTGTTTTATGCTTACTTCAAGTATATAAAAATATTCTTCCAATATTTTCATTCAGAAGCTTTAAATTTTAGCTCTTACATTTAAGTATATAATTCATCTGATTAATTTTTATATGGGACATAATAAAGGGGTGAAGATTAATTTTTTTAAAGATATCCAATTACTCTAATGTTACATGCTAAAAAGACTTTTTCCTCTACTGAATTTTATTAGCATCTTTTTAATAAATCATTGAACTTCCCAAGTATGAATATAATTCTAAGTTTTCTCTTCTGTACAGTTACTCTGTCTATTCTTATGCCAATAACTAAGTGCCTAATATATTGTAGTTTTATACTCTGTGTTGAAATCAGGCAATGTAATCTCCTAACTTTATATCTTTAACATGCTTCTAACTTTATATCTTTAAAATTTGGTCATTCTAAGCACTTTGCATTTCCATATACATTTTAGAATTAGCTTGTCAATTTTTACAAAAATATCTACTTAGAATTTGCTTGAGATTGTTTAAATCTATAAATCTTGATGGGTAGAAAAGTAGTGATTACAAGATTGAATGTTCAAATTCATGAATATGGTATATATCTCCATTTATTTAGAACTATAATTTCTCTAGGTGTAGGTGCACATCTTTTATTAAATGTATTTATTTGTACTTGGATTTTAACTATTAAGCTATTATAAATGGTGTTGTTTACTTAATTTCATTCCTAGGTATTTATTTCTGTTTCTTGTGTATAGAAATACTTATACTTTTCATTCTAGCTTTTTTTTTAGTAGATTTCCCTGGATTTTTACATTCACAATCATGTCATGTAAGAATAAAGACAGTTTCACTTATTGTAAAGTCTACTTGTTCCTGTTCTTTGTGGTTTCTTCGTTTTTTGGGGGGTTTTTTTCTCCCCATGGTACTTTCTGTACAATGTCTAAAAGATATGGGAAAGACAAAGATTGTTGCCTTGTTCTTGATGTTAGGGTGTTCGATATTTTGTGTTAAAGTATAATGTGCTTAACACTTTATCAGATTGAGAAAGTCTTCTACTTTCTTTTCTGAAGGGTTTTTTTTACCCCTCATAAATGGGCAGTGACTTTTAACAAAAGTTTTTTCTATATCTATTACACGGAGATGATCATGTAATTTAAACTTTATATGAATATGGTGAATATATTGATTGACTTTAGAATATTGAGACAACTTTGCATTCTAGAGACAAACACCACTTGGTTATAATGTATTATCCTCTATAATCTTAGTATTTATTTTATTTCCTCTAATAATTTTTTAGTTACATGGCTTACTTTTCTTAAGCAGTTGCTTTAAAAATAATATACACCCTTAAATTATAGCTATCTCAAAATATTTAATTACCTCACGATTTCAGATATGACAATATTTTCCAATTGCTACCATCTACCTTTTGAGGCTTTGTGATTTTACTTCTACATATTGCCTAAAATCTATGTTCTTTTGCTTTTTTTACTTTACATCGTCAATACTCTTTAAGGATATTTAATAATTTATGTAGAGAAAACAAAAAGTAATTTTCAAAATATTTTTAAATATATTCTATTCTTTCTTATAAAGCTGAGTTTTTATCTCATGTCACTGCTTTTAAACCTACATAAATTCTTTTATTATTTCTTGTAGGACAGTTTTGCTGGAGTTTAATTCATTCAGCTTTTGTCTGTTAGAAAATATCTCTATGCCACCATTAGTTTTTGAAGGATGTTTTTGGCAGATGCAGCAGTTAATTGTTCTCTCACACTTGAAAAATATTATCCTATTATATTCTGGCTTCCATTATTTTTGATGAGGAGTCAAGTAACATTCTTATCATTGTTTTTCTGTATAGGGAGCTTCTTTTTTCCCCCATCTGGCTACTTTTAAGTTAATCTTTTTATCTTTGTTTTTCTGCAGTGTGACTGTGATGTGTGCTTTTTGGATTGGTAGCCTTATTTTCCCATTTATATATAGCTAGATTCTATTTGCTAATTGTTAAGAACCTCTCTATGTTCATGAAAGATACTATTCAGTGATTTTTTTTTTTTTCTGTATTGTTTTTCTCTTGTATTAGTATTAGGACTATCCTGCCCCCAATCCAGAAGACACGTGTTCGGTTTTTTTTGAATTGTCTTAAAGAGTTTGTATAACATGGAAGCTATTTCTTCCTTAAAGAAAAATTTGCATTGATGCCATCTAGACATAGTGTTCCTTGTGGAAAATATTATATTTTATTTAAGTGTATTTAAAAGACACAGGGATATTCAAATTTTCTATTTTTTTGTGTGAGTGTGCCCAGTTAAAAAAATCTGTGTTTGTCAAGGGATTTGTTTATTTCCTTTAAGTTATCAATATGGTTGGCACAAAGTTGTTAATAATACCCTATTGCAATCTTTTTAATACCTAAACACTCTGTGAGATGGTTTCTTTTTTATTCTTGAAACGGGAAAATTATGCTTTTCCTCTTTTTTTGATTACTTTTTCTAGGGGTTTATCAATTTTATTAATCTTTTTACAAACAAATTTTTAGTTGTGTTAATATTTTCTATTATTTACCTTGTCTTTTTCCATTGATTTTTCTCTTTATTTTTTTTCCATCCATGTTAATTTGTTCTTGTTATGTTAGTTGTTTTAGTAACCTAAATAATTGATTCTTATTATATATATGCCTTTTAAATTTGTCATATATGTGTGTGTACACTTATATATGTCTTTAAACTTGTAAGTTTGCTGTTAAGTACTGCTTACCTCCATTACACAAATTTTGATACTTTGTGTTCTTCTTACTGAGCTCAAAATATTTTCAAATTTCAATTTTAATTTTTTCTTTAATCATGTATGTGTGTTTTAGTTATAATTTTATTTCTGTTTTTAAAAATTCTGTTGGGTTTTCAGAACATATTCGGTAGGATTTTAATTTTGAAAATGTATTGAGATTGTTTATAGCTAGAAATATTGTCTATCTTGGTGTATGTTCTAAGTACATTTGAGAAGACTCTTTATAATAAAAATATGGGGAAACAACTCAAAAATATCAATAAGACCAAGTTGGTTAAAAGTGATGTTCAACTATTCTACATCCTTATGCTACTTTTTGATCTATTACTGAGAGAAAACTATTAAAACTTCTTTTATGCTTAGGAATTTGTTTGTCTTTTCTGGTATATCACTGTTGGCTTCAGATATTTTGAAATTATATTAGTCACAGCATATACATTTATGTTTGTTATGTTGTGATGAATTTATCCTTTTATATTATAAAATATTCCCCATTATTCCTTGCATTACTCATTTATTTAGTCTGACATTAATGCAGCTACAACAGCTTTTTTTGTAATTAGTGTTTTTAGGGTATATAGTTTTCCATCTTTTAGCTTCAGTGTATCTGTGTCTTTATGTTTAAACTGTACCTTTTGTAAGGACCATTAGTTTATCCTTCTTTTTTTTACACAGGCTGCCAATTAATGCATTGTAATTAGACTTTTCAGTTCATTTATATTTGATGTATTTGTAGATGTGGTTGAATTTGATTCTACCATTTTGCTATTTGTTTTCTACTTGACTCACCTATTTTTTGTTCTGTTCTTCTTTATTGCCTTCTTATGGTTAGATTCCCACATGCATCTTTACCTTAATTCAGTCTATCTTAAATTGGTTTGTATTACTTCACAAACATTATAATTTATAGTAGTGTAATTCTGTTTTAAATTTATTGCTTGTAATTCTAGCACTTTGGGAGACTAATGCAGGAGGATTGCTTAAGCCTAGGAATTCAAGACGATCCTGGGTAACATGGCAAGACTGTCTCCACAAAAAACCAAAAAATTTAGGCAGATGGTGTGGCACACACTTGTGATCCCAGCCATTCAGGAGGCTGAGGCAGGAGAATCACTGAGCTCAGGAGGTCAAATCTTCTATGAACCATGATTATGCCTCTACATTCCAGCCTGAATAACAGAGTGAGACTCCATCTCAAAAAAAATTCTTTTTTTTTCTTTTTCTTTTACTTGGGGTAATTTCCATTGACATGTTTTTTAATTAATTTTTTTTGCTATGTCTAATCTTCTAAGCCAATTTTATAAATGTGTTAATCAATATCTATTTAATAAACCTTTTATTTTGTATGGTAATAGATTTACAAATAAATTGGATGTTAATCTGACTATACCGATAATATTTACAAATAATATGAGGATAATACAAAGAGTTCCCATATATCCCAGAAGCAATTTTTCCTATTATTAATATCTTACATTAGTGTGGTACATTTGCCATAATTAATGAACCAATGTTAATACATTCATATTAACTAAAGTGTATATTTATTTGGATTCCCTTAGTTTTTATCTAGGTTATTTTTCTATTTCAGAATTCCACTTAGGTATCCAGGAGACCACATTGTGTTTAGTGTAGTTGCCTTATGCTCCTTGTGGCTCTGGTAGTTTATCAAGACTTCCTTCGTTTTTGAGGTCCTTGAACGCTTTGAGGGATACTGCTTAGTTATTTTGTAAAATGTCTGATGATTTCCTCATGATCAGACTGGGTTATGAGTATCTGGGAGGAAAACCACCAGGTGAAGTGCCACTTATCACATCATACCAAGGCTAAATACTATCAACATGACTTATCAATACTGATGTCAAAACTGGTCATTTGGCTGAAGCGATGTTTTTCAGATTTCTTTGCTGTGAGGCTATTTTTTTCCTCTTTTTATACTTTGGAAGGATGTCACTATGTACAGCTCTCAATGTAAGAAGTTATGCTCCATCTCTTTGAGGATTATTTGAAATTCTGCATAGCAGATGTGTTTATTCTCCTCCATGTACTTTTTGTTCAATCATGTATCTATATTGGCGTAGACTCATGAACATTTATTTTATAACTTGGGTTATAATTTAATTCTACTTTGTTTATAATATTTTGTTGCCCAGATTGTTTTAGTTCTGGCCATTGGAAGTTATTTCATTTGGCCCTTTTATCCATTTAACATATCCCCATTATTGTGTGTGTGTGTGTTTGAAAGCACTTACTTCCCTTTTCGGCACTTTTTAACTTTTATTATGAGATGCTCCAGGCTCATCTAGTATATTTCTGCCTTAATCCTGGAATCACCAATTTCTTCAAGACTTGTTTTATTATTATTATTATTATTATTATTATTATTGGAGAATAGTACTGAAAACCAAAATCTGGGCCAGGCGTGATGGCTCATGCCAGTAATCCCAACATTTTAAGAGGCTGAGGTGGGCAGTTCACTAGAGGTCAGGAGTTCGAGAGCAGCTTGGCCAACCTAGTTTTCTAATACATGCATTTGATGCTAAAAATTTTCCTCTAAGCACTGCCTTTACTACATTCTAATTTTGATAAATTGTATTTGCAATTAAATTTTTTTAGTTTGTCATTTTATACATGAGTTCCTTAGAACTGTGTCATTTAATTTCCACATACTGGGGACTTAACTAGCTATTTTCTGTTACTAATATCTAGTTTAATTTCATTGTGGTGTAAGAACACACTTTGCATAATTCCTTTCCTTTTAATTTTCTTAAGGTTTGTTTTCTGGCTGGAATGTAGTCTATATTAGAAAATGTTCCACATGAGGTGCAGGCAAATGTTTATATTGCTGTTGAGGGTTGATGTATTCTATAAATGTCAGCTAGATCAAGCTGATTGATAGTGCTGTTCAGTTCAACCATATTCTTACTCATATTCTGCCTGTTTCATCTGCCAGTTACTGAGAGAAGGTTGTTGAAGTCTTCAACTCTAATAGTCATTTTTCTATTTCTCCTTTCAGTTCTATCAGGCTTTAATTCATTTATTTTGACATTCTTTCACATTCAGGATCTTTCTTTGGCAAGCTGAACCCTTTATTATTATGTAATGCCTCTATATATTTCTGACAATCTTCTCTTTTCCAAAGTCGGCTTTGTTTGAAATTAATACAGCTACTCCAGCTCTCTTTTGACTTTTGTCGACATGGTATATCTTTTCCATTTCTTCACTTTTAGGTTAAGTTTTTATATTTAAAGTGAATTTGTTGTAGACAACACATAGTTAGGCTTCGTTTATTTCCATTCTGATAATCGCTGTTTATTAAGACCGTTCATATTTAAAGTAACTTTAATTCACATTTAAAGTAATTGTCGGTATAGTCAGATTAACATCTATCAGATTTATATCTGCTTTCTACTTGTTGACTTTGTTGCTTATTTCTTTTTTTTCCAGTCTTCTTCCGCCTTCTCTAGTTTTAATCCAACATTTTTTGTGATTCCATTTTATTTTCTCTCTTAATATATAAATTATACTTATCTTTAAAGCTTTTTGTAGTTGGTTTAGAGTATACAATACATATTTTTCCAGCTTTATATAAGTATAATTGATAAATAAAAATTGTATAAATTTAAGGCATGTAACATGATAATTTCATATACATATACATTGTGAAAGTATTACCACAGTCATTACAAATACACATTTTTAAGCTAATTTAAGCCCAGCTTTAAATAACACTAATCTGTTTTATAAACAGTGGTGCAATATCATATTACAGAGTTTCACATTTTTTTTTGTCCCATTGCTTTGTCCCAATGCTGTCATTCATTTTACTTAACCATACTCTGTAATACTTAGTAACCAAATATGTTGTTTCTTTTGCTTCCTCAGTTATCTTTAGATAAATTAAGAATTAAAAAGTGAAATATTTTATTTTACTTCAATTTATTCTTTCTTTAAAAATATCATGTGTTTTCTGTAGGTAGATGTACATTTCTGGACTATATTATTTTCCTTTTGCCTTAGAAATAATTCTTTCAACATTTCTTGCTAAGGAACCCTGTTAGAAATAAATTCTCTTAGTTTTGTTATTTTTTAGAGAAAATTTTTATTTTTTCCTCATTTTTGAAGGATAATTTTGCTGAATATATAATTCTAGGTTTGTGGGTTGTTTTCTCTCTCAGTACTTTAAATATGCTGCTCCACTCTCCCTTGCTTGCATAATTTCTGATGAGAAGCTCTCTGTGCTAATTATCCTTGTGTTTCAGTCAAGATTTCTTCTTTGTCTTTGATTTTATGCCGTTTGAATATGACATGCTCAGGTGTGTTTTTTGATGTTTATCATGCTGGATGTTCTCTGAGTTTTGTGGATTTGTGATTTGGTGTGTCATTAATTGTGGGGGCTCAGCCATTATTACTTCAAACATTTCTTTTGATATGGTGTTCTAATTACATGTCTGTTCTGCCTTTGGAAATTGACCTACAATTCCTGGACGTTCCATGCATTTTATTTTGGTAAACGTCTGTTAATCTATTTTCAAGCTCACTTATCCTTTTCTTGACTGGGTCTGCTTATGAGGGACCAACAGCATTCTTCATTTCTATCACAGAGTGATAGATTTCTAGCATTTTCTCTTTATTCTTTCTTAGAGTTTACACCCATCTGCTCACATTACCCATCATTTCTTTTATGTTGTCTACTTTTTACATTATATCTCTTAACATATTAATTATAATTATCTTAAATTGATCATTTTCACATTTGTGTCATTTCTGAATTTGATTCAATTTACTTTTTAATTGATAAATAAAATTGTATATATTTATGGTATACTACATGATGTTTAGAAATATGTGTACATTGTGGAATAGCTAAATTCATCTAATTAACGTACACATTGCCTCACATACTTATCTTTTTATAATGAATACACTTAAAATCTACTCTTTAATAATTTTCGGCCGGGCGCGGTGGCTCAAGCCTGTAATCCCAGCACTTTGGGAGGCCGAGACGGGCGGATCACGAGGTCAGGAGATCGAGACCATCCTGGCTAATACGGTGAAACCCCGTCTCTACTAAAAATACAAAAAACTAGCTGGGCGAGGTGGCGGGCGCCTGTGGTCCCAGCTACTCGGGAGGCTGAGGCAGGAGAATGGCGGGAACCCGGGAGGCGGAGCTTGCAGTGAGCTGAGGTCCGGCCACTGCACTCCAGCCCGGGCGACAGAGCGAGACTCCGTCTTAAAAAAAAAAAAAGAAAAAAAAATTTCAAATACATAAAATAATGTTATTAATTATAGTCACCATGTTGTACAATAGATTTCTTGAATTTATTCCTCCTGTATAATTGAAATTTTGTGCTCTGTGACCAACATCTCTCCAACGCCCCCCCAACCCCCTTAGGCCCTGGTAACCACCATTCTACTCTCTGCTTCTATGAGTTCAACTTTTTCAGATTCCACATCTAAGTGAGATCATGCAGTATTCATCTTTTTGTGCTTGGCTTGTTTCACTCAACATGGTGCCCTTTAGGTTCATCCATGTTGTTGCACATGATAGGATTTCTTTCTTTTTCAAGGCTGAATAGTATTTCATTAAGTATATTCACTATATATAGTAAATAATGTTGCAGTGAATATGGAAATGCAAATATCTTTTTGACATATTGATTTAATTCCCTTTGGATATATACCCAGTAGTGGATTGCTGGATCATATGGCAGTTCTATTTTTAGTTTTTTCAGGAACCTCCACCCTGTTTTCCATAATGGCTGCACTAATTTACATTCCTGTCAATAGTGCATAAGGGTTCACTTTTCTCCACGTCCTTGCCAACACTTAGCTTTTGTCTTTTTGTTAATCTTTTTGTCAGTCTAATTGGTATGAGCTGATATCTCATTGTGGTTTAATTTGCATTTTCCTGAGGATTAGTGATGTTGAACATTTTTTCACATACCTGTTGGCCATTTGTACATCTTCTTTTGAAAAATGTTTATTCATGTCCTTAACCCATTTTTAATGAGGTTATTTATTTTCTTGCTATTGAATTGAGTTCCTTACAGATTTTAGATATTAAGCCTCATCAGATGTGTGGTTGGCAAATATTTTTCCCATTCTGAAAGCTCTCTCTTTCTTAATGAAGTTTGATTTTGATGATTACTTTGTCTTTTTTGACTTAGTTTTTTCTCTTTTTGTGTGTCTTGTAATTTATTGTTGTTAATCAGACATGTTGTATTGGGTAATAGGAACTAAGGAAATTAACAATTTATTGTGAGGATTTATGGTAACTTGCCTAGGAATTAGTCCGTGTTTAATATTTGGTGTAGCTATAGGTGTAAGAGCTTTCAAATTCGGTGTCATTTGCCTTTCCCTTTTGGGCTTCCCTAGGTACTCTTTTTCAAGGAGAATCTGTGTTTCTCAACACTTTCAGCTATTATTATACTGGAGCCCAGCCGATGTGCTGATAGCTGGTGGAAGAGAATGGGTGTTCTACAATCTGATTAAATCTCAGTGGTTAGTGGGCTGTTGCTTTGGGGGCCTGTGTTTTCTCCATTGGTATAGCATTTTCCCTTTGTCCCCTTCTCCTTTCCCTGGCTGCAGTTTTCCCAGTCTATTAACTTGAGGCTCAGTCATGATTTCTGTTTTGTTGTTATTGTTGTAGTTGTCGTTTTCTTTTTTTTTTTTTTTTATTATACTTTAAGTTCTAGGGTACATGTGCACAACATGCAGGTTTGTTACATATGTATACATGGAAACCATCATTCTCAGCAAACTATCACAAGAACAGAAAACCAAACACCGCATGTTATCACTCACAGGTGGGAATTGAACAATGAGATTACTTGGACACAAGAAGGGGAACATCACACATCGGGGCCTATTGTAGGGAGGGGGGAAAGGGGAGGGATAGCATTAGGAGATATACCTAATGTAAATGACTAGAGACATGGATGTTGTCAATTTCTTAGGTGAGCTAGGAAGGCTAGGTGTGGGACTTGGAGTGCAAAATATGCTCTCTCCCCCAACTGGAATATGGATTTGGTAGTCTTTTCCCCCAGAAAATGCATTTATTATAGATGAGGCTCTGGGTGTATTTCACATGGTCACTCTTTTCCTCCCCCTGCCAAAATCATTAGGGGATCTTTCTCAGATCTTCACTGTGAAATCTAGTAGGATCCCTTGAGTAAAGACCATGAATATGCGGGGGCCACCCTTAAGACTACTCCACAGGAGTTTCACTCTCTCATGTTATGCCACACTTAGCCACCAGCCGAGGCAGTTTATGGCTCTAGCAGCTTCTGTTCCAGATAAGCAATCTCAGCTGTGTCTTTCTAGTTGCACCTTTTGCTCCAAATTGTCAAGTGGTAGTTTACCCTGCAAACTCAGTTCTTTGAGGGTCCAAGATGAACCATTGATCTTACTTTTTCTAACTCTTGTAAGGACAGAAGCGATAGCTTTCTTTTCTTTTTCTTTTTTCTTTTTTTAAGACAGAATCTCGCTCCATCGCCAGGCTGGAGTGCAGTGGTGTGATCTCCGCTCACTGCAACCTCTGCCCCCCGGGTTCAAGCGATTCTCCTGCCTCAGCCTCCGAGTAGCTGGGACTACAGGTGTGCACCACCACACTCAGCTAATTTTTTTTTTTTAAGTAGAGACAGGGTTTCACCATGTTGGCCAGGATGGTCTCGATCTCCTGACCTCGTGATCTGCCCACCTCGGCCTCCCAAAGTGCTGGGATTACAGGCATGAGCCACTGTGCCTCAGCCTGAAGTGACAGGTTTCAAGCTCTTAATATGTCAGAGATGAAATTGGAAGTCTTAATGTATTTTTTTCCTATGTTCTGGAATTCCAAGTTGACTGTTGTTTAGAGTTTTTATTTCTCTGCTGAAAATCTGCATCTGCTGATTCATTCTGTCCATTTATCCTGAATTCCTTTTGCCATTCATATTAGCTACTTTACTTTCTTTTCTGCTCATTCTAACATCTGGACCACCTATAAAGTTTTCTATTGACCTTTTTCCTCTTTATTCATGAATCACATTACCCTAAGTCTTTACCTGTCTAGTAATTTCTTATTGCTTACTGGATATTGAGTATAATACGTTGCACATATTCTGGATTATGTTATTTTCCTCTAAATATTGATTTCTTTCATTCTGATAGGAGGTTAAGATACCAGCAGATCAACTTAACTGGGAAGAAGTTTTGTTTAAGGCTTTATTAAGATTGGTCTATTTTAGTTTTGCAAATATTTTTGAAGCAGTCATCAGCCATGTTGTTCTGTAAAAGGAGAGTAAATATTTTACACTTTGTGGCCCATATGGTCTTTCTTGCTGCTACTCAAACCTGCGAGAGTAGTCAGCTGTGGATACCAGCTTTGGGTCAGCTGTGGATACCAGCGCCTGCACTAATGGAGGTGGAGGGGAGTGAAGGGGACTCTGTGAGCGTCCTTGGTTGTAATATTGTTTATTGTGCTAGTTTTGTGTTGGTTGGCCTCTAGCCAGGAGGTGGCGCTCTCAAAGAGCATCAGCAGCCGTAGTATAGGGTGGATCAGGGAGTGGGTGGGGCCATAGAGTTTCCAAGAGATTATGTCCTTTGTCTTCAGCTACCAGGGCAGGTAGGGAAAGACCATCATGTGAGAGCAGGGTTAGGTGAATCTGAGTTCGGACTCTCCTTTCTTAGGGCTTGCTGAGGCTGCTGTAGGGAATGGGGGTGTGGTTCTCAGGCCAATGGAGTTACGTTCCTGGGGGGATTATGGCTGCCTCTGCTGCATCATGCAGGTTCCCAGAGAAGTAGGGGAAAGCCAGCAGTCATAAGTCTCACCCCACTTCCACATAGCCCACAAGGCTGGTCCCACCCCTTCTCTCTCCCCACCCAACATTACCAAGTTTATTTCCAGGCAGTGAGTGAACAGGACTGAGAAGTTGCCACAGGCTCTCAGCCTCCCAGCTGAGAAAGCAAGTAAGGCTTTCAGGTTTCAGGCCTCCTCACCTGCCATAGTTTCTGTGCTGTGTCTGCACTCCTGATTCACCCACTCCTCCAGGTTCTGTCCAGGAAACTTCACATTTGGTCAAAATTGTTACAAAGTTCAGCTGGAAGTTTCCTTCTTCCTGTGGCCTTTTCTCAGTTCCTCTGGCAGCCCTTCCCAAAACGCTTTCACTCACTTTGTGGGACAAAGTCAGAAATGGCTTTCCTGGGGACCAAGAGAGCTCACAGGACTCTTTCTGCTGTTTCTTCTACCCCTATATTTTTCTTGGCTCTCTAAATTTATCTCAGCTCCAGGTAAGGTCAAATCCTTCTCCAGCGATCTGGACCTTCAGGTTCCCCAGTGAGAGTGTGTGTTCAGGGATAGATGATCCCCGTTTTGTACTTTCACACTTTGGGCACTCATAGTTTCTCAGCTGTCTCCCGGAGACTGCAGGAGCAATCCGCTTCCCTCAAAGGGTCTGTGGATTCTCTCAGCTTTCCTGAGGTGGTTCTTGGAGCAAAAGTTCATGATGTGAGTCTCGACATGCTGTTCTGTCTGTCCAAGTGGGAGCTGCAAATTGGTTCTGCCTCCTGTCTGCCATTTTCCCCCCATGTGTCCTCCTTATATTCTATTTCACTTCTGCAGACGAGAAGTGTGAAGCCCTCAGGAGGAAGAGCTACTTGAATATAAAGTTTACCTGATTTTCTTCTCCTTTTTCATATTTCAGGTTTCTTCATGATTCTGCCATCTTTGGATTGTTCTACAACACCATCAAACAGTATATATTGACACTTGGTCAGTAGTTTATGTAGGGGTCCGCGTGTTTCCTAAACAAAGGAATGAACACACAAGACAACACAAGACAAGACAAACATGGCGGCCACCTCGAATGGCGCGCTCTGCTTTATTTTATACAGTCGTTTGTGGAATGTTGCCAAGTCACAAGACACATTGTTGTTTTTCTGACCTTTCCCTGACTTTCTGGATTTTCAAGATGTTTACACATAAACAAGCCCCCAACGCCCTGCTTCGTTTGCAAGAGCAGGACTTATTGGGAATGCCCTGCTTCGTTTGCGAGAGCAGGACTTATTGGGAACACCCTGTTTGCGAGCATGTAGTCCTCTACAAGTTTATAATTGCTATTGGTAGGATTGTTGTCTCATGAAGTGGTTCACAAAGAAAGGAGGTGAGATATTTAATTCCAAGAAAATCCAGCATGAACTACTTGAGGAATAAACCAACATTCAGAATTTGGGCCTCCCCTTGGTAGACTCCAAAACCTGATTCCATCAGGTGGATCTATTCATATTAACCAATCACAAGACTAACAGATAAAATTAGAAAGTCATTTTACTAATTTCCCAAGATAAATAAGAGTTGGACCAGAGTCCTCACAGCTGCATCATTGGCAACTTTCTTTTCCTGTAGCCAACTCTACATGGAAAGTGAAATTACAACCAGGAGTTTGTTTGTTGAACATGAAATCAGAAAAAAGGCAATTGTTTGGATGCTTAATATAATCAAGCTAATAAAGCCTCAGGTATACAGCTTCACATAATGGGTAGCCCAGCAATGGAACCCAGCTCCTCCAAGTTCACTAGCTGAGCTTTCTCTTCCTCCAATGGCACCTGTTTATCTCTGTACTTCTCTTTCTTATGGACTTTTGTGGCTGTCCTGTAACTTTATCCAATGACACTATTCTTTGGTAAGAATATTAATAATGTTAACATTATGGAAAATGGTACTGGCCTGGATGCCATTTTACCCCTTTCTTGTAACTTTCCATACCAATATTTGCATTGGATTCTGTTTTTATTCATTCAAAGTTCAATTCTAAGAAATATATTCTACTTTCATAAAGTTCAAAATTTTAGGGATGGTTTTATAACATGTTTCAAGCAGGGACTACAGTATCTACCTCTTTGGGTTTGAAGATTAAATGGGATAACATATGTAATGCTTCTGGCACTAACTTGATAAGCATTGAAAAAAGCCTTTCGTTTCCTTCCCCTTACTTAATGAAAACAGGTGTTGAAGGAAACGCATCCATTTTTCTCTTGTATGTCCCCCATATGATAATAGTTTTCTTAAGTTTTGGCTGGCCAGAGAAATAAGGGTGCCGAAAGCATTTTTCAATCATAACGCTGGATGGAGATTAAAACAAAACAAAAGCTTTAAGGCTTTTAATTACCAAGACTTAGTCACAAGACACTGGTAAATCAGAACCTTACTGTACCTTAAATATCAGCATTGGAACATCATATGTTCTGGCTTCTTTTAATCATTAGAACATCTAAGCCAAAACTCTCAGTGTTTATCTTGCTGTGATCTTGGTGGTGAATTTAAAAAGTGAGCAGTCAACCCCATCAGCAGCAGATGTAAATTACACATATGATAACTATATATATTATGACTCACATCTTATTTTATATACACTGATATTTACCATAATAGTTAAATGTCTGCCATATGGAAAACACTAGGATGATTGCTTTAAATGTCATTCCGTGTAATCCTCACAGCTCTATTCACTCAGGTTGGTTTTCATTTTCCAGATGAGGAAACTGGCACAGAGCAGACTCTCTCTGTAAGTGTTTGAATGAACACGTAGATAAGAGGAGTTGGAAACTTTCTCAAGATCACCTACCCAGCAAGTGTCAGGCCAGAATGTAGACCACTCATTTCTAGTTCTAAGGCCTGCATTCACTGCACTGCTTCACAATTTCTCTTAACACATTTTTATCTTAGCCAAGGCTTACGAAAATCATGGCCAAATGAACGATTCTAATAGTGAAGAGCTGGGGACATGGAACAGACTCAGAAAGAACTATTTGGAAAGAAGAAAGCTTTTGGTGATGTCCATCAAAAACAAAACCCACCTCCTCTTTGTCCTGTTTCCATACCAGGAAAGATACATTTCAATGTGAACTTGTGTAATTTCATTACTAACGCAATTATTATTTATATCATGGAAGAAACAGTCTGGAAGCCTTGAGTCAATCATAGAGCCTCTTTGGTCTTTAGTTGCCACATCAATCAGAGATGAGTATTAGCTCAGATTACCTTTAAGGTCCAAGAGTTCAGGGCTCCACACTTCAATCACATCCATTCTTTACTGTGACTGGCTTTCCCAGCTATGTTCTAATGGAACAGATTGACAACAGCAAACACAGAGTCGAATTCCCATTTAAAACACAGGTCTTGTTATTTTGGTACCAATTACAAGGTTATGGATCATGCTTAAAGGTGTTTAATATGCTGTAATGTTTAGACACACTTGGCTCCAACATTTATGAGGGCTGTTTGTAGCAACAAGAAGCATGCTCTCATTCCATAAGTATGCAAGACTGCAGTAAAAACAGTACAGATGGGCCGGAAAGAAAGAACCTCAAACTGCCTACAAAGAAGGGCAACAAGTGTTTTGGGCTGCGCTGTATTTTTACCTACTGCCAAATCTCTCATCAGTCAGAGCCTGTTTTTACAGGGGCATATTTTGTTGTTGCTTTTTTAGTTTATTTCAATCCCTGATGTAGAGTATTTGTAAAAAATTGTGTGAAGGATTTTATGGCCTTGTATGACTATATTTTATTCAGGAGTTACATATATATATATATGTATTTCTTAATGAGACCACAGTTTCTGGAGAGTGTTGCTGATTATCTCTTCTTACCAAACCAAGGTAACAGGTGGTAGAAAAGTGCCTGAGGATACTCAGTGGTGCAATGGTCAAAGGATGGAAAGTGGTCTCTTGAGCCCAAATATTGTAGATGTGCTGGAGTCCTGGAAGGATAGAATTCCCTAGGCAACCTCAGCCTATCTCCACAGAAAAACTTCTATCCAGATATGCTTTTAAATACCAAGAAGGAAGTGAAATATATAGTCCATTTAAGAACCAAATTCCTGGCTGAAGAACCAAATTAGGATTCACACGTAATGGGAATGCTACAAAAAAAGACCAGCTGCAAATGACCAGCCATGTGCATGTACCTATAACAGAAAGAAAGAAGAAAGAAAGAAAGAAAGAAAGAGAAAGAACAAAAGAAAGAAAGAGAGAGAGAGAGAGAAAGAAAGAAAGAGAAAGAAAGAAAGAAAGAAAGAAAGAAAGAAAGAAAGAAAGAAAGAAAGAAAGAAAGAAAGAAAGAAAGAAAGAAAGAAAGAAAGAAAGAAAGAAAGAAAGAAAAGAGAGAGAGAAGGAAGGGAGGAAAGAAGGAAGGAAGGAAAGAAGGGAGGGAAGGAGCGAGGGAAGGAGTGAAGAGGGGGAGAGGGAGTGAGGAAGGAAGGTAGCGGGGAAGGAGAAGACCCTCACTGGCTTGGTTGCAGATGCTTGATCCGAAGGCATCATGTTGATGGAGAAGCATGAAGACATGCAGGGACTACTAGTTTAGCATAAAGGGACTAAAACATACAAAATGTCAGTGTGTGTGTGTGTGTGTGAGAGAGAGAGAGAGAGCGCGAGAGAGCATCATTAGAGGTGACAAAGATTGAAGGAAGCAGAGGAAGTCAGCCTTAACATACAAGGTTCAATTTAATTCAGTTAAACCTTTTCAGCATGCTTCCAGGGATGGTGCTAGGCACTGGGGAGGCAAAGCAAAACAAGGTATGATAAAGCAAGATAAGACGTTTATCTTGAGAGCAAGCAAATGTCAGGAAACTATGGCCAGTGGGGCCAAATGGCTTTTTTTTTTGTACTGCCAGTGAACTAAAAAACAATTTTTTGTACATTTTTAAAGGGTTGTAAAAAAAAATGAAAGAAAAATAAAACACAAAAGTTAAAAAGAAAAAGAGCATGCAAAACCATATGTGGCTTACAATGTCTAAAATATTTACTGTCTGGCCTTTTACATAAAAAGTCTGCAGACTTCTGCTCCATAGAAAAGTTCGATTATTGGAAGTGAATTACAAAGAAACAAGGGCTAGAATGGGGTGAACGTGTGGTTTATTAGGTCCAATAGAGAGATGATTTACCCAGAGGCTTCTCAGAGGAAGTGGCAACTCACCTGAGATCTGAAGAATGAGTAGAAAATAGATAAAGAAAGACGTGAACATGAAGAAAGAATATTCAAAGCAAATGAAACAGCGTGGGCTAGGTATGGAGAACTGATGGGTGTCACAGAAATATAGATGAAAAATGAGGAGTTGAAAGCAGTAAAGCTAGAAACTCAGATGGGTAAACTGGGACGTCATCTCTTCTTCCAGTGCGAGATTTTATTATTCCTTGAGGACTTAACCCCCAGCTCACAATCTGCTAATAGTCAAGACATACGTCTTGTCATGATGTTAAGGGAGAGTACTGAAGCCAGCAGAATGGTTGACTTAGAAAAGTGGGTCTGTAGATTTAGGTAGGCACAGTGTGTCCTGCAGTGTGTGACAGGCACTGGCCTTGTCAGCTTGCAGCAGTTTTTCTCCATTTATATTAGTCCACCACCCAGACCACAAGGCTGCCAAATCCCTGAGTCATTGTGAGTTTCTTTCCCTCTACCTCCCAAACTCAAAACCTCATTATCCTCTCTTTCTTCAACTTCCTCAAGGAGACTGAGCAGTTTCTCTTTTTTAAACCCCTAAAACACAAAGATCTGATAAAACCCTCTTTTCTGGACAAAGGCGTTCCCTATTACTTTGTTTGTCATGAGCCACATGAGGCTTAGACTTAGGAGATATTGGTGGAAATAGTAGAAGGTGAATATATTTGGAAGACTTGTAGGAAATTTACATGCCACAGTGACTGACTTAGGCTGTCAATTCTGTAATTCAGCCGGACATGTGGCTCCAGTCCAGTCTGCCAATTTATTGTAGGCATTTCAAAGGAAACTAAGTCACTTTTGGGATTACGTGAGGTCATTTAATGAATGAACCTTGGTCACTCTGGGATTCAACTAGGTTAACTGAGATTTCTCTTTCAAGGAGACAGGTTTATGTTCACCAACACTCACCTGCTGACCTCCGCTTTAGTGATCTTTAGTCGTTGTTACCTATTCCTGTAGCAGAAACATCCACATTCTCCACTCCACTCTGATCTCTAGCTCCTGAATTCACTCCCTGACCACGAAGACTAGCTCTCAGCCAGTTCCGAGCTACGCTTAGGGTATACAAAAAATATTCAGGATTCTCCAGTGTCTCGTAGAAATATCTCAGACTCACTCTGTCCAAAGACATCTGATCATTCTTGCTTTCTTAAAAATTTGAAGTAAAATTTATACACCATAAAATTAACAACCTGTTTAAAGTATGCAATTCAGTGAATTTAGTGCTTTCACAGCGTTGTGCAGCCATCACCTCTTACATAGTTCCAAGACATTTCATTACCTCAAAAGGAAACCCTATACCAATGAAGCAGTCACTCCCCACTTCCTTCTTCTCCCAGCTCCTTGCAACCAGTAATCTGTGTTCTGTCTCTGTGGATTTACTTATTCTGGACGTTTCGTATAAATGGGATAACATATGTAACCTTTAGTGTCTGGCTTCATTCACTCTGCAAGGTTTTAGAAGTCGGTCCGTGTTATACCACATATCAGTAATTTATTCCTTTTCATGGCTGAGTAATATTCAATTGCAAAGATATTTTGCTTTTTATTTAGGTTTTTTCCACTTTTGGCTATTGTGAATGGTACTGCTATGGACATGTATGTACAGAAATTTAGGGAAGTTTTCCATTTTTTTGGCTATGTATTCAGGAGCAGAATTGCTGGGTTTTGTGGTAATACTGTTTAACTTTTTTTTTTTTTTTTTTTTTTTTTTTTTTGAGACAGAGTCTCACTCTGTTGCCCAGGCTGGAGTGCAGTGGCATGATCTTGGTTAACTGCAACCTCTGCCTCCCGGGTTCAAGTCACTCTTCTGCCTCAGCCTCCTGAGTTGCTGGGACTACAGGTGCCCACCACCAAAACTGGCTCATGTTTGTATTTTTAGTAGACATGGGGTTTCACCATGTTGGCCAGGCTAATCTTGAACCCCTGACCTCAAATGATCCACCCGCCTTGGCTTCCCAGAGTGCTGGGATTGCAGATGTGAGCCACCACTACCCGCCTTTCGTGTTTAAATTGTTCTGAACCTTCATACTACTTTCTACAGTGACTGTACCATTTTATATTCCATGATTTTTTTTTAGCCCTAATGACACTTCTCTTTCAATTTGCTGCCTCCTTAGGCTGCACCATTGAAACTGAAGCATGTTCTATTTTGTGAATTCAGCTGACCCATTGTCCGTTGCCCTCAGAACCGAGAGCATAAAGGAACAGCATATATGGCATAGAGATCCATGAGAATTTACAATACAGTCATGTTCTTTGCATTTCTATTCACATGAGGTAGTTAAACTTCATCTCTTTGATTGGAAACACTGGACATGTCACTGTGGTTTTTTTCCTTCTCTATACGTATAGTACAGCTGACCCTTGAACAACAAATGGAATAGGGCCACTGATCCCGGTCCCATGCAGTTGAAAATCTGAATATAAGTTTTGAATTCCCAAATATTTAATTACTAATAGCCTGCGGTCGAATGGGAGCCTTATTGATAACATAATCAATGTGCATTTTGTATATTTTTATACACTGTATTCTTACAATAAAGTAACATAGAGAAAAAATGTTATTAAGAAAATTAAAAAGGAAAGGAAATATGTTTACTTTCATTAAGTGGAAGTAGATTGGCCAGGCACGGTGGCTCAGGCCAAGGCAGGCAGATCACAAGGTTAGGAGATCGAGACCATCCTGGCTAACATGGTGAAACCCCATCTCTACTCAAAATATAAAAAATTAGCTGGGCATGGTGGCATGTGCCTGTAGTCTCAGCTACTCAGGAGACTGAGGCAGGAGAATCCCTTGAACCTGGGAGGCGGAGGTTGCAGTGAGCTGAGATAGTGCCACTGGACTCCAGCCTGGGTGACAGGGTAAGACTACGTCTCAAAAAAAATAAAATAAAAAAATAAAAAAGGTGGAAGTGGATTATCATAAAGATTTTCATCCTCATGATCTACACATTCAGAAGACTGAGAAGGAGGAGGAAGAGGAGGGGTTGGTCTTGCTGTCTAAGGGGTGGCCGAAGCAGAAGAAAATCTGCACGTAAGTGGATCCACACAGCTCACACCCACATTGTTCAAGGGTCAACTGTATATACTTCATGCTATGGGTAGTCCATTCAGGGCCTTATTTGTTAGTACTCAAAGTCTCCCTCTAGAAAAGCCTGGATTTTGGAATAAAGATCAATCACTTTAAAGACTATCTCAGACTTTACGATACTTTACGAATGTCAAAAAGATATTTCAAAGGCAAGCACCTGATTTTCTATTCTCAACTCTGATTAGCCCTCCTGTTGAAGACAGAGGATATTGAAAACCAATCTTGTGTCCTGGATAGTGAGGGAAACAAGCATGGAAAATACTTGATTAATATCTTAAAACGTTACCTTGCTACTCTTTGTGAAATAGAAACGAAAGAACTTTGTGATTGATTGAATGATATAGATGAGAGTAGGAGAAGTGAAGAATGTGACCAAGGTTTATAACAATCCGTGGTAATGACTAGAAATCAGAAAGGAGTCCTGGTTAGTGAAAAGGCATCAAGTTTGGTATCATATTTAGTTTAAGATATAAGGGTAATAAAAACCTTAAGATATTGATCGAGTGGTTGAAGTGATATATCACAGAATATAAACTGAAGGGACGTGAAAATACAAATGCTAAGTATTTAGGAAGAAGCTGGAAAATTAAAAAAAATAGATGTGCCTGTGAGATTGAGAAACAGTTGTAGACTTTTACTAGAAGTTGTGTTGGAACCAGCCTTTTGTGAACAACTAGAAAATCTGGACAAAATGAGAGAAAACGCTACTGGAAGTTGATAGAGCGATGACATGAGAATAAAGAATCATTGAGCCAGGAGTAAAGTAGGATGAGCTTGGCATTTGGAATCACTTTTTACCGGAGGGTGTTGTGGATTCCCAAGGAGGTAGCTGAGAGGCTGAATTGGTGAGCCATCTTTTTAACAGCCTATGGGACTTGGGGGACAAAAATTAGAGTTGTAAAGCTGCTAAGATGGGGTGCCTGGTGAAACTCTTTAATTTGTTTGGGATGCCAATTGGCTTTATTCTTAGAGGAATCATTAGCCAAAAATAGATCAGTCTTCCAAGGATGTCACCACAACTTGAAACTCTCTCAATTCTTGAAATTAGTGAGTTAATTGACTATGTTATCAGTAAGGCTTCCAGTCAACTGTAGGCTACTGGTAATTAAGTCTTTGGGTATTCAAAAATTATATTCAGATTTTTTTTCTGCATTGGGCAGGGATCAGTGGCCCTCAGCACACATTTACAAACAGAATACATGGTTACAATTTCAGTTCCACCAATTACTTTGGATAAGTTATTTCACTTTTCTGCTATACTGACCATATTTGTAACTTTAGCAGAGTAACATTTTAAAAAGTTTAGAGATATCTGCCCTAGGACTTCCCTCTTTTGTTCCTTCCCACTTTCAAGCAAATATATCATTATGTGCTTATTCTCAAAGAAGGAATATGAGAGAAGCAAGTCAAAAAACAAGAGCCTTCTCACAGTGTTAGGGTTTCAAAACCTACATGTTCTGAAAGAAGTAGAAAATATTTTTGATGAACATGACATATTTAGCAGAAAACCTCATAGTCTTCTCTATTATTTTTTTCTTTCAGATTGGAAAATGATGCTTTGGTTTGTAAGGGTAAGGCATGAAGGAAGGACACTAGGAGCCCCCAGTTACAAGGGCAATTGGAAAGTCCCACTGAAAGTTGTCCAAGCTTGAGAGAGGCAGTAAAATATCAAATAGATTTGTGGGATGCAAGAACAGAGGGGTAGAGCTATAGGGAGGCATCTGGATCCCAGAGATGAATAACTGCATGGTGTACCTAAGACAGCTTTATGGCATATAGGCTAAGAAAAACGGTTCTTTCCCCCAGCATGTGCCTGGGTATCAGAATGACTACTGCTCCTAGCCAAGTGACACAGAGACACAAGTAAGAGCCACCAGAGGTGAAGGCCAGGAACAAGGATGTCTCCAAAGACCTGCTGATGGAGACCAGAGAGCTAATCATCTGAGGACATGCCATTGTGCCAAATTCCATCCTTTAGCTGATTTAATTCTCATAAAAACTCATAAAATAAGTGTTGTTAGTATTATTTCTATTTTATAGAGAGGAAAATTACAACTTAGAAAAATTAAATGATTTGTTAAAAGTTATGCAGTGATGGAGACAGTATTTAAATCCGAATCTGCCTGGATGCAGAGACCATATTCTGAAGCAAGGGGCCGTGCCTTAGACATTTGACTTTTGATTCTAAACCCACTGTAGAAGAATGGGTTACTGCACATCTTAGCTTCCTTGGTACACATGGCCAAACCTCTAATAATTTGCACCATCTAAGAAATCTGTCTTAAGTATCTTTCTTGAAGGAGAATAAAATTCATCCATTTAATCCCTTTACAGTGCTATTATGTAAAACGATATAATAGCCTTGGTTTTATGCTTTCCTAATTAATAGTGTCTCTGCTAATAAATTTTTACTCCATAAAATCATAAGTGGAATCTTTTAGCCTATACAAATGTAAGCATGTACCAAAACCTTTCAAATACATATCAACATTATAAACCTCCCCAATCCCAAATGGAACGACACACAAATTATTTAGGATTAGAGATGACTGTAACATCTAAACTCAACACAACAGTGTTTTAAACAAGACAGAAATTTTGTTCTCCTTCACACAAAGCCCAGGCATGGCATGGAAGCTCGGCCTCATGAAGTTGTCAGCTACACTAGCATCTTTCCATTCACCACTCAGCCACTCCTCGAATGTGGCTTCACCATCATAGTCCAAAACACCATGTGTACTCCAGGCAACAGATGGATGGAGAAAAAAGACAAAACTATGTACTTAGCTCCTAAAGAAGTCTCTCAGAAATTTCTGTTGGACCCTTCGAGTTTCATTCCATGGCCAGAATTTGAACACATAAACATATCTGGCCTTATGGTAAACCAGGAAATATATTCTATTCTGGATAGCTGTTTGCTTCTCTAGAAATTCTATTGCTGTGGGAAAGGGAGGAAAACCAACCCTGGAAACCAGCTAACAGGCTCTCGCACAGAAAACCTTGTGTATACACTCACCTGACCACAAAAAAATCCTATAAACCTACTTCCCTGAGAAATTAGGGATCCGTGGTCTGAATCTTGAAAATTGATCTCATAAGAACTGATCAATCCACAGCTCATCTCTGTGTCTATCTTTATCATGGATATTGCTTATCAATCATGTATTAGGAAACAAGATAGAAGGACTAGACTGTGTTGTCAAAGAATAAACACTATGTATTTATGTTTTATACATAATGTCCATATTTATGTATACCTTTTGTTCATGTAAGTATATATTAATACTATATATATTACACATTTATATTGATATCTATGTAGCTACCTATATATAACTTTTTAAGATTGTTAAGTATATAACACATGCAAAAGTACATAAAACACAAATGTATAGTTTAATGAATTATCTGATGCGGTCTGAAGGTTTATGTCTCATCTTCACTCCTAAATTCACATGTTGAAACTTAATCCCCAATGAGAGGATATTTAGATGTGGTGTCTTTGGGAGGCAATTAGGTCATGAAGGCAGAGCCTTCGTGAATGGGATTAATGCCCTTATAAGAGAGGCTCCAGAGAGTTCCCTCTTGCCTCTGCGTGAAAGATTACATTCAGAAGACAGATGCTATGCACCAGAAGTGAGCTATCACCAGACGTCAAATTTGACAGTTCCTTGATCTTGGACTTCCCAGCCTTCAGAACTCAGAAATAAATGTATGTTGTTTACGAGCCATTTAGTGTATAGCATTTTGTTATACCAGCCCAAAAGGACTAAGATATTATCATAAAGTGAAACCCACATATTCAGTACACCACCAAGATCAAGAAATAGAACAATGCCAGCCCCTAGGAGCTCTCACATGTCCCCTCGCTCATCAAAAACCCCCTCTTCCTTAAAGATATCCTTAAAGATAACCTCAAGACTGACTTATGATAATAATAAAAATATATTTTTAGGTAGAAAACTTGAGTTCTAGTATCATTAGTGTCTCTGAATAGTTGTGTGATTCTGAGCAAACCAGTTTATTTCCCATGTATGTATGTAGTTAGAAATTTTACATTATATGTATGCATATAATGTAAATTTGTGTGTGTGTGTGTGTGCATATATGTGTATGTAATGAAAATCTCCAAGTAAATGGTAAGATTGTTTCCAGGTTTTAAAGTCTACTTTCTGTGTGTGAGTAAATAATTATATTTTTTGATTTGTTTATTTTAACCCTTAAATATTCTTCCTGGTAAGTTTTAATAGCATGAATAATAATAATAATAACATAACTAGTTAAAATAACTAAAATTGCTGCATCAGTCATATGGTTTGGTTCATTTAGAAATAAAGTAATAAGCTTCACTTAATAATGTCACTCTTAAGCGATGAATTTGTTATGCTTAATGCTCCAGAAAGAAATTGTCTGACTTCTAAGTTTGTTTTTGGATCTGCTACCTTAATTAAATCCCCAGTGTCAAAGCTCCATTGAAGTGGCCAGGCATGAAAGATACCTGGTTTGTTGCTTTCAGTAATTGAATTGTGTCAAGAGAAAAATTGGCTCGATGAGTAGTGTCAATGCTTTTTATCACTTACCCTGAAGAAACTAATTATTGTCTTTACAGAATAACTTGGAATTTTCAACAAATGCCGTTCTTCAAACAAGGCTTTATGATTTTAAAAACTGGAGTCAGAATGATACAAATAATAATAAATATGGATTTATATTTTACATAAGAGCAGTAAAAGAAAAGAGATGGGGGAGAAGTTTCAGGAAGAAGAAAGAAGGGAAATCAGTGGAAATGAAGGCAAAGAAGGGGGAATGAAGACAGAGAAAAGAACCATGAAGGAAAAGCAAAGGCAGGTGGAAAGAGGGTTTGATATACTTAGAACTGCATTTACTAACGTTAACCACCTAATACATCTCAGGGCTCACATCCAGACAATGGATAGTGGAAGAAATGCCCTCCTTTTTATTATTGCCCTATGAATTGTCAGTTAGTAATCATCCTCTGAGGAGTTTTTTCAGACTTCCTTCTTTACTATGCAGTTGCCACATTGTTGACTTTAACTTTTGCAAACCCAATTATGTATGCACATCAAAAAAAAAAAAAAAAAAGAGAGAGAGAGAGAAGAAGAAGAAACTACTCTTTTGGTAGTAGGCGTGATTCCACACACATCTCACCCAAACAGTATATTCTGGAGAGAGTATGAGGAGAGAAATGTGGCTCTGTGAATCCTTCCCATGTGAGCGTGAGTGGGAACATCATGTTTAAAGGTACAAAATTGTATATATCATAGCTTTTGTTGCAAATAGAGCTCTACTGAAGAAAGAGCAATCTGTTCCATTCATGGAGGAGGAAACTGGCCGTGTTGGACTTAGCAAGACCCCATGTTGGTCTCCATCATGGCTCCTTCTTAGAGAATTTTCAAGGACAATTTGCCTTACATTCTTATTTTAGATATTAATTTCTTCTTAATATATGACATCACTTAAGTGTTAAAAGAGAACCTTTCTAGTCTCTGGAATTTTGAATCTATTTGAGTAAAGAAACAAAATTATAGAATAATAATATTTGAAATAGATCTTAGGCTGGGCACAGTGGCTCACCCCTGTAATCCCAGCACTTTGGGAGGCCTAGGTGGAGGATCACTTGAGCTCAGGAGTTCGAGACCAGCCTCGGCGATATAGGGAAACCCTGTCTCTACGAAAAATACAAAAATTAGCCAGGTGTGGTGGTGTGCACCTGTGGTCCCAGCTATTCAGGAAACTGAGGTGGGAGGATTGCTTGAGCCCGGGAAGTAGAGGTTGCAGTGAGCTGAGATTGCACCACTGCACTGTAGCTAGGGCAACAAAGTGAGATCCTTTCTCAAAAAAAAGGGATCTTAGGAGTCAGTTAATACTCTCTCTGCCTCACTGAGCAAGCCATTCTATAACAGGTCCTTCAGATGGCCTGCCAGCTTCCTCATTACCTCCCAGGCAAGTAGTATGATTGTTGTAATGTCTGACCACAGGTTACTGTGCCGTCTTCTTTGTGGGGCTCCCTCAGTTACCTGAGAGTTTATGTTTTCTTGACTTAAATTTTTCTTTTCTGATTGGGCGTGGTGGCTCACACCTCTAATCGCAGCATTTTGGGAGAGCGACATGAGAGGATTGCTTGAACCCAGGAGTTCAAGACCAGCCTATGCAATATAGCGAGGGTCTGTCTCTACAAAAAACAAAAAAAATATTTAGCTGGGCATGGCGGTACACACCTGTGGTCACAGCTACTCAAGAGGCTGAGGTGGGAGAATGGCTTGAGACAGGAATTCAAGGTGACAGTGAGCTGTGATCACGCCACTGAATTCCAGCTTAGGCAACAGAGAGAGACGTGACTCAAAAAAATTCTTTTATAATTTAAACAAAATCAGTACATTTTACCACTAATAAGAGGTTATTATCTTCAGACTGCTGTATTGCCTTTTCAGACTCTTTGGGTTTACCAAAGATCTACTTAAAGTGTGGTAACTTTAGTGACAAGAATTATCTCCATATGATATGAACGTAGGAGAATCACATGGCCTCACCATTTCCTCTGATCCAGCACTTCCTTTTCACGTAGTGTAAAATGTCGTTAATGTATTTCCTACTCTCAGGCCCTGGCAACTACTGATCTCATTACTACTCAAATGGCTTCACCTTTTCCAGGATATCATCTGAATGGAGTCATACAGTATTCAGTGTTGTGAATCTGGATTTTTCCACTTATCAGAACAAACTTGAAATTCCTTGATGTTACTGCATGTATCAGTACTTCATTCTTTTTTTATTGTGGAGTAGTATATTCCATTGCATAGAGGTACCACAGCTTATGTATCCACTCATCAGCTGATGGACATTTGGGTTGTTTCCAGTCTGGGAAATTACAAATAAAGCCACTATAAACTTTCACATACAGCCTTTTGTGTGAAAAAAAGTTTTTATTTCTCTTAAGTAAATACCTAAGAGTGCAAGGACTGGATCATATGGTGAATGTATCTTGAAGATATAAGAAATTTTCGGCTGGGCACAGTGACACATGCCTCTAATCCCAGCATTTTGGGAGACCGAGGCGGGTGGATCACGAGGTCAAGAGATCAAGACCATCCTAGCCAACATGGTGAAACATGGTGAAATCCTGTCTATACTAAAAACACAAAAATTAGCTGGGGGTGGTGGCATGTGTCTGTAGTTCCAGCTACTCGGGAGGCTGAGGTAGGAGGATCGTTTGAACCCGGGAGGCAGAGGTTGCAGTGAGTCGAGATTGTGCCAGTGCACTCCAGCCTGGGCAACAGAGTAAGACTCCGTTTTAAAAATATATATATATGAAAGTTTCAAACTGTTTTCCAAAGTGGTCTTGCTATTTTGCATTCCCACCAGTCCAGGGACTCCTCTTTGTCTGTATCCTACTTTTCTCAAACTAGACAGAAAATCAAGTCAATAACTATTTATTGGAAGCCTTTCTGGTATCAGCCACTGTACTTCCCTTTAGGGGTCAGCCTTACTCAGGGGTCCAAAAACTCTGCTCTGAGCTTTAATATAAATAACATGAAGTAGTGTTTGAAAAAAATTTTTTGTCTCTAATTCTTCAGTTTTTGAATGAAAATTTCTCCAGAGATTTAGTTGTTAAATTATCTTTTGTGGTACATTTCCGCCTTTCTATGTCATTGCACCCTTGAGGAGGAGCAGGAGGTATGGTGGTCAAAGCTAATGGTCCTGTGGGACCATAATCCCAGAGAATGTGGTTTTCACTTTGACAAAGAATGATCCTAAAGGGGCAATCCTCAGACTGGTTGTGTCTTTTTACTTGGTTACTGAAACTATATCTTCTTTTGTTATCCTTTCCCCTCAATGCTTGGCACTGCTTGGTTGCTCTTTTATGGCATTTCAATACTGAAGTCTTAGTCTTTGGAAATTCTATTAGGCTACTTTTGTAAAATGGACCTAGGGCATCTTCCCCTGAGATGTATTCTCTCTGTGAGAATGACAATAACAAAAACAAAAACAATATAAATAGCAAAAATAATTGTCATATATCAGGCTTTATGTGAAATGCCTTATATACATGTATTCTATTTAACACTCACAATAATTCCATAAAACAAGTATTTGGTCCACATTTTATAGAAAGGGGAACTGAGTGCTAGAGAAAGGAAACACTTTCACAAAACCATACAGCTTCTATATGGCAGAATTAGAATCCATGTGCACACCTCTCTGGTGACAAGGCAAGGGTTGATGGCAAAGTTATGACTTTAACTCTTCTCCTATGCTGCTTTCCAAGTCAAGGAGAAATCAAGGACATTTCCTTGCACAGGAAGGCCTGAAACTGCTCAGTCCACTAAAGCCAGAGATTATTCTAAGTTTGAGAGATAAACTTCATCCGGTATACTAGTCAGCTTTTGCTGTATAATGTCAACCACAGTGTCCTATAGGACTAGGACTAACAAGAGGTGAGCTAAGCATTTTGCTGATTATGGTTGGTTTGCTCTTATATCTGAGGGTTGTCTAATGAGTGATCTGATCCAGTCTGGCTACTACTACTAGGGCTAGTAGATGACTTGGCTTTGCTTCCTGTGTCTCTTCTTCCATCAAGCTAGCTTGGGTGTGTTCTCATGGTGATGGCACATGCAGGAGAGAACAAGTCCCAGTGTACAGCCCATTTCAGAACTCTACTTGTGCCAATATGCCCACATCCCATTGACCAAAACAAACCATATGGTACAACTCAGGGTCAAGGGGCAGGACCAGTCACCCACAGAAGTGGAAGGGTGTGGACAAAAGAGTGGGGTGCTGGCATAAGGATAAACTCATAGACCAATGGCATAGAAAGTCCAGAAATAAACTTGTACATCTATGTCCAACTGATTTTTGACAAGGGTCCCAAGACCATTCAATGGAGACAGAATAGTATCTTCAACAAATGTTGCAGAGACAACATGATGTCTATATGAGAGAAATAAGGAAGCTGAACCCTTACCTCACACCACACACAAAAATTAATTTAAAATGGATCAAAGATTTAAATGTAAGAGCTAACCTGTAAAACTCTTAGAATAAAACATAGAGATAAATCTTTATGAGCTTATATTTAGCAATGCATCTTTGCTATGACACCAAAAGTATGAAAACAGAAGAAAAAATAGATAAATTGTACTTCATCAAAATAAGAAATGCTGTGTATCAAAAGACATTATCATGAACATGAAAATGCAAACAAAAGAATAGGAGAAAGCATTTGTAAATCCTGTATCAGACAAGGGTCTGGTATTCCAAATATATATTTAAAAACCTCCTACAATGCAACACCTAGAAGACAAACAAGCCAATTAAAAATGGGTAAAAGACTTGAATAGACATTTTTCCAAAGAAGATATGCTAATGGCCAACAGTAAATGAAAAGATGTCCAACATTGTTAGTCATGAGGTAAATGCAAATCAAAACTACAATAAGACACTACCACATACCCACTAGGATGGCTATTTTAGAAAGGTCAAAATAAATTTTGGCAAGAACACGAAGAAATCAAACTCTTGTGTATTGCTGACAGAAATATAAAAATTATTATAGTTATTACAAAAAACAGTTTGGAAGTCCCTCAAAAAGTTAAAAATGTGTTTACTCTATGACCAGCAATTCTATTATTGAATATACAACCCGAATAATTGAACAAGCATTCGAATAAACATTTGTACATAAATGTTCATAGCAGCCCTATTCACAACAGATAAAAGATGGAAACAATTCAAATGCCCACCAATGAACAGACGTACAATGGAATATTACTCAGTCATGAAAAGGAACGAAATACTGATACGTACTGCAATGTGTATGAACCGTGAAAAAATTATGTAAGTGAAAGAAACCAGACATAATAGTCTATATTGTGTGAATCTATTTATATAAAATATCCAGATAGGTAAATCGATAGAAACGAAAGCAAATGAGTGATTGCCAAGAACTGCTTAATGTGTATGGGACTTCTGGGAGGTGTGATGAAAATGCTTTGAACAAAATGGAGACAGTGACCACACAACATTGTGAATGTACTAATTACCACTAAGTTGTGCCCCTTAAGATTATTAATTTTATGTTAGGTGAATTTCAACTCAATTAGAAAAAAAAATTGGAAGACACTGCAAAGTTGCATGGCGAATGTGTACAGGGAGAAATGAAGAATTGGGGACATTCATGTAATGGATCCCAACCCAACAATAGGGAATATGCTTTCCTGATATGCCCTCTGTACAAAGATCACCCTGAGAAACAAGGGAGATGGCTGCAACCATTGTAGATGACTGACTATAGGTTTGATTATGCTGAATTCTGACAAGCCCTTGATCTCTTCCCCACTTAAAGACACAACCAACAACTACTAGTCCTACAGACTAAGTGGATGAATGTGTAATATCAACTTACTTTTCCTCTCTGGGCCTCAGTGTCTATAACTTTATAAGGGCATTGCCATTGACTGAATGGTTTCTTCCAGCCCAACCACTCTATAACACTTGCTTCTGTTAGACTTACAGACAAAGTAGCTCCATATGAAGGCACTCATTTAGGAGAGCAAGAGGAAAAGTTGCAGACAGAAATACAAGTATTGAGAAAATGTTTCACTAACTTCACCTTTTGCCTCGTAACACTTTCTACTGCAGATCACCTAGAAATCTGTGTTCTCCACTTCCTAGGAAAAGAAAAATATTGCCTTTTTTTCTCTGTCCTCTTGTCTAAGTGCCCAATTGTCTCCTTGACTCCACTTTCTTCCTACACAGGGTCATCAGGAATGGGGGACCTTAAGGTGCACCCCATGTGTATTCATGCCTGAAGACCTGGTTTTGTATACACGTGGAAAACATCTGCCTTGTGGGAAAGAGTAGTATCTCCATTCTCAGTATCACTAGCATTACCATCAATGGCGTATGATCTTTTGGGGATTATGAAAGCAAGGGAAAGTTGCACAGCCAAAGCTTCCATTACTGTATAAAACTAATGACTCCACGATGATGGAAAAATAAATTAGTGGTGGCTTCCAAAGTCCTGGCATATTAAGGGAAGATGCAAACAGGTGTGTTGGCCAGGCATAGTAGCTCACGCCTGCAATCCCAGCACTTTGGAAGGTTGAGGCGGGCAGATTTCTTGAGGTCAGGAGTTCGAGACCAGACTGGCCAACATGGTGAAACCCCATCTCTACTAAAAGTACAAAAATTAGCCAGGCATGGTGGTGCACACCTGTAATCCACCTACTCAGGAGGCTGAGGCAGGACAGTTGCTTGAACCTGGGAGGCGGAGAGTGCAGTGAGCTGAGATTGTGCCACTGTACTCCAGTCTGTGCAACAGAGCAAGACTTTGTCTCAAAAACAACAGCAGCAAAAGATCCCAAACACAGATGTGTTGACCCACATTTTGGAGAGAAAGTCAAGCATTTTCTATTGGAAATTTGAAGTAATATTATATCTATTATTGCCTATGATAGTATTAATCACCCCCAACCCTTACTCGGCATTTTATAAAGCACTAAGCAGTTTTGCATCCGTTGTCTCAATTTTATCCTCAAACAATCCTGGAGGAAGGTGGAGCTTGTGCTATTCTCATTCAACAGAGGGTTAACCTGGCATTCAGAAGTTTAAGTGAATTTCATAAAATTTTACAAACAATAAGAGACCTGGAGCCCACACCTGTGGCCTTTTTCTCTTTCACCATGTCAAGTCCCCTTACCATACTCATAGGCCCCTTAGTCTCCTACCTAAGGATGTCCAACTTCAAACAATGCTCACCTTCTGGTTGGCTGTTGCAAGAGGCTCTTAAGGGTGTCCCAGCCTTTTTTTATCCATCACATCATATATAACTATTAAGTGATCATCATAAAATGCAAATATCCTCAGTAATCATTAATGCTCCTTCCATCCTCAATATTTATTCCTCTATTAACAGAGTATAGAATGGTGTGATCTGGTGTCTAATTTTCCAGGCTCATCTCTTACAATTTGGTAGCACAAAATCTATCCTTAAAGCCCATAAAGTTTATTTTTGTTTTAATCCCTGAATTAGAACTGCATACTGCTTAATGATTCGGGATCTCTTCAAATACTCTTCTTTCCTCGTGGATCTTCGCTTCTCATCTGACACATTAATGTTTATTTATCCTTCAAGCTTCAGGTCAAATATTACTGTAAATGAAGCTTGCCCTAACTTCCGTAGGAAAAGTCAGTCACTGCCTTCTGTGGGTTCTCCTGCCTTCTTGTGCAAAACATTGCCCCGTAATAACTTTAGGTTTTATTGGAATTTTATATTATGAACTCCATGCAGTCAGATGTCAAGAATTTTCATCATTATTGGCTCATTATCTATCACAGCTCTGGCATACAGGAAGTAGTCAATAAATATACGTTAAATGTTTAAATGAAGGATTCAAGGAGAACTTTATAAAGAGTACGCTCCTTTCATTTCCTCCCATTTGCTTATTTCTATTGGTCAGTGCTCATTCTTCCTAAAAGCAATCTACTAGGTGTGGTCATTAACACTCTGTGTAGTTTTTCAGTGGCAGATAAGGAGTTGAAGGCAGTCTAAGCAGGGACTCTATGAGGCAGACACAATCCCACCTGATTCCTTTCCCTGGGTCAGGGGACAGAAGTTGCATTGTATGTATTTCAGGGTCTTTGAGACTAAAAACCCATAAGACAGCTGGAGTCCGTAGCCTCCTCAGAGAAACCCTGGATTGGCATTGACCCAAAACAACTCAAATCCCAGGAGCTTAGGCTGAAACAATCTGTGATGGGAATGTAATACTCCAAATAGTTTTCAGTTAGTTCTGGTTTCCATTTATCTTTCTTTCTTGGCAGGTAGGGCAAGGGTGAGAGGAAAATGGGACAGGTGGGGAGTGGAATTTGATTGAATTACCTGCCAGGGCTTCAGAAATCCACACAAAAGAAACTCACAACTCAACTTGGCATCTCTTTAGGAACCATTCCTTGAAGGCTGCTGACGGAGATGCTAGTGCTTAGGAAAGCATTAGGCTGCTCCCAGATAATTCGTGTGGCAGGATCAGTGTTAAGAACATATTGTTCTTGGCAAAGGTGAAAAGAGCCTGCTGAGTTGGAGAGATAGACTGGAGACTTTTCCCAACCTACCCTCTGCCTGTTGGCATTATTTACATTCTCGCTTCCCACGTCACAGGACAACTATGCCAAGGTTGTCTATCCTCAGAAGGTTTGGGTTCACAATTGCCATGCAATATTTATTCCTCTCCTTTCTTTACCATTGAGCTTATCTCCACCACTGAGAATCTGTTACCGTCACTTCTACTTCATCTGATATTTATGAGCACACTTTCTACATCATTTAGTAGCTGAGGCCTTTCTCTACTGCAAGAAACATACAGATATCACTTAAAAAAACATTTCATAGTTATTTCAGTATGGTCACAGCTTTAAAATAGGTCAGTCTGTTTCCTCTGTCTTGTAGAACATTGTAGCATTTATTATTTCTAAAACTCATCTGACATTTATTTCTTGTACAGTCCATTCACTGCCCATTAATTTGTATTAAGCAACTGATGGAGACCAGGCTTGGCACTTCTCAAACATAATTGTGTCATCCAATGTACTGCACAGATCTACACATCTCAGACATCTTGCTGATGTGGATTTTTTGAGTCAAGAACTGGGCTAACTCAGCTTCGTATCACTACGTATATCTCAGTACTGAGAATATAGAAGACCCAGAGGCTTTCTAAAAAATTTAAGCCTAATTTCCCCTAAACTTTCACATTGCGGATAAAGATGGGATCATAGCATCATCGGTGATTAATCCAGCTAACAGTGCCAATTCTTGGGCTCCTCTTTAGAATCAAGACCTCCAGTGCTCTGCACTGTAATGTCCTTCATGTTTTTCTGAGAGTTTCCAAGAAGTGTCACATAAGATCTGAAAAAGGGCTATTTCTACAACTCTGACGGGCCCCGTGGTCCCCTCCAGAATACTGCCGATGGTCTGCCTTCTGTCGCCTGGTGTTTCTTCACTCTCCTTCCGTGGTTCCACCAGGCACCACAGACCCTCCTTGCAGCCCCCATGCCCATCAAGTGCCAATGCTAAGCCCCCAGTCCTTCAGGTCTCAAGCCGTGTATAGTCTCTGTGGGCTCTGAGAGACCATGGGGCAGAGGATGCCACTGCATTTAGTGAAGCAGCTCTTTTTCCCTTAAACAAATCATATGCCTGGAGCACCCCAAAATTTGAGATAACATCTACTACATTGTTCTTGGGAATATCACTTTACTGTAAAGGTCATGGTTCGATATTTTGTCCATCAGTTTTCTGAAACAGGCCTAGACATGTTCGAATCCCCGAATGAGTACAACCTGAGGCTCAAATTCGTACTGTATTTTTTCATTTCTTATTATAAAAGTCATACATATTTACTGTAGAAGAATATAAAAGAAAATGAAAATCACTTGTGATCTCACAGCCCAGACTAAACATTTTGACATATACTATTTAATCCTTCTTGCCATTTGTTTGAAATAAACTGGAGGAAAGAGTATTGATCAAAATTTCTCTTGTATTCACTGAGAGACATACTTTGAGGCTGAGACCCCAATAAGATGCTTAGTAGCAGAAACTGGTTTCTAGAATTGCTCTGAAAAGTAATGAAGTATGGAATTAGAGCTTCCCTGGAGGAAATAAAAAACAACAACTGAGAAGAAACGTGCATTCGGAAACTATGATAGCATGGCAGACAAGGAACTGGGGAAAATTGAAAGGTTGGATGTAGGTTTTTGAGCCACACACCGTGCACAGCAGACTGCAATCTTTATTACCCTGATCTTAACATGAGATACAAAACCAACTGAGATATAGAATCCAACAGAGTACCACTGAAATGCAAATAAGAATTTTAAATAAGTCAGACAAAAAGAATACCAAAAAAAAAAAAAAAAACAAAACTCAAAATAAAATCGAGTAAGAGATAAATCATTTGAATAATTCCATCAAGTTATAAAGCAACCTTGGTTGCTAAAGGATGGTGGAAGACAAGAAGGGGGCAAGGAAGAGGCTCCCTAAAGTCAGAAAGAAGAATGATGTATCTTGAACCCAAGAACATGCTTTTCTCCGAGCAGTAGAGGGCTGTGAGACCTCCACTGCTTGGAGAAAATGAATATTCAAATAGGTTTAACAGTGTTGAATGTTTTGGGGACTACCAGATTTCACATCCTGACTTCAATTTTCTGACCCGTATGAGCCTCCATCCGTTAAGGTGGTAACCTCAACTCACTATCATGTTTCTTATTTTTTAAAATTATTTATTTATTTGTTTGTTCGTTGGTTTGTTTGTTCGAGACAGTGTCTCTCTCTGTCTCCCAGGCTGGAGCGCAGTGGCGCGATCTCGGCTCACTGCAACCTCCGCCTCCCAGGTCCAAATGATTCTCCTGCCTCAGCCTCCCGAGTAGCTGGGATTACAGATGTGCACCAATACGTCCAGCTAATTTTTGTATGTTTAGTAGAGATGGAGTTTTGCCATGTTGGCCAGGCTGGTCTCGAACTCCTGACCTCTGGTGATCCACCCACCTCGGCTTCCCAAAATGCTGGGATTACAGGCGTGAGCCACTGCACCCAGCAATGTTGTTTCTTTAGTGGGTGTATCTTAATACCCTAGAGAGAACAGGGAAGGAATATATCAGTTTCATGGTATGAGTTTAATTAAATTTAGGAATAATCTGTGAACCTGTCATTTGTAAAGTATTTCTGATGATTGAGAGAGATTGGCATGCTGACTAATATGACAGATTAGTCTTGTGATCCCAATTTAAACTTTATCATAGTAATTTATTTTAGTCACGTTGATTGAAATATATAAAAAACTTTGCTAACTTTGTGCATAATACTAAAATATTTAAGAAAAGTTAAGGTTTTCTACAGTTATGTTTAATTTATTAGCTCTACTATGTTGGATAAGCTTTGCTTATTCATGACAATTAGAAAATTGAGCATGTTAAATTAATAAATGCATTGAAAAATATTTAATAGAATTTATGTTGACTGAATAATCAAAGAATTTTTCCAACACACTTGTCAAAATTTACCAGATTTTTATAAATAGAATAATAATTATTATTTTTTTTGAGACGGAGTTTCGCTCTTGTTACCCAGGATGGAGTCATTGCAACCTCTGCCTCCTGGGTTCAAGCGATTCTCCTGCCTCAGCCTCCTGAGTAGTTGGGATTACAAGCGCCTGCCATCATGCCCAGCTAGCTTTTTGTATTTTTAGTAGAGACAGGATTTCTCCATATTGGCCAGGCTGGTCGTGAACTCCTGACCTCAGGTGATCCACCCGCCTCGGCCTCCCAAAGTGCTGGGATTACAGGGGTGAGCCACCGTGCCAGGCCGCCTTTTCTAAAGAGTTATAAGAAACTCGTAAAAGAATCAGGTCTTAAGGTCAGGTGCAGTGGCTCGTGCCTGTAATCCTAGCACTTTGGGAGGTCAAGGTGGGTGGATCACCCAAGGTCAGGAGTTTGAAACCAGCCTGGCCAACATGGTGAAACCCCATCTCAACTCAAAATACAAAAATTGACTGGGCATAATGGCGGGTGCCTGTAATCCCAGTTACTCGGGAGGCTGAGGTGGGAGAATCACTTGAACCCGGATGGCAGAGTTTGCAGTGAGCCAAGATCACGCTGTTGCACTCCAGCCTGAGTGACACAGTGAGACTCCGTCTCCAAAAAAAAGCCAACAAACAAACAAAAAAAGAATCAGGTCTTAAGTGGCTAAATGTATGGGATGAGATAGAATTAGCTCTTCAGCAGTAACATTTGCTGTAGGGTAATGGCTGATACTGATGCAGGACAGGCGAGCCCCAAAATTGGGGCTTAGTATAGAAGAGTTCTTGGCTTTGCCAAAGGAAAGACTTCCAGGGCAAACGGATGGTGTTAGACAGCAATCTTCCATTGAATGGTACTGTTACCAGGAAAAGGGTCCCAATCCAGACCCCAAGAGTAGGTTCTCGGGTCTCATGCAAGAAAGAATTTGGGGTGAGTACATAGAGTAAAGTGAAAGCAAGTTTATTAAGAAAGTAAAGGAATAAAGAATGGCTACCATAGGCAGAGCAGCAGCACGGGCTGTTCAGTTGCTTATACTTATTGTTACTTCTTGATTGTATGCTAAACAAGGGGTGGATTATTCAGAAGTTTTCTGGGAAAGGGTGAGCAATTCCTGGAACTGAGGAATTCTTCCCTTTTTAGACCACATAGGGTAACTTCCAGACATTGCCATAGCATCTGTAAACTGTCATGGCACTGGTGGGAGTGTCCTTTAGCATTCTAATGGATTATAAATAGTATATGAGCAGTGAGAATGACCAGAGGTCACTTTTGTCGCCATCTTGGTTTTGGTGGGATTTGGCCGGCTTCTTTACTGCATGCTGTTTTATCAGCAAGGTGTTCGTGACCTGTATCTTGTGCTGACATCCTAACTCATCCTGTGACTAAGAATGCCTTAACCTCCTGGGAATGCAGCCCAGTAGGTCTCAGCCTTATTACCCAGCCCCTATTCAAGATGAAGTCACTCTGATTCAAACACCTCTGACAGCACTGTTCCTTGTGAAGTAGGACTAACTCCATAGGCTGTGCACCTACAGTCAGCAGTCTATGGACTCTTGGCAACTCCGTTTATACCCTCTTATACCCACTTTCATTTACATGTAAATGAAGGAGTATACTAATGCAAATTGAGGGGTGGATTATTTCAAACTTTCTAGGAAAAGAATGGTAACTTCCAGGTCATTGCCATGGTAAGGAGTGGTAACTTCTGGTCGTTGCCATGGCATTTGTAAATGGTCAGGGTACTGGTGGGGACGTCTAATATTAACGGGCAATGAGGGTGGCTAGGGATCACTTTTGTGGCTGCCTATTCATTCCCACCCATTTCTTCACTTTATCCTGTTTAGACTAAATCCTGTTTTGGTCAGCAGCATTGACCAGAAAACAAGTCCTGCTGGTCTCCTACCTCAATGCTACCGAAGGGTGCAGTTGTACCACAAGACTTGGCATTTATTCTAAGGCATTCAACAAAATACTTTCATCATTTTATCCCCCAAATACTAATACTTGCTTTGAGCTAGGGATTACTGTAGGCTTTGAAAGTTGGTTTATCAACAGCATCTTTAAAGGCAAGGTCACTTTGTTATGTAAATAAAGGCTAAACAGAGCTTTTTAAAATTAATTATTTTTAATAGACAAAGATTGTATATATTAATTATGCACAACTTGATGTTTTAAAATATGTATTCATTGTGGAATGCCTGCATTGATCTAATTCACATATGCACTAAATCACATATTTTTATGGTGAGAACACTGAAAATCTGCTCACTTAGTGATTTTCAAATATGTAAGTCATCAACTATAGTCACTATGTTGTACAATACATCTCTTGAGCTTATCCCCATTGCCTAACCGAAATTTTGCATCCTTTGACCAATATCTCCCCAGTCCCCTCACTCACTCACCCCCAGGCCCCAGTAGCCACCATTCTATTTTCTGCTTCTATGAGTTTGATTTCTTTAGATTCAACATACAAGTGAGATTACGCAGCATTTATTGCTCTGTGCCTGGCTTATTGCACTTAATATAATGTCCTCCATGTTCATCCATGTTATCACAAATGACAAGATTTCCTTCCTTTTACAGGATGGACAGTATTCCACTGTGCATATATACCACATTTTCTTCATCCAGTCATTCTTTGATGGATGCTTAGCTTGATTGTATACCATGGCTGCTGTGAAAAATGCTGGAATGAAATGTTTTTAAAGAAAGATTTTCTGCATGAATGTTCTTTATAAAACATTCACTAAAACTTATCTTTTTCAACTCCTGATACTGTCCGTTTTTCTCACCATGGGCAGCTGTCTGCACCAATAAATGTGTTTGATGAAAGGACTGTGAGTTACTCTTACCTTTTTGGGAGTCAGCCATGCCAGGACAGCTCTAAAAACTATGTGTTGCTAGTAAATATTATTTCCTGAACAACAACAACAACAAAATGCCCTTTTTTATTTACTGCCCACTACAGTTTAACGATCTGAGCAGTAGATTATAATTCGTGATTATGGCAGGCTCTATTCTTATGCTTTTGCCTCAAACTCCCAAGCGCTCGTTGGCGATGGAGCTTGCTCAAATTGCCCTGACCATTTTTCCTTTTAATTAGAGCTTTCACAGAATGAAATAAATTGTTTTCCAAAGAGGATAGTAGGAGGGACAGGAAAGTAAGAAAGACATGTTGCTGCATTAGACAGTAGAGCAAATGTCAGTGCTCTCTGACCAGCATCTCCATTTGCTGCATGGGCTATAAAATCTTTTAACGGCAGTGGGAAGTGAGATCAGAATGACTAACCTTTCACTGTATGTCACTAACAAGGGAGGTTATAGCAGATTCCTTTCCCATTAAATGATATTATAGTGGCATTCCATGGTCATTAACTAAATGTGCTCAATGTTGTTTTCCAAGACTGAGTTTGAAGGTACGGGAGACAAGGTATCTTCTCTGGGGATAATTAAATAATATCCAATGATGTAAACTTGCCTGCCATTTGACCAACGGATGCTTGTCAAGTAAACTGAGATCAGGAAATGTTCTCAAGATGAAAAATATGTCCAAAAAACCGTACTCTCTAATATCCCTTGTTTTTAATTGGCTTGGTTTTTTTTTTTTTTTTCTGACTTGAATTATAATATAAAGATTTGCCGTTCATGTCCATGTATATCTTTTGGTTAAACAGATTAGAGTAGCAAATAATTAGTTACTCATTATATCCAAATATGTACATTATACCAGAATATTTTTGTAAACAAATGTCTCCTTTTGCAGATTTAGCATTTTTAAAGTTATTCTTCATAATATTAACATCACCTTTTTTAGATGGGGAGAGGTGAGATTCTGTGAAGTAGAATAGCTGATAAATCTGATTACATGTCTTTGTACTTTTTCCCAATTCCAATCCAACTATCAGTGACTGTGCTTGAGTGTGGAGTTGTTAGAACAAAGTCAGGGGGCTCCCAGGGAGTGTTTGCAGAGTGAGGGTTTCTGTCTTTCCGTCCATGGGTTGGCACAGGGCTTGCTGTGTATAAGTATAGGGAAAGCAGCACAAGACAGTGACTCCTCTAGGCCCCTTAAGAGTCAGGAACTTGGCCACATGTGGTAACTCATGCCTGTAATCCCAGCACTTTGGGAGGCTAAAGCAGGCAGATCATTTGAGGTCAGGAGTACAAGACCAGCCTGACAAACATGGTGAAATCCCATCTCTACTGAAAAATACAAAAAATTAGCTGGGTGTGGTGGTGATGCCTGTAATCTCAGCTACTCAGGAGGCTGAAGCAGGAGAATCACTTGAACCCAGGAGGCGGAGGTTGCGAGTGAGCTGAGATCACGCCATTGCACTCCAGCCTGGGAGAAAGAGCAAGACTCTGACTCAAGAAAAATAGAGGGAAAACAAGCGTCAAGAGACTGCCAGAGGGGAAGAATTTAAGCATCAATCTTGCTGGAAAGAGCTTCACCTAAGAAGATCCATATACTCTATTAGTGAGTTGAAAGGTGCTCCATGTCAAAAGGTATGTCAAGGTCCAAATTCCTGGAACCTGTAGATGTTACCTTACTTGGAAAAAAGTTTGTAGATATGATTAAGTTAAGGATCCTGAGATAAGAACATGCTGGATTACCGAGGTGGCCCCTAAACTCGCAGACAAGGAGAGACAGAAGAGAAGACAGAGACACACAGAGTGGAAGGCAATGTGAAGACAGCGGTAGAGATTGGAGTGATGAGACCACAAGTCATGGAAGCCAAAGAATATCAACAGCCATGAGAAGCTAGAAAAAACAAGGAAGGATTTTATCCTAGAATCCAGAGGATGTGTGACACCTTCATTTCAGACTTCTGGCCCCTTCTGGAGAATGAGTTTTTGTTTTATTAAGCCAACCAGTTTGTGGGAACTGGTTATGGCAGCCCTGGAAACCAGTACATATCCCAAAGCAAAGGGCAGCCCAAGAAACCCATGGCTACAAAGGAGCTGCAAAGAACTGAAAGATCAAGCAGTTGAGCTTCTCCATTAAATCCAAGGCCCTGCAGCTAAGGAAATCAGGGGAGCAGTCTAGGTTGTCCTAGGGCCCCAGCGGGAACCAGAAACTTACAGCTGGTACATTACCAGCTCAATGGAGAAGAGACTTAAATACCCTCTACTATGCTCTGGGCCCCCAAACTCCACCTCAAAGTTCTTGGGGAATTGTGCCCCAAGAGGAAATAGAGTGATGAATGGATGTCTTCATTTGAGTTTTCTGGAAACAGACTCTGAGGTGAACAATTGTATTCTGAAGATTTACTGAAGACAGCTCTTGAAAAACACATTTATATAAAAGAAAGGAAGCCAGGAAACGGAAAAGGGAAAATCTCATCCTCAATGTGGTTTCAACTGGCCACATCCTGTGGAAGCCCAAAGCTGGGCTGACCCTTCAGAGTGGTCCCAGATTGAGGCAAGAGGATCAGATCTTCCTTATATCAGCAAATTCCTGGCCTTGGGCTTCCCATAATTTTGATCAAAGCAATTCCTTATTGCTGCATGTAACTCCAGGTGAGAGATGTGGCTGCAAGCCAGCAGCAGCCACAAGGTGCACATGATAGCCCTAAAGAGAGGATCTGGTAAACTATGCAGCTTCCGGTGAAACAGACAAAGGGAAGAGATAGCGCAGGTAAGAAGGCTCAGCAGCCCTAGAGGGGAAGAGCTACCAGAGCTCTCAACACAGGGCACTGGGATAGAATAGGACAGTTAGGGCAGGAGCTGGCAACTTTGATATAAACATAATGGCAAAGTCATTTAAAATGTACAAAATAACAATAGAAAGACTTTTTACAGCTTAAACTTGGTTTTCAGTTTTAAAATTCTGTAGACGAATTGAAGGACAGTGTGCGTGACCCAAAGATCAAATGAAAGAAATGGCTTAAAACATGAAGCAAATATGGAGGAAAAAGAATCCAAACATAGAAGTATTGAGCAAAAATATTAAAGTCTTGGAGAGTAGACCTGACAGGCCTTGCCTGAACACTAGACGTCTTTGAAAAAGAAATGTATAGATAAGGACAAATCAATAACTAAACAAATAACATAAGAAAAGTTATCTGAGCATGAGGAGTTTAATCTGCACATAAAGGGCCTCATTAGGCTTTAAAGATAATTAGCTTTAATTAAAAAATAAAACCATACATCCAAGACATAGCCTTATAATATCTCTGAATTCCAAAGATAAAAGAAATAATCCTCAAGCTTCTAGACCAAAATAGAATCAGAGGGCACTGAAGTTCATGTTTACAGCACTGGAACCTGGAAATTAATATAACAACCTGCACATACTGAAAAAAAAGTTGCAATTTTAAAAGGCTGTACCCAGACAGGCATTGTTCTCCAGGGGGAGGGGATCACTTGTACAAATGAAAAGATGTATGTTACTCACTGATACGGTTTGGCTGTGCCCCCACCCAAATCTCATCTTGAATTGTAGCTTCCATAATCCCCATGTGTCATGGGAGAGACTCAGTGGGAGCTAACTGAATCATGGGGTCTGGTTTTTCCCATGCTGTTCTCATAATAGTGAACAAGTCTCAAGAGATCTGATGGTTTTATAAAAAACAGTTCCCCTCCGCACACTCTCTTGCCTGCTGCCACGTAAGACATGCCTTTGCTCTTCCTTCACCTCCTGCCATGATTGTGAGGCCTTCCCAACCTTGTGGAACTGTGAGTTCAATAAACTTCTTTTTCTTTATAAATTACCCAGCCTTGTGTATTTCTTCATAGCAGTGTGAAAATGGACTAACACAACAAATTGGTACTGGTAGAGTGGGGTATTGCTGTTAAGATACCTAAAAATGTGGAAGCAACTTTGGAACTGGCTAACAGGCTGTATTAGTCAGGGTTCTCTACAGGGACAGAATTTATAGAAAATATATATATAATATATGTTTATATATTATATATATCTATAGAATATATATAATATATACATAAGGGGTTTATTAAGTATTAACTCACACAATCACAAGGTCCCACAATAGGAGCAAGGAAAGTCAATCTGAATCCCAAAACTGAAGAACTTGAAGTGCAATGTTTGAGGGCAGGAAGGGTCCAGCACTGGAGAGAGATGTAGGCTGGATGGCTAGACCAGTCTAGCCTTTTCACGTTTTTCTGCCTGCTTTATATTCTAGCCATACTGGCAGCTGATTAGACAGTCTGCCTTTCCCAGCCCATTGACTCAAATGTTAAGCTGCTTTGACAACACCCTCAGAAACACACCCAGGATCAATACTTTGTATCCTTCAATCCAGTCAAGTTGACATTCAGTAGTAATCATTACATAGGCAGAGGTGTGAACAATTTGGAGGGCTCAGAAGTAGACAGAAAGATGTAGGAAAGTTTGGAGCTTCCTAGAGACTTGTTGATTGGTTTTGATAAAAGAAGTCCAGGCTGAGGAGGTCTCAGATGGAGATGAGGAAGTTATTGGGAACTGGAGCAAAGGTGATTCTTGCTATGCTTTAGCAAAGAGTCTGGCAGCATTGTGCCCCTGCTGTAGAGATCTGTGAAACTTTGAACTTGAGAGAGATGATTTACAGTATCTGGTGAAAGAAATTTCTAGGCAGCAAAGCATTCAAGACATGACTTGGGTGCTCTTAAAAGCATTCAATTTTATTCATTCACAAAGATATGGTTTGGAATTGGAACTTCTGTTTAAAAGGGGAGCAGAGCATAAAAGTTCCAAAAATTTGCAGCATGACAATGTGAAAAACCCATTTTCTAAGGAGAAAGTCAAGTCAGCTGAATAAATTTGCATAAGTAATGAGGAGCCAAATGTTAATTGCCAAGACAATAGGGAAAATGTCTCCAGGGCATGTCAGAGGTCTTCCCTGCAGCCCCTCCCATCACAGACATGGAGGCCTAGGAGGAAAAAATGGTTTCATGGGCCGGGCCCAGGGCCTTGCTGCTTTGTGCAGCCTCAGACTTGGTGCCCTGCATCCCGACCATGGCTAACAGGGGCCAAAATACTGCTTAGGCTGTTGCTTCAGAGGGTAAAAGCTCCAAGCCTTGGCAGCTTACATGTGATGTTGGGCCTGTGAGTGCTCAAGAATTAAGATTTGGGAACCTCTGCCTAGATTGCAGGGATGTATGGAAGTGCCTGGGTGTCTAGGGAGAGGCATGTAGCAGGGGCACAGTCCTCATGGAGAACCTCTGCTAGGCCAGTGTGGAAGGGAAAAATGGTGTCAGAGCCCCCACACAGAGTCCTCACTGGGGCACTGCCCTAGTGGAAGTGTGAGAAGAAGGTCACAGTCCTCCAGACCCCAGAATGGTAGATCCACCTACAGCTTGCACCATGCACCCAGAAAAGCCATAGACACTCTACACCAGCCTGTAAAAGAAGCTGGGAGTAGGGGCTGTACCCTGCAAAACCACAGGGGCAGAGCTGCCCAGAACCATGGGAATCAACCTCATGCATCTGCATTACCTGGATGTGAGACATGGAGTCAAAGGAGGTCATTTTGGAGCTTTAAGATTTGACTGCCCCACATGATTTCAGACTTTCATAGCAGCTGTAGCCCATTCATTTTGATCAATTTCTTCCATTTGGAATGGGTGTATTTACCCAATGCCTGTACCCCCATTGTATCTAGGAAGTAACTAACTTGCTTTGATTTTACAGATTCATAGGCAGAAGCAGTTTGCCTTATCTCAGATGAGACTTTGAACTTTGTACTTTTGAGTTAATGCTGAAATGAGTTAAGACTTTGAGGGACTGTCGGGAAGGAATGATTGGTTTTGAAACGTGAGGACATGAGATTTGGGAGGGGCCAAGGGTGGAATAATATGGTTTGGCTGTGTCCCCACTCAAATCTCATATTGAAGTATGGTTCCCATAATCCCCACGTATTGTGGGAGGAACAGGGTGGAAGGTGACTGAATCATGAGGGTGGATTTTTCCTGTGCTGTTTTTGTGATAGGGAATAAGTCTCATGAGATCTAATGGTTTTATAAAGGGCAGTTCCCCTACACATGCACTCTTGCCTGCCACCGTGTAAAATGTACCTTTGCTCCCGCTTCGTGTTCCACCATGATTGTGAGGCCTGCCAGCCATGTAGAACTATGAGTCTTTATAAACTCTATTTTTTCTTTATAAATTACCAAGTCTTGGGTATTTCTTCATAGCAGTATGAAAGTGGACAAATACACCCAGATACTCCATCTGTGGAAAATACCTCTAAAATTATTTTAATCAAAAAAACAAGTGAATTAGAACAGGGACCTTCAGATGGGGAAGATGATAAGTGACAAAAACCTATACTTGTATATAGTTAAATCCAAACAGGGAGTAACAGAATGACACGGGATTTGTAATATGTATTAATTAGGGTTCTTAAACTAGGCATGCTACAAAGGGAAGCCCCCAAATCATCTGGGACTGAACATACTGAAGTATGTCTTTCAAACCTAGGAGTTGTGGGGGTCAGGGTTACGGTGTGGAGAAAAAGGAAGTAAAACTTTTCTAAAGTTTCATGTTTCCAATGAAATAGATATTGAAACAATCTGGGAAGTGAGTTCGCAGGAGGAGTAAAAGTTGGTATTTTGTTTTTATGTAGTACTGAGGTCTAATAGCAAGTGTGTTGAATATGGGAAGGGAAAAATCAGTGGAAAGGAAATGTATTGTAAACTTCCAATTTAACAGGGGGGGGGGAAAAAAAAGAAAGGAGTGAATAGTAATTTGACCAAAGAGCAAAAATGAGGGGGGAAAAAAAACTAAGAGAAAGCAATGAGTGAAAATAACCAGTCAATGTAAAATAAAATGGGAAGCATAATATTAGGTATAAGAGTTACTAACTCAAGGTAGAAGAGCTAATTTCACCCATAAAAAGACAGAGATTGTTGAAATGAGTCACACACAGAGAGTAGTCCATGACAAACACACTGTGTGAGATGTCTTTCACTTGTTCTTGCAGGTCTGTTTATTTCTTTCTCCACCCTGCGATCTGCTCTGAGTAGCTGGCCTGTAGGAGTCCCTTTTCTCCTGGTTTCCACTTAGGTTCAGCCAGTGAGGATCACTGAGGGAGACGATAAGAAGGACAGAGGAGAATGAGATTCTTCCTTATGTGAACAGCCTGGACCGGCTGTGTTCCCCAACGAAAATCCTTTGCTCCTCCCAAGATAATTGACTATACTCAATTCTCTCTCTTTCCAGATTCCAGTAACCTCTCTCTCCCCTTGTCCCTCCGGCCTTAGGGGTGGTAACATCTCCAATTTTCCTAGCACCAGGTATGCACACGATCCTTGTGATTCCCTTACACCCACACTTCATAAAGAGTTTGCCATCTATTTTCCTATCTGGAATTATTCTATTTTGAGAGTGCCATCTGTTTTCTGTTGGGACTTGGCTGATAATCGGTTCCAGAAGTGGCCCCAGGAAAGAAGTTTTCAAAATGAGATTCTGGAATTGGGTTGGATGTATATGCAAGGAGTGAATGTTGTTTCACTTGTTGAGTAAACACAGAATATGAGTAACTTGTAAGATATTCAGTCATTCAAATTATCACTGATGGACACAGCAAGATAAAATACAGGCAGTGTGAGGAGAGGGAAGGGCGCTGGGAGTTCATCAGACTGTGACACCGATTTCTTGTGGCGAAATTGAAATAATAAATATTACGAAGACACCTGGCTTCTTCTTAGGCCTATAAAGAGAGTGCGTAGAAAAGAAGAGAAATTAAATATCATGTGCACACAATCGAGGACATGAATGGAAAATCAGAAGTTTCCATGTCAGCATTAAAGGATCCTTTCTTTCTCCTGTGGCCTTAGGGGAGGTGAGGCCCAGGGTATGAGGGTGAAGGTACAGCTCCAAATAGATGCTCAACCCCACCACACCTCTTAGGCTATGGTAAAGACACTAGTGAGAAAAACTGGGACCCTGAAACCTGGGTTGAGGACATTTGAGCATACATAGATACACCTAAGAACTTGGAATATTATTCCTTTAAACCTGTCTTTGCAGGAAGAGGATGCCCCTCTCCCTCCCCAATATAAAGGAACTGGCTTTTACCTGCATAAAAGCCTTTCAGTTTTGGCAGATGGGGCAGGCCTTATAACATGATGCCTATTCTCTCAGCACCCACATCTAGGATGACCAACTTGTCCCAGTTTGCTCAGGACTTTCCTGGTTTTAGCATTGAAAATCCTATGCCCAAGGAACTCCGTCCATTGCTGAAAGTTGGAACAACAGTCACCCTACTCATACCAACATTTCTCATTGCTTCTAGCCCCATGAAGCTAGTTAGAGTCCTCCCAGCCCAGATGTAGAGGTGAAAGGATTGCTCCAGAAAAGACAGTTTACTGTCCAAGAAAGCAACAAATTCTTGCTAATGTGAATCAGCAGAAGCCTGGGGGACGTGTGTGGGAGTGGATCCCAAGCGTGTTAAGCCAAAAAGAAACACACATTGAATTTGGATCCAGCAGAATTTCCTGACATAGATGTTATCACCCAGATCTGCGGATTTTAGTGGGTTGATTCACACTAAAGCCACACATTGCAAATGCATTAATAGTTGCTAGGTTGCCTAATCAAACCTTGAATATGATGAAGAGCTTGAAATGCCATTGCATTCCTGGTATGTGGTAGGAAGGAGTCTGGAGGCCTGGAAAAATGGGTTATGTTAGAGGAGCCTATTATGTATGACTTCCTCGGTCACCCCAGCCCATCATGCCTCTAGGAGGGCCCGTGGACACTCTCTTCACCATTCTGATTACATAAGCACAGAAAATTATTTAGTAGGACACTTAATAGGTTATTAACATGAGCTCCCTGGAGTGGGATGGATTAAAAGAATAGAGGAAGAGCAGAGGTTAAGCAAAACAAAACAAAACAATCACATCTACAGCAACAAAAAGCATGATACGATCTCATGTTTGTAAAAGTGTATGCGGATGTTTACAAACATAAAAGAATGTTATTTCAAATTTTCTTATTCTAATTTGTGTCATTTGGCTGTTTACAGAGAACATGTGTTTTGTAATTAGGAAAAAAAAAATGCTTCACTGTGTTAGTTTTTTTAGACAGAAGAGGTATGAGAGAAGAAGAGGGGGAGAGCAGTGTAAGACATCCCAAACATTATTAGGTAAGTTTTAAGAAGACAAGATTTTTGTAGATGATGATTCGGGGATTGCCTGAGAGGACATGCCAGGGAAATTAATGGAGGTGCAGGAAGGAATAGACAGCAATAGATGGAGTAGAGGCATGGGGAGATGATGGGCTGATAGGACAACCCCATGGGAAATATCCAATTCTAGGAGAAAGGGGGTTGTTTATATAATAGATAACTTTGGCAGCCTAAGAAGTCCGTAATATCCTATCTTTTACTGTTAGGGGTTAGGGCCTGAGGACTGACACATAGCACAGAAATCTAGAATCCTATGTTAGATAAATATCTGAACCAAAAAGAAAAGGAAAAGCAAGGAAAGGAGACCCTCAGAGTCAGCCAACCATGTTAGTCCTGCACTTGGTCCAAAAGGAAAGGGACATGCTTAAGAAGCCCGTAGAACTCTTAAAAACTCTGTGGGACCTCTGAAAATGAACCACCAGACATAGCGCTAGGTTGAAGAATTTCCCTGCTGATATATTTGGGTCTGGAAGATTCAAAGGTTGAGAGAAAACAAGTTTGGTGGAACTTGTGGCAGAAGCCACAGTGGTTCACCTGGGGGCACCCATAACACAGACATTTAAAGCATCTACAGTTTCAGTTTAAAAAGTTATTGAGAGAGATGGTCCTGTGGGAACAGACCTTAGGCTGAGGGCAAAGTGCTTCCAGGAGGTTATTTTCACACGCTTTAAAAATTCCAAAGCAAAGACTAATGCTCGTAGACACATAGCACGGAACTCACAGGCCTCGGGACCTGGCTGGAGATGCAGTAAGGATGGAGAACAGGAGGTCAGAAGAGGAAAAGCAGCAACTCCACAAATGCTTCAATTTCCCCACCACTAACTGTGAAGAATCCTCTGCACAAGAAAGGATGGGAGATTTGTCAACAAACATTGACAAAACTAAGTCCAGTACTGAGGTGCTGAGAATAATATTCAAAGGAAAATAGAAACTGCAGGGTCCACAAAGTCCATGATGGAGCCTAAAGGAAGAAAGGACACCCCAAATAAGACATGGTGACTCAGACCCACACCATGGCAGATTTTGCAAGATAGAAATGTCTTGAATACTACCTCCTCCAAAATACCAAAACAGGGTATGGAAGGTGCTGGAATTACCTGATGGGAGATTTCTCGACACTATTTTAAGTTTGTCGGCTTTGGAGTTTGTATACCCAACACAAGAATCTGACTGGCGTCTTGGAACCTGAGATTTTAATTATTTTATTTTATTTTCTTCTTTTTTTTCTCTCTAACTTTTCTTTGTCTGCACTCCTTTTTCAATAGATCATTCAGTCTTTACTGGAACCAGGTACTAAGTTCCAGAAACATAATTTCATGGCAGGTAATTGCTAGAGGGCAAGGGTGATTCTTGTCAATTTCCTTAGACTTTCATGGTGAATCAGGATCTGTGATCCTTTATAATTCCCTTTGACCCTCCAACATTATGAATGTAGGACATATGAGAATCTTTGGTTTATTTTGCTTTAGATTACTTACATTTTTACTCAATTTGGTGGAAGATAGTAAACGTTAACAACTGCTGGAATAGGAATCCTGACTTAACCTAGACATTACAAAGGAAGCAGCTGGGAATAAACAGAAAATAAAAATTCAGAGGACAAAAATTTCCATTTATTTATTTCTGTGAGATTTAATTTGAAACATTAATTTCTCCTTAAAGTGTGGGAAGGTGGTCATATTTAGTCATATCAAGGCTTTTGTTTTGCTTTCTTTTGCTTTGTTGTTCAATATTTTGGTCATTTAATTGTTTGGAGAGCTTTGGTATTCCTTGGTAACCATTTCATAACTCCTTTAGGGGATCCAAGTGAATTATATTGGACAATGTGACTCAGAATAATGGATTCACTGAACACAAAATAATCACCTTTATGGTTGATACTATTTGTTTTTATTTATTATCAGTTTGCTTCACTTCCAGGGTTGGCTCATGTGTTATCCATATGTTGCATTTTTCCTACTATACTACATTCTCTTTAGGGCAAGAATATTTTTGTGTGTGTGTGTGGTTTTGTAACCCTAAAATGTAACACAGTGCCGTCCACTAAACAGTGGTCAGTAGGCACAATGAAGCACCTGGAGTGCCTAGGACAATGCTTGGCACATGGCGAGTGCTTCAACACAGTAGACTGGACAGGTCTTCTGTTGATGATGATGAGCTCAAGCAGCAGTGATGATGATAGTAGCTGGTGACAGACACAGCTGGGAAAATAAGATTCAGCTGAAAAAACAGTCCAATGAGTAGTCAGCTAGAGACACAGACATACTGTTTGCTTATGGTCGAACGATATTTCCAGCATCTGAGCAGGAACCTTACCTCCCACTCTTCGTATGCCTTCTCTTTCCATCATTTGTTACACACAGGAGTCACAGGCTTCAGACTTACCTGCCATGCTTAATTCACTTAAACGCTAAGATGAGGCTCCAGCATTTTGCTCTACCCATTGGCAAATAGAGACTTGGGGGGTGAAGGGAGGAGAGGGAATTTTGGCAGAATTTCCCTTAAATATGTGCAGAGTGCTTTATAATATTTTTCTTGGCCCTACCACTCAGTAGTTACCTTTAAATTTACTTTATGTGAAACCAGAGAAACCTTAGCCTAAATAACCATTTCAGGTGAAGTTCAAGCTCACAAATTTTGTTTTACCTGATCGATCTGTCCACGAGCCTTCCCCCAAACTGTTGGTCAAACTACCACCTGTGTTTCTGACCCTTTGAAGCCTCTTTTTCTTTTTCCCCCAAGTACGTACCTAATATACATGATAGATATCATGTATATCTGCAAATACAAGGTGATTATCCGACTTCCCAATGAGAATATTGAAGAAAATAAAATGTTGGTCAAATAAAATGTTAGTGATATAGGTGAAAAAATAAAATATCTATGCCCAATAATGAATTAGGTAACATGATATTTAAAAGTACATACTATATAAAATAATCTTTTAATTTGAAAATTTATTCTTTTAAATTTATGTTTAATGAGAAATGTTTTTCAGATTTTTCCTACGCATCAATGTCTTCCTCATCATTAAACCACTTCTCTTGAGTCATCAAACGTGGTTTCACAGAAAGTATTTCTGCTTCCTTTTTTGGATAAAGTACCCTTTTAAGCTGTGTCTAATGATGACACTTACATTTTTGCCCCAGGCCACAAGTTCCCATTTTTGTAGCATAAGGACAGTTTTTTGTTTATTTTCTCATTCACCCATGAGGGGTTTATGTGTGGTCTCGCAAATATATTCACTTACTATTTGGCTTTTAAAAATAATACTCTATATAAATGGCTTGATTGAAAAAAAAATCTGATACCCCCAGGAATTATTACTGGGTGTGTTTAAATTTCTTTGCCTCTTTTTTTTTTAAAAAAATAAATTATATCAAGGGCTCCACTATAAAGATCCAAAATTAGCCATTTTGGATTTGTGTGCCTTTCCCAAATGGTATGTTGCTGTTCAAATTAAAGTGATTGAGAAAGCAAATGCAGTATTGGAGAATTTGTGAGGATTTGAAAATAACACAACCTTCTCTCTTTTAACTGATGATTTTTGGGGGGGAAATAAAAACGATGCTTTATATTCATAGATATGTACATGTAAGTTTCACTTACGTAAAACCTAAGACAAATCTATTACAAGGGAATTAGCTCTTATTTAGTCAGGGATGTGGCTTCTAGGACAGACACTTTACTCATACCAAGAAAACATATACAGAGACTGTGTGGGTCATATACATAAAGGACAAGAATGAAGTGGGTTCAGTACTGATCGAATCCAAGGACTAAAAGAATGTGGTATTCGCTTTCGCTTTTCCTCTCACTCTTGACTACTCTCTTTGGCAACTCATCTCTCTTATCTTTACTCACCTCTATATTGGGATTAGTTTTCTCTTCCTTCATAAAGTTCTTTGTGACGAGGGAAAACACACAGAACAAGCAACGGTAGTTCCTTACACCATCCTCAATTAGCAAAAGCAGGGAAAGGAAAAAAGACAAAGCTGTTTCTCCAAACGCTTGACATATAAAAAGTCCCAAAAGAGGACCTGAGATTCCTTGTCCATTTCTTGGACTCTTAGCCTTATCTGATCTTGTGAGTTATTTTAACTGACCTTGCCTAGATGGATCATCTGCCCCTAAAGCTGGTGTTGTGTAACTGCCCGCTCCCCAAGAAGGTTTCCTGAAGAAAGAGGGAGTAAGCTTTACGGGAAAGAGTGGGAAGGGAATTCTGAACCTACCCAAACCACAGAAGTCTACTGTGGACATTTTAGATTCGTTTAAAAGCAAACTAAGTAAAAGATAAGTTCTTTTAAATAAAATATTTAGAAATTGCTCTATCTTTTAAATAATTAATATACTACTTAATGCACATTTCTATTTATTTATTTATTTACTTATTTTGAGACAGAGTCTTACTCTGTCACCCAGGCTGGAGTGCAGTGGCACTATCTCAGCTCACTGCAACCTCTACCTCCCGGGTTCAAACAATTCTCCTGCCTCAGCCTCCTGAGTAGCCAGGATTACAGACGTGCACCACCATGCCTGGCTAATTTTTGTATTTTTAGTAGAGATGGTGTTTCACCATGCTGGCCAGACTGGTTTCGAACTCCTGACCTCATGATCCGCCTGCCTCGGCCTCCCAAAGTGCTGTGTCTATTTCTGAGCTTGCAGACCAGGAAAGACCACTTTGTTCTATTTAACCATTTCTATTGTCATCCTATGTGATGTTTAAAAACTTTTCTGCTGTCCTATTATTCTTTACAGCCTCTAAGAGATGTAAAACCCACAAGGTCTTAGAATCGAGAGCAGGAACTCAGTCCTAATCAATATTTTAGCATACCTGTAATCAAAGCTTTGGATTTTCCTTAATCTATGAATGATTATGCTTCACAGCGAAATATCTTTCTTTCCTCCTGCTCTTTGGAAAAGGCTTCTAACAGCCTCCCTCACCTACCTTCAACGACGACTTTTCCCAGCTGCAGGGGATTAAACAAGTTATGCGATTTTCCTAGCAGTAAACTTTCTGAACAAATAGAACAGTACCTAACAGTTTTCCATTGTGGTATTAGGGAACTTTTCAAAGCTTTAATTTTTTTTTTTTTTTTTTTTTTTTTTTTTTTTTTTTTTTTAGTTCTTTTCCATTAGGTTTTAATTGGCAAAGTTTTATAAGCAAAATTGAGCAGGAGAATTAGATTTTCACTTATAAAAAGTTTCCAATTAGAAAAGCTTAATTAAACAATCCAGTTCTTGCCGCCTTCTTTCCCTTTACATGATCTGGGTGCAGGTATTCCAAAAAGGAGAGGGGAGGGCTTAAAAAATCAGAAGATGTCAAATTTCAACATCTGCAACAGCGCTAAAATGAGTATAGGACAATTTTGTTATGAGTTCCAAATTGCAGCTACTACTCAGTCAGATGGGACAGTGGGATGAGCAACTCTCTTGTTCCTGAAAGTTACAAAAGAAAACCTTTGTTCTAAGTAGAAAATCTAAAGGAAAACCTCAGCTTTCTAAGAAAAGAAATTGCTTTAAAAGTGTCAAAGTTGGGAGGCCAAAGCGGGTGGATTGCTTGAGCTCAGGAATTCGATACCAGCCTGGGCAACAGGGTGAAACCCCATCTCTACTTAAAAAATACAAAAAAATTAGCCAGGTGTGGTGGCAGGTGCCTGTAATCCCAGCTACTTGAGAGACTGAGGCAGAAGAATTGCTTGAACCCGGGAGGCAGAGGTTGCAGTGAACCGAGATCGTGCCATTGCATTCCAGCCTGGGAGACAGAGTGAGACTCCATCTCAAAAAAAAAAAAAAAAAGTCAAAGTCAAAATAAAAATGAAGAGATGAATCTCTATATTTAATATTTTATTTAGGAAGAATGAATTGCAATTCAGGGAATACACACCCACTAGGTGTCTTCACTATGTCCAAAGAACATAGAGAAGATTGGGTATTACAAAAAGAGACATGTCTGTCTCGCTCTTTGAGAAAGTTTACTGACTATGAGAACTGGGAGAGCTAGCAAGTTTGGTTGGTGAGTGACAGCAGTGGGTAAAGTTAGTTTTAGAGTTGCAGCAGCTTCAGAAGTCATTAGGTAAAACTTGTTTCAGGTTGCACAGGTGGTTTCAGCAGCCAGGCTTGCAGAGAATGATATTTTTGAATCAATGTTATGTGTCCTGAGTGCTTTTGCCTCTTGGTTTCTCGACTCTGTTTTAGCTGGGTGTGACAATAATGACTGAATTCACATGATCAACTGTCACAGAAGCTACTTTGAAAAGCTTACAGCTATCAAAAATTCCACCATGCTGATCACCTCAGATCCTTTTTCTTGTTCACTCTGCCTGGAATTCTCTTCTCTCGGGTGCTCACATAACCAAGGTTGCCAGACTTTGCAAATAAAAATACACACGCTCTGTTACATGTGAATGTCAGACAAACAACACGTACATTTTTGCTATGCATGCTATATACTGACACTATAAATATTTGTTGTTTATCTGAAATTCAATTGTAGCTGAGTATCTGCATGAGTCTTCTCAAGCTGCCATAACCAAGTACCACAGACCGGAGGGCCTCAACAACAGAAATTTATTTTCTCACCATTCTGGAGGCTGGAAGTACACGGTCAAGGAGTTGGCAGGTTTGGTTTCTCCTGAGGTCTCTCTCCTGGGCTTGTTGACGGTCGCCTTCTTGCTGTGTCCTCACGTGGTTTTTTATCTGTGCACATTCCTCCTTGGTGCCTCTTTCTCTTCTTCAAAAACCACCAGTCTTATTGTATTAGGGTCCCACCTTTGTGACCTTATTTAACCTTAACTGCCTCATTGAAGGACTTATCTCTAAATGGGGTCATCTTGGAAGTTAGGGTTTCAATACATGATTTTTGCCAGGGGATACACAATTCAGTCCATAACAGCCAACTTATTTTATCGGGTAACCCTGCAGATGGCTTGTGTCTTCCCCTTCATGAGATCACAACTCAGAAGCCATCTTCTCAGGGCTGCCTTCCCAGGCCCCCTATTTAAAATTACAACCCCCACCCCTCACCCAGCCCCATCCCTCCTTCCCTCCTTTCTAGATTCATTTTCTCCTCCCAGTTACCACTCTTGGTTTTACTTGGTTATGACTTGTCTCTTCCCACTTGAAGGTTAGCTTCCTGAGGGCAGGTAGTTTTGTGTAAACTTTTTATCTACTGTATTTGAAAACCAGTACCTATTGCATGGTACTGATGCTGGTTTGGATCTGTGTCTCCACCCAAATCTCCTGTGGAATTATAATCCCCAGTGTTGAAGTGGGGCCTAGTGGGAGGTGATTGCATCATGGGAGCGGTTTCTGATGGTTTAACATTATCCACCTTGGTGTTGTCACAGCAAGAGTGAGTTATCGTGAGTTCTGGTTGTTTAAAAGTGTGTAGCACCTCCCCCCATCTCCTGCTCTTCCTCTGGCCATATAGGACGTGCCTCCTTCCCCTTCACCTCTGCCATGATTGTAAGTTTCCTGAGGCCTCTCCAGAAGCAGAAGCTGCTATGCTTCCTGTACTGTCTGCAGAACAGTAAGCCAGTTAAACCTCTTTTCTTTGTAAATTACCCGGTCTCATGTATGTCTTTATAACAATGCAAGGATGAACTAATACAGGCACCAATCAATGTTTCTTCAACAAATCAACAGGCGTCAAGTGGGAAGGAGGAAGCCACTGTCTATGGCTCTCACAGCTAACAGGCCCATGGAGAAGAGCAAAATTTTGCTAAGTATAGAAGATTCCAGAGCTGCCTCCATATCCAGGTCATTGTGCTGTGAAATACTTGAGCATTTCTCTAACTTTCATGAACCTGGGCCACTCGCTAATAATACAAGCTCCTGGGCCTCATTCTCAAGCAGTTGATTCAATTGGACAAGGGCTGGAGATAGAAATCTGCATATTCAACCAACATCTCAGATGATCCTGACATGTGGACAATTCACTGGAAAAGATAATTCTAAAATCAGCTCCAAAACCCGTTTGGATCAGACAAAAGGAATGTAAGAATTGAGGAAGAAGGTACTTCTTGAATTACAAAACCTTTGGTTCATTAAAACTGTTTGATGTTTGCTTATGCCCAGAGCTTGTTACTGAAACTCTCCTCAAAATCATTAATCTGGATTTCTATTGCAACTTTGCTCGGGTTGCTGCCCTCATTTTCCCAAGCTTTATTCCCAGGGCCCAAGCTTAGGTTCTATGCTGAGGAGTCACATCTGGACCTGGAAGTAGATAGGATGGGCCTTCACCTGTCGGATGAGCTATGACGGGCTAGGGCCTGCATTAGGGGCCAAGAGAGGTTATCCAATGAAGGAAATCCCTGAAAGTGGACACAGAGCAAACCAAGATCCAAGGGGACCATACATAAGCGTGCTTGGGAGCCTCAAGGCAAAGCCAGGAGAGCCATTGAGGCAGGGTGGCGAGTGGAAAGGGAGGGAGCTGTCAGCGACCCGGAACTGGCTGACATTTCCCGGGCTCTGAAGCTCTGGTCTGCCTCACTCCACACCAGGAAGTCCATATCCCTCTGCATCGATTTCTTCTCTTGACACAGCACTTCTGCCTGTCGAGTTGCAGGATCCAGCCTTATCTTATCTTACTTTGGGCAAAGCTGGAAGCCCTCGCTCCCTACACGCACCAGCGTAGCCTTTGCCCATTTCTCTGACTTAATGTCATCTTTGTTCTTTATTCCTCTGTATTAGTGTAGTCCTCTCTTTTAGTCCGTATCTCAGGTCTGCCAGCCCCGGTACACTTTGACATGGATTTGTTTCCTGGGAAGTTCTTTACTTTACAACCAGATGACTGTGTTGGAGAAGGACAGAAAGACGTTCCTCTCTGATTTAGGCTAACCTGCTGGTAGTAGATCTTATAAAACTGTAGGCAAACAATTTAAAGCTACCTTTTAAAGTCTCCACATTTCTCTGGAAAATACAAATGCTTTCACATACAACCCTGGAACATTTCTTTCTTGTAACGTTTCCAATCATGCTTTTTTATGTTAATTAAACTCTGCCACTTATCAAAAAGAACTTACACCAGCTTCCTAATCATTTTTGGAATACCTGTCTTCCTAAAATATGCCTAACCTGAGATACCCATAGAAATACTGTATTTTCTTCTCCACATTTATTCTATTTAGAATAAGTCAAGAATAATATTTTAATTTAATGTATTAAATTGTTTCTTGCCATATTCTGTTTTTTTTTTCCAGCTGGTACTAAATTAAGTGTGCAATTTATGAAATTTTTTTTAAATTAGTAATTCAAAATTCACATATATTATAAAACTAACAATGTGTTTTAAAAATTCAAAATCATATGTTCAGTCTCACTTCATAAGTGGCACATAGTAAATGCTCAAGAAATATTGGTTGAATTAATAAAATGAAGGAAATGAAAGTATCAGGAGGTTAACCACTCAGCCACTAAATTGCTTTATGATTTGGGGTTAGTAGGGTAACTTTGAGCCTCTGTTATTTCTCTCACAATATGTTATAAGCATCAAGTGTCATAAATATTCAGGAAATGCCTTGAAAACATTAAGTTGCAAATATAAGTAGTAGTATTTTTTGCAGAAGCAGAGACTAGTTTCTTCATTTGGGCTAATAGCTGGCCTGTGTGTACCTCTTTTTCTTGCTACATGCTAGATTACCTTCGAATCTACATATCAGCCACAATGACAATCTTGGCATGAGGTTTTGCAGGAATGCCAAGTGACATGGGTCCAAGGGTCCTGGAACGAATGAGAAGAGATGCAATTCTGTTGACCACAGTTCTCTTCTTCTGATGTCAAAACTCCCATTCCTATTACTTCCACAAGATCACTGTTTGCTCATCCAGATCAAGGCAGCCAAAACGCCCTAAGAGCAACCTGTGTCCAGTTGAAAAAGATGGACAGCATCCTGCCTCATCTCTGTCTGTGAACGGCAAACTGGAAAGAAACTGACCTGAGGTCATTTCTTTCATGTTGGGCTGTATACACCGTTTCTGTGTTCCCTGTTATGAGCAAGCTATGATGGAAGGCTGAAAATACTCACCATGGTGTGTTCAGTCATTTAGCCATGCACGAACAATCAGCTGCTGCATGATATGTGTCTTGCTCTTTAAAAAAAAAATCCATTTTATGTGTATTCAGATTCCACTTTTAATTTTCAGTGGTGATCTGGAAATCTGCACATATGACTATAATCTTTAAAAGATTAATATCAGAAAGAGAAAGCCTTATAGATGCTAACTTTGAAGAGAGGGTCCAAGGGGAAAAATAGGGGTGATGCTTTGGAGAGAAAAAAATTATAAATAATGAGAAAAAGCCGAGAAGAGAGATGCCTTTTTCTTGCTGTATCAGTTAGCTATGCTGCATAACAAATCATGCCAAAATCCAGTGACTTAAAACAGTGAGCATTTATTATTTCTTGCTACTTTGCTCATCACCTGGGCACACCTGCCAGTTTGTGCCAGGCTTACTCATGCAGGTCAGGTAAGGCCAGGTTTAGGCCATTGAGAGGTAGACGTAGGATGGCCTCACACATGTCTGTGGTTGGTTGGCTGTTCCTGGGGCAACAGACAGACGAGGCCATATGTCTCCCAACACCCAGCAGGTGAACCCAGGCTTGTATATATGGCTATGGATTTCCAAGTGAGTAGAAGCATACAAGGTCTTTGGAAGCCTGTGATTGGGTTCAGAACATGCTACCCCACAATATAGCACCTTGGAATTTGAGAAAACAGCAGAAGTAAGCAGGTCATTCTCACCTTCCTCTCAATCTTCTCCCTTAAAGCTGACCTTCTCCTGAAGTAGGTCATAAAACCTTTGTTCCAGAGGTGCCCTCCCTGTACCTGGACGAAAGAAATATTCCTACCCTTGAGGACACGGAGAAATCAAGAAGGATCTAAACAAACAGGCTTCGCTAAGTTTCCCCCAGTTTATTACTATTACGTCATACCCCCATTTTCCAATCATACTTCTTTCTGCACAACTGTTTACTCTTTATCAAAGCTAAACATAAATACAGTTTTTTCTCTTTCTTTGAATCTTCGTTTCTGAAGTCTTCCATGTAATGTACAACTTACATTAAATTGTTATGCTTTTCTCTTGATGATCTGTTTTTTGGTTATAAGGAGTCTCAACCACAAACTTAGCAATGGATGAGAAAATAAATCTTCTTTCCTACCATGGGCATGGTACAGGATCACCTCTGCTTCAAGCAAATGGCCAAAGCAAGTCATAAGGCGGGCCACATTCAAGGGGTAGGATATCAATTCTGTGCCCTCCTGGGAGGAGCTGTGAGGTCTCTTTTCATAGGATATGGATTCAGTGAGGGCTGGAAAATTGTTCCCTTGGCTGCAGTCAATATACTACGCTTGCCTTTCATAAACTTGTGAAAGTCCTACATGAGTGGGGATGTGTTTTTGGTAGAGTGCACGAAGCTGGAGGTAAGGGTTCCTGTGTAACCCTTGCATTCCCCAAAGGCATGTGGAGCAGACTGTGGCACAGGCCCCTGGAAAATCCCCCCAATATTAAAAAACCCATAACCTTCTCTTCTCCATAATTAAGCCTAGTACTCAAATGTCAGCCAACACATATTTATTGAGTATCCAGCTACGTCTGGCACTAGGTGGAGGGTGGGGAAGGGGTGCAGGGATGAACCACAAGGACATAGTTCCTGACTTCAAGCTAACAGAGAAAGCAGACAGTAAATGACTCCATGTGTGTTAAGTAAAGCACAGGGCCTGCCACTTCTCCAGCACTAACCCTCAGCATTTCTCTCTCAGATAGATGTACTTGCATTTTCTCATTGCATTTCCTTGCTGTTTGGGCCTCTGGGCCTCTCTACAGACTGGTTCCTTTGCTGGATGTGTTCTCTCTATACTGACAGTTTACATCTTGTCTTCACTCCTCCTGCTCAGCTCCCACCCACCCCTCAGTCTCCAGCTTCAGTACCATCTCTTCTGGGAGGTCCTCCTTGTATCTTCTGTGAACTCCAGGGTTCTCTCTCATAACAGTGTAAGTCTTATCTTGTCTCTTCCCTGTAACCCTGCCTCTCTCTCCCAGGAGTCTCAGACTATCCCCCAGTGACACGAGAATCATTTGGAGCTGAAAACTTCTGTGAATCAACAGCTGCAGGAAGAGGCCTTTCCTGAACACCCTTTATCTCCCTAAACGCAAAGCCTCTCAAAGGAGTTCAGTTGTCATAAATTCCCTCCCCAGGAATTTCACAACCAGAGAAAACGCACCCTTATCACTAGAGATGAGAAGTCGCATCAGCACCTGAAAAAGAAATCACCTAAACAGTCATTGTCATAAAACAATTGGAAATCCCACATGTTCTCCTAAGGGCCAATTTATTTTTCCTAAAAGTCATGTGGACTCCCAGAAGTGTCCCCTTACCCTTCTTCATCCCCTATTAAGATGCTATTTAAGCCCCACACTTCCAACCCCGTCCCTGACTCACATTTTTTGGTGAAACCCTGTGTGTGCCTATGTAGTTATATCTGGGTTTTTTTACCCCCCTCTTGCTAAATTCTCTTTTGTCAGTTTAGTTTGCAGACCTCCAAAAACTGAACCTAAGAAGGTAGAGGGCAAATCTTTTTTGTCCCTGACACTCTAAAACTGATTCAAGGGAGATTCTCTTTCTGTCCACTATAATGTTTCCCAAACCTATCACAGCGTCTAGAAAAGAGGAGGGCTCAGTAAATGTTAATTGAATTCCTGGATTACAATAGCTACTTGACTGGCGTTTCTAAATCTCAGTTCTTACTCTCTACAGAGAAAGGAAAGTGAGCACTTGTTTATTTTCTCCAAATGCTTTAAAATGACACATCCTTAAGCCAAGAGTTGGCAAACTACAGACCCACATGCCAGATCCAGGCCACCACCGTTTTTTGTAAATAAAGTTTTATTGGAACACAGCCCTGCCCATTCAATTATGTTCTAGGGCTGCTATTGTGCTACAGAGGCCATATGGTCCGCCCAGCCTACAGTATTTGCTGTCTTTTTGTAGAAAAAGTATGAGCAGACAGGAAGAGTGTCCAGGGACTACAGGAGTTTAATCAACTTGAGCAATCAGACTGTTTTACATCCTCCCAGCTGACAGCCTGTTTTTCCCCAAATACTGTGTGGAATGCGGTCACATCATCTGTTGAAACCAGCTCCTGCGACCCCAACAACTTATAGATGAACCTGAGTGAACTGTCGTCAGTTCCATGCTAATTTCTCCACCGTGGGAGGGGCTACAGCTTCATTAGCATAACGTGAGACCCGTGTTGCTGGCACGATGACTCACCGGGTCTGCACAAAAGGGGCCTCTCCTCTACATGCGATGACGCACCCTCTCCTCTCTCACCTCTATAAAATCCTCCTGTTTCTTCCCTTGGGGAGACACCCTTTGGAGAACACTTGTAGTGCTCTCCTTACTTGTGACAAGTAATAAAACTCCTATTGATTAAAATCTGCATTCTCGTGTTACTCTCCAGGCAAATAAACCCTGTTTTTTCTCGGGTGACAAATCTTTACAGACTTCTGATCTAACTAGCTTCTATCTGAAGGGATCTTCATTCAGCAAACATTTTGTAAGTGACTACTCTATTTCTCACACTGTTAGGCGTTGATAAATTGCAACGATAAATGCAACGCTTGCCTGAAAAAATTGATGTGCATTAACATGGCATTTCAGGAGCCAGAAAATTTCCAGATTTTGAAAAGTCCCTTTATACTATTTACAGGCAAATTTTAAACTGGTAGCTATTAAATTCTCTGTCAGAGAGTTGGTAAACGGTGAAATGTCAAGAGAAACAAACCAAACAAACGATGTTTATGCTTGAAAATGTGGAAAAAAGAATGAAAGACAGAACTGAGCTAATTCTAGGTTCTAAGGTTTTATTTTAAAGGGTATGGGCTGGGTGCGGTGGCTCACGCCTATAATCCCAGCACTTTGGGAGTCTGAGGCGGGTACATCACGAGGTCAGGAGATCCACACCATCCTGGCCAACGTGGTGAAACCCCATGTCCACTAAAAATACAAAAATTAGCTGGGCGTGCTGGTGGGCACCTGTAGTCCCAGTTACTTGGGAGATTGAGGCAAAAGAATTGCTTGAATCCAGGAGGCGGAGGGTGCAGTGAGCCGAGATCGCACCACTGCACTCCAGCTTGGAGACAGTGAGACTCTGCCTCAAAAAAAAGGGGGGGGGGGGGTGGTACAAGAGAAAATAGTAAAATGAAAAGGATAAAATGTAAAGAAATCTGTTGGAGGAGGGGTATTGATCTGAAGGTCTTGAGGCAGGAGTAAGGACTCAGTCTCCATGGGCGCCAGGCAGGAAACCCAAATGAGTAAGACACACAGTGTGTAGGGAAAGCCAGTGTGCCTCTTGGCCATCTTTCATTCTCTGGCTTTCTATGGAGATGTAAGTGTAGGAAGATATTTCTCTACCAGAAGAAAAGGAAATTAATTCCAAGACAAATGATAATGGAGAGTGATGCAGCCTCAGGGGTGGGGGGCACTGGAGCCCAGGAGAAGTGGGGCACATGCCCCTTCCAAAGAGGGTGGCTGCTCCTCAGAGCCTCCTAATCCCAGTCTCCTGGGAAAACAGGAAGACAGGACTAGTTTTGTGTCATCTTCCCAGTTTCCAAGTGAAGCTGGAGACCCACCTCTTTCTGTGAAATATCTTCTTTCAAATATTGGCTTGAGCTTCCTAAGGGCCATAATGAAGGGAAAACAGGTCCCAAATGTGGGCAACCATTGAGGCTCCAGTAGAAGGGATCTTGTTGGTCAGGAGTTCGAGACCAGCCTGGCCAAGATGGTGAAAGCCTGTCTCTACTAAAAATACGAAAATTAGCTGGGTGTGGTGGCACGCACCTGTAGTCCCAGCTACTCTGGAAGCTGAGGCAGAAGAATTGCTTGAACCCAGGAGGTGGAGGTTGCAGTGAGCCAAGATTACGCCACTGCACTCCAGCCTGGGCGACAGAGTGAGACTCTGCCTCAAAGAAGAAAATTAAAAAAAAAAAAAGAAAGAAAGAAAAAAGAAAGGACCTTTTATGTATAAGGCAGTGAATGTAAAATATTATTCACAATTATTTCAACAATACAAGTTTTTTCAGAAGAAATGGTAGCCACTCAGACATGGCAATCTCTGGTATTTATTGAAGCTGATGGGGGAAAGAGATTTGCTTTGAAGTGACTTGACTGATAATGTTGTACTTGTCTTCACTCTGCAGTTCTTCAGCCTGGGCCTTCATTTCAACAGGCACCAATACCGGTCCCAGCTGGATATCAGCTAATTATGTCCAAAGACATTAGCTGATAATGACTTTAAAGCCTTACATTTGCAAGAGTTATTTAAATTTTAAATAAGAACTCAAAGATGGAAATGCCATCTTCTTTCTTACCATTCCTTTTACCAAGAACCAAAGCATTATTAAACAACAAAGCATGAAACAAATGAGTTGAGGGCCTCAATAGATCACAGATGACACGGTACATTTTAGATTTCAAGTGGCATCAATTAATTAATTTAATAATAATAAAGCTTTTCTTTAGTTCTGGAGGTTATTAGGAGTCTTTATTGGTACTCTTTATGACATTCCAGCATCCTTAAGGAAATAAATCTAATTAATGGGAATAAATGTGAAGTTTCAAGAGAAAAAGAAAGTGTTTTTTCTTTGTATTTTTTTTTTTTTTAGCTAAGAGCACTGGATCTGTTTACTGGAAAGATTCTATTTTAATGTTGGCCACTCACACAGCTGAACTTGATTATGAAGAGAGAAATTGTTTGGTTCATTAGGCTTTAATTATAGAGATGAATTATTATGGATAAAAAGAGGAAGCCACAGAATTATGGAGATTGAATTCCAGTTCAATAAACAACTTCAAATATCTTGACTGGAGACATAAACTAGTCATATTCTTTTTTTCCCAGTGTAATTTGATGTCTGTTGACAAATGATGTTGGAATGTCCCTGGAAAAAAAAATCTTCATATTTACAGTGTGTTAGAAGCTATCATTTAAATTACACTTCCTTCCCTAATTATATTTTCTGATGGTGTATATAGATAGATAGGTGTTTCTTCCACATCAATTTATTTTGTATAATAATGACAAAATGTTGCATTTCTGTTTTGCCACTATTCATGTAATCAGATTGCATTTATAATAGCTCAAAAGCCCTCCATTGGAACCCCGATGTATAAAAAGACAAGCTGGAAACCCTGAGCTTGATATTTAAGGACTTTCAGAATCACATCCAACTCAAATACTTAATATTATCATTCAGTACTTTGTTGTAAAGGTGCAAAGCTTCTGCTGTAACAAGTGTTCTATTCACCATCTCACAAATAGTCCTTACATATTCCTGCTTCTGAGATTTTAGGCGCATGTCTTCCTAGCCTGAATTTGCCCTTTTAAATTCTACTTCCCTAATGCCTAAATGTCAGGCCCAGTTAAAATTATACTTCCTTTGGCCTTCTGAGCATAGGACTCGGTGGATGTTGATACCTCTCTCTGATTTTACAAAACACTTAATATCTATAACATTTTCTTAAATCCTCACACATTCTTGATAGTCTTTTACTCTGAAGTCATTCAGTGAGATTTTCAGCTCCAGACACATAATTTCTTATTACCTTAGCAAAATAGTTCTATCAAAACATTGTTTAAAAAAGCAATACCTGTATGGCAATAGAAAATCTGAAAGCTGTCTATTTGATGGTATCAAAGAAATATTTTGAAACTCTTAAGTGTGGTAATATTATGGTGGTTATGTGGTTGGGTTTTTTTAAGAACTTTTTTTTATAGTAGTTATGCGCGAAGTAATGTAGTGTCTAGAATTTGCTTAAAAGTAATATAGGAGAGACGTAATTTAGGGTATAGACAATATGTAGGGGAAGAAAAAATGTCTTCTGCTATTCTTAGGTTTGTGGCTAAAGCCACTTGAACAAAAGACAGATTAACAAGAGAAAGCATACAAATGTATTTAATGTACATTTTATGTGACATGGGGGCCTTCATAAAGGAGTGAAGACCAGATAATCAAACCTGAGCTAGGCTTATGAAGAATGGAGAGTCATGGAGAAATAAGATTCTCTGTGAGAGTAGGATCCAATGGTAGTAAGCTGAGGGGACTTAGTAGGGCCTGTTTGTTCTTCAGATTTTTTCCATGTCTCTGTGTGTTCAGAGAGAAAGATGTTTGTTTCCTCCAGGTATATGGAGGGCACCTCTCACATTAGGGTCTTGTGACCTGCTTCCAGAGAAGGTCACAAAATCTTTCCTAGGTTCTATAAGCTGCTTCAGGGGAGAAGAGCAAGGGAAGGTCAGAAGGATGTTCCTGCTTCAGCTGTTTTCTCACATTATGCCAAGGTGCAGTATATTGGGGGAGCGTGTTCTGAACCCCATCAGCAACAAGAATGACCAATCATCATTGATGGCTGTGAATTTCAGGATTATGGGGGTTGATATACTATGCTATCTACTTTTATGTATGTTTAACCTTCCTTCCTTCCTTCCTTCCCTCCCTTCTTCTTTCTTTCTTTCTTTCTTTCTTTCTTTCTTTCTTTCTTTCTTTCTTTCTTTCTTTCTTTCTTTCTTTTTCTTTCTTTCTTTCTTTCTTTTTCTTTCTTTCTTTCTTTCTTTCTCTTTCTTTTCTTTTCTCTTTTTTCTTTTTCTTTTTTCTTTCTTTCTTTCTTTCTCTCTCTCTTTTCATATTTCTTTCTCTTTCTTTCTCTCTTTCTCTCTCTTTTTTCTCTTTCTTTCTTTCTTTTTCTTTTTCTTTCTTTCTCTTTCTATCTCTTTCCCTTTCTCTGCCTTTCTTTCTCTTTTTCTTTCTTTTCTTTTCTTTTTTCTTTCACAGTCTCACTCTGTTGCCCAGGCTGGAGTGCAGTGGCACAATCTCAGCTCACTGCAACCTCTGCCTCCCAGGTTCAAGTGATTCTCCTGCCTCAGCCTCCTAAGTTGCTGGGATGAGAGGAGTGTGCCACTGTGACCAATTAATTTTTGTATTTTTAGTAGATATGGGTTTCACCATGTTGGCCAGGCTGGTCTTGAACTCCTAGCCTCAATTGATGCACCAGCCTCTGCCTCTCAAAGTGCTAAGATTCCAGGTGTGAGCCACTGTGCCCAGTCTAATTTTTCAATATATAAAAAGTATTCTTTTTTGGGAGGCCTAGGTGGGTGGATCACTTGAGTCTGAGACTTTGAGACCAGCCTGGGCAACATGATGAAACCTCATCTCTACCAAAAAAAATATACATATATATATAAATTAGCAGGGCATGGTGGTACATTCCTGTAGCTCCAGCTACCTGGGAGGCTAAGATAAGGGATGGCTTAAGCCCAGGAGGCAGAGGTTGCAGTGAGCTGAAATTATACCGTGGTATTCCAGCTTGGGTGACAGAGCCAGATTTTGTCTCAAAAAAAAAAAAAGATTTGTTTTTTGTTTTTTGGGTTTTTTTTTGTAATTTAATAAAACGAAATAATAGGCCAGGCACAGTGGCTCATTCCCGCACTTTGGGAGGCTGAGTTGGGAGGATCGTTTCAGGGCCAGGAGTTTCGAGATCAGCTTGGGCAACATAGCAATAAATACCCTATCTCTAAAAAAATAAAATAAATTAAACAGATATGGTGGCACATGCATATAGTTCCAGATACTTGGGAGGAAGGGAAGGGAGGATCATTTGAGCCCAGGAGGCAGAGGCTGCAGTGAGCTGAGATTGTGCCACTGCATTCCAGCCTGGGTGACAGTGAAACCCTGTCTCTAAATAAATAAATAATAATAATAAAACAAGAACTCTTAGAGGCAGCAAGAGAGTACTGGGAAAAGGTACTACTCTCAAAACAGAATAGCCACTTGGTCTTGGGTAAGTCACTTCGCCTTTCTGAAGCTTCAGCACTCTCTCAAGATGTTTCAGTGAATGCCCCAGCCTCAGCCACTTTCAGCTCTAAAGTGCTGTGAATGTAGGCATGTAGGAATCAAAGATAGATTTTTTTTGAAAATGAGAGAATATATAAACTCTCTAGAGTGATCACTTTAACACCAACAAAGTATAGTCCCTCTCGGGAGGGAAATAAAACACACATAAACTCAACAGGGGAAAAGGGGAAGAAAGGTGGACTGATGGCCACAAGGTAATGAAGCTTCCATTCCAGGGTTTGTTTTGAGAGCAGTGACTTGGCAAGAAAAATGTTCTCTCCTGAGATCTGTAAGCCTTAAAGGCCCGGAGGGACTTGGAGTTTCAGCCTCAGTTCAGCCCAGATTGGGTTCACAAAGTCACTCTGGACATATGGTTGGTTTGAATCAGGGAATTGAAAGAAATATGAAATCACAGAGTGTGAAAAGACCAAGGAAAATAGGTTAGGCAGGTGAAGGTCAATCCAACCAGAACCGGGTTGTATTTTATGGTAGGAGAGTGCCGGGTCTAAACATTCTGTAGTCTATTCCAGCATATTTTTGCTCAGTGACCAAGAACTCTTCTTCACGTGCAATTGAAATTATTCCTTTCAACAGGGGCCCGTGTCTCACTGCCGAGTCTTCTGTAGGCAGAGAGAATAAATAACATTTCAGTTTCATGATCATCAAAAGCCCTTCAAATAGCTGAAGGCAGAGAACAAGTTATCTTGAGCCTTGCCATGGTTAACTAGCCTCTTCAAGACAGGCAATTCACACAGATAAACTGTAGGGGGGAAAAGAGCACTTAAAACATCTCTGGATAATCAGCATGGAGGTATTTGCGTTTTACTGAGCACAAGTGTCAGACATCTGGGGAGCAGTGATACTCTGCTTGTTAGCATGGTTGACTTTCATTGATCCCAAGCCTTGATGATGACAGGCGGCTCCTTTAATATGTGAGTTCTTACTGCAATGTGTTGCTGAAGCTGGATATCATATACTAAGATTATGGGAAAACAAAGCAAAACAAAATCCATTCTTCTAACTTTGAATATGTCTGCAACTAATAGGAGAAAAAACAACTCTAATTTGTTGAGTGCTTGCAGTTGTGGCAAAGGCCTTTGAAAAACTGTTTGTATTATAATCACCTTAATAAAAAAATATTTCCCTATATAACAAGTGAGGAAATGTAGAGCGACAGAGTTAGAATTTCAGAACAGATGACACCTAAAGCTGTTTCCATGCTTAGTAGTTTCTCTACCTCGGCTACACATTAGAATCACCTGAGAAGCTTCAAAGACGGCTGAGACCCTACCCCTCTGAGATTTTAACTCAATTTGCTTTGGGTGAGGCGCTGGTACTTTTTTATTTTTTAATTTTTAATTTTTAATTTTTTGGAGATGGAGTCTAGCTCGGTCACCTAGGCTGGAGTGCAGTAGTGCAATCTCGGTTCACTGCACCCTCTGCCTCCAAGGATCAAGCAATTCTCCTGCCTCAGCCTCCCAAGCAGCTAGGATTACTACTAGTTTTTTATTTTATTTTATTACAAGTAGCTAGGTGGCATATACCACCATGGCCAGCTAATTATATTTGTATTTTGGTAGAGACAGGGTTTCACCATGTTGGCCAGGCTGGTCTCGAACTCCTGACCTCAGGTGACCCACCCGCCTCAGCCTCCCAAAGTGCTGGGATTACAGGCATGAGCCACTGTTCCCGGCAGCATCAGTATTTTGTATTTGGGGGTTGCCCAATACACACTGAGAGAATCATCTGCCAGTAGCAAGTAGCTTTCTCGCTCTTCCCCTTGGTCTGCATAACAAGGGGTTTGGTCTGATATATCTCTAAGGTGAAGAAGCAGCTTAGTGGATAAGCATGCAGGCTCTAGAAGCCACCTGCCAGGGTTCAAATCCCCTCTCTGCCACTTGCTAGCCTTCTGGGACTCTGTTAACCTGTCTCCAAAATAGGGATATCGACCAGTACCTATCACAAACAGTTGTGTTGGGAGAATAAGTGTAAAGTGTTTAAAAGACTGTCATCTCCTCTCTTATGTCACTGCTATTATCAGTGGTTGGCCCATCTCACTATGAGCCATGCAAAGCCCAGCCTCAGACGTCTTCTTCATGTGCTCTCTGAAGACAGCATTTCACTGTCACTCACAGATATTCTTCTGCTTCCCTGGGTCTAACCTGTCACCTCCCACTTCTCTGATCTTCACTGTTTTCGTATTTCCCGATTACAGTCTTCGCCTAAAACTTTGGTTCCCACAAGTTCAGGGGTTCATTATTCTATTGTATCTACTTTTTGTCGATTTTAAATTTTTCCATTTAAAAAAGCTAAAATTGTTTTAATAAAATAAAATAATAAAACGAGCCTACACTGTCTCTCCTATCTCATGCATGCACCATCTGGTTTCCAAAATGTGTACCAGTGGTTTCTGTCTCACACGTATTATTGTATGTTATTATTCATAAATCCATTATGAAACCTCATTGTTTATCTGTATGAATGCCTATTCACCTGGATTTACCATTGAATCATTCAGAATACCCCTTCTGGGGAATGTGTTGCTTTTTCTAATATTAACATGCGATCTTTACTCTATGTCCCAAGAATGCAGACTGCTAAGTTTAAATGTATTTGTTATATATCACTGTTCCTGTCTTAGATAGTCAGGCATTTTTCGCTAAGGGTCTCATTATCTACAAGGCTTCGATTGTTTACTGTGTTGCTGTCTTGGGGAGTATTATCAGCCTCTCTTATCCTCTGGATGCCTTGGTAACATGCATAATGAGAGTGATGGTGGAAACTTAAGGTTTAGAGTAATAGCACTTACAACTCTTAGAACGGTACAATATTAAATTTATAGGAACCTTAGTGATCTTCTAGGCGAATCCCTCACTTTGCAGATGTGGAAACTGAGGCCCCAAAAGGGGCAGCACTTGCCTGAAGTCCCACAGCTATTGAACAGCACAAACTCTTTCTTACTCTCAGATGTCTTTCCTAGTCAATATCTGTGATGAAAGAGAATGTAGTGAGGGCAGAGTGGAGAGCAGAGTGAGGATCACGTGCATGTGGGGGAATTGCTTTCAAAAAGTAAAAGTTGCAACTGACCTAGCTTCAGCAAATTTCTTAGGCCAGTGGTTCTCAAACCTTACAACGCATGGGAATTCCCTGGAGGGCTTATTAAAACACGGATTGCTGGGACGCTGCCCCAGAGTCTCTGATTCAGATCGCCATGGAACCTGAGCATTTGCATTTTTAACAAAGGGACTACCCTTTAAGAACCAGAGTCTTCGGTGAGGACAACAGAACTCATGTTCCTGACTCCCAATTATTATCATTGTTGCTGTTAATCATTATTGTTATTATTCTCCAGTCCAGTGCTCTTCCCAACACATGGCCGTGATTCCTTGCAAGGTGGTTTATATTGGCATCCACACACTAGCTTTTCTCCCTCTTCTCCTTTTCACTGTTATCCTTCTTCCTCTGTCATCACTGAGGCTTCTGTTATGTGTCTAATGATGAATAATGCTCTGCTTGAACAACACAGGGGAGCTACCGTGCTAGAGTGGTTGCTCTATGTATTCAAGCACTGTTGGTAGCTAGAACCTCAACGAGGTCATTTCAGCTCTGCAACGTGGTGGGAGAGGTAGGCAATCATTTGCATTCACAATCTCCAGTCAAGAGAAGCCAAGAGAATGCTTTCATATTCTTGATAAGTTATTTCTTCTGACTCACTCATAATTCCAGTTGTGACTCAACATCAAAGGAGTAATGTTTGAATGGCTTATCCAGAGTTGTTAGAACACTGATCACAAGCCAGATACCAGATACCAGGACTGCTTTCCCTTGATAATAGCTTCTGAACCTCTTTCCCTTATAATGACAACTCAAGTGGAAATGCCTCGTGCAACTGATACGTATGCTGGCTAGATAGCATGAGAAATTCTATGCTGAAAATAAGAGGCATACTGCCATCCACATTATAGATGGTAATGAACGTGGGATTGTGTTTCCACTAACAGTGAATCACACATTTCAATTTGAGCAAGTATTTTATGATGTCTGTCCATAGGAAAGATGATAATATGCTCCAGAAGTTGTGAAAGGACCTTTCTTTTATCCATTGCTACAAAAATCATTGCAAAAACACATCCCGAGTAGATGAGAAAGGGACAAATTCGATCTCCTGGGGGAAAATCATGCTGCATTCAAACCCATTGATAAGAAAAACTTCAGTCTCTGAAACCATAAATACTTAAGAATTCCTAATACCTGGATAATCTGATTCTTCTACAGTGTCTTGACTTCTAAACTTTCCTGATTGATGAATGGTTCGGTCTTGTTTGATTTTTATTTTTAATATATTTCTGCCTCACCTAAAGCCATTTCATTGATTCTATTTTCACTCAACGAAGTTGCACCTTACTAGGTCTTTGCAGTGGTTGCAATGTACTTGAACAAATAAATGAGAACACAGGTAAGATCTGTGCAGGTGTGGGGTCTAAAACAGGGGATGCCCAGGGACGGCAGGAGGGGTCGCTCAAAACAGAGCTCCTTCCCTCCTTTCCCTGCCAAGCCAAGGCTATTACCATGTTGTACATTGTATCATTCTGTCATTTTTCAGTTCTCTAATTTTTTCCAGCTGTGAGCCAATCAGATTGCTGACACCCCTTTCATGTCTCTCGCAGCATTATCTAGGGATTCATTATTTAAGAAGTCATTTTACCCATGTGTATATGTGTGTACACACAGAGAATAAAGTCCCTCTTGTGCTGTTGGTATGATGTCAGGGGCAGTTTCTCACTCCCTTCTACAAAGCCTTCCTTCTTCTGATGCAGCAATTAGTCGACTATTAATAAAAAGACATTAGGTTATGCTTATTTATTTTTAAAGAATGACATCATTCCCGGCCTTAATGTGTAGCAATGGAGCAATTCACAGGTCTTTCCATTTATTACATCATGGAAGCCCATTGAACTTGGCAATTACCTTGCTGTTTTCACAACAGTGTTACGGAGGTGCTGAAAGGGGAATTGGTTGCAAGGGGCTGAATAAACATATATGTGGCTGTATGTCCTCCTATTTTGTTAAGTGAATTTGTGCCCAGTGAAAAGTACCTACAGAACCTAGTTTAGAGTACAAATATCCTCACTTTATTCTACAGCAAATCTACAACTCTCAGTCTGAGAGGTTTCAAACAGAGTCATGTTAATCTTTAATTAGTTTGCTGGCCATCAGAGACTATCAGGAAACAAGGGCTGCTAACTAAAAGCTACAAACCTCCCATTTCTAAATTGAACCATTATAGGAGCATACCAGCTGAAACAGTCACAGATTCATAGAATTTTGAAAATGAAAAGGACTTTGAGGTTCAACTTTAGACGTAGGGGAATTGAATCCTAAATTTCTGAGGAGCTTGATTAATTCCACACAGTTAGCAAGTGGGAAGACTGGTTTTATTTCCACAATGTGATAATACCTCCTCTTAAACATGCTACCGTTCTAGAATATAGCACATTCTCTTTCCATAAGTGGAACTTACGATATTTTATTTCAATGTACTTGGTTCTTTGTATTGATATTTTTTACAAAAATAATCATCTTGTTGCAAGAATACTCAAGCCACAAGGATGCTTCCCATGTTGAATACTTTATACTGTAATTCAAGTCTCAAAGACAGGATGGTTCAAATCACTGATGCTCGTGAACAATTGGAATCATGACACCTCTCCCTTCCCAAAAGACTTCACAATTTAAGGACACCGATTAGTCTTCAGCAACAAAATCAATTTTTTTTTCCTCCACTTTCATTATGGTCAAGCACAAAGCAGTGGTTTTTATCAATAAAGGATTTGATTATGTCAGTGATTAAGAAGATAATCAGATCTATTATTACTCAGTGATGGAACTGCCAAAGGCCTAACTAATTGAATATAAGGACATGGCCTTTGACCAAAGCCAGTCAAGGGAAACTTCTTTTTCCACACTCACAGCTTCTGCTTATAATAAGGCCTTGGCGTGACAGATAATGAAAAGACTCAGAAACTGACCATTGATATTACCAATACGTATGTGTTTCCAGAATCAAGATTCACATTTACAACAAAGATGCGACTATTTATCCAAGGTTGTAAGCAATTAGGCTCCATCCACGAATACACTTAAAAGATTGTTATCCAACTCACACTATGGGTTTCAAAGGTTTGCAGGGTTTTGAATTCCTTTGTGTGTTTTCAGGATGAAAGACCATAGTGAAATGACAGCACAGAAATATGACTGTTTCGTGTGAGGATATTTCTTTCTTTCTTTCTTTTTTTTTTTTTTTTGAGACAGTCTCACTCTGTCACCCAGGTGGGAGTGCAGTGGTGCCATCTCAGCTTACTGCAAGCTCTGCTTCCTGGGTTCACGCCATTCTCCTGCCTAAACCTCCAGAGTAGCTGGGACTACAGGTGCCTGCCACCATGCCCGGCTAATTTTTTGAATTGAATTTTTTAGTAGAGACGGGGTTTCACCGTGTTAGCCAGGATGGTCTTGATCTCCTGACCTTGTGATCTGCCCGCCTCGACCTCCCAAAGTGCTGGGATTACAAGCATGAGCCACCATGCCCAGCTGAGGATAATTATTTCGACATTTATAGTGATTTTCCCATCCTTAGGAGAGTAAGCACAGCACTTCTCCATGAAGTCCATGAAGTGGACTGTCAAGTGTGTTTACCAACAAAAATTGGGCTGTATTACTCAGTCCCAGAATCCAGGAAGAAAACTCGTCCATAACAAAATATAATTAGTTGGACAGTATGGTTGGTGCAGCAACACAAATGCCATAAATACACACCAGCCTTACCCCTGTAGGGGCAGAAAAGTGTGAAGCTTTCCTTCACCCATCACAGGGGTCATGGTCGAAACTCCTATAATAAGAGACAAGGTAACAAGAGAAATGCATAACAATCTTATTTTATCAAAGTCTTACTTGACACAGAGCTTTTTGAACTGAATATCCAGAGACCTATAGAAAACTGTCTATTTTTTATGCTTAGGTTCAATGAAGAATGCACAGCCATATAGAAATCTGATTGGACAAAAGGGTATGATCTCATGGTAATAGACTGGGGACAGGATGGACCCAGCAAGGTCCATCTGTTCAGATTCTTCTTGGTCTCTCAATGTAGTGTCCCTTCCCCAAGATATAGGACAGGACCCTTCTGGAATTAGGCCTTCAAGGGAGATGAGAGAAAGGAAGAGTGACATGTCTGGGTTTTATGACTTGCTTTGGGGAGAAGAGGTCTAGTTTCTTTTTCTTTTTCTCTCTCTCTCTCTCTTTTTTTTTCCTTCCTTCCTTCCTTCCTTCCTTCCTTCCTTCCTTCCTTCCTTCCTTCCTTCCTTCCTTCCTTCCTTTCTTTTTCTTTCTTTCTTCCTTTTTTTTTTTGAGACAGTCTCACTCTGTCACCCATGCTGGAGTGCAGTGGTGCAATCTCGGCTCACTGGAACCTCCGCCTACCAGATTCAAGCAATTCTCCTGCCTCAACCTCCTGAGTAGCTGGGATTATAGGTGCGCGCCACCACGCCCTGCTAATTTTTTGTATTTTTAGTAGAAACAGGATTTCACCATGTCGGTCAGTCTGGTCTCAAACTCCTGACCTCGTGATCCACCCGCCCCAGCCTCCCAAAGTGCTGGGATTACAGGCGTGAGCCACCGCACTCGGTGAAGAGTTCTAAGTTGTAGTTTATATGACGTGCCTTGGGAAGAGGAATTCTGGATTCTATGACTTGCTCCAGGGGAGAATGAGGGACAGGAGAGTGGAGGGCAGAAGGATATCAGAGACCTTGCTTCTGAGACCTTCCAGTCCTCTTCAAAGTAGTCAGTGGGTCAAGGTGCCATAGTTTGGGATATCATGTTCTGAGTCACACCCCCACAGATTCCAGCATAGGATGCTAACAGTTCCTATACCATATGCATGGCCAATGACACCGGGTATTGGATAATTTATGTATCCACTAGACTTTGTTACTTAATGAGAGGCACCCCCAGCATCGACATTGCTGGAAGCGTGCCAAAGAAACAGAGTCTTGGGCTCCCACCAAGACCCACTAAATAAGAATCTACACTCAAGCAAGATTCCCAGGTGATTCATTTGCAAATTCAAGTCTGAGAAACACTGTTTTAGAGAAGTAGTTATCACAACACGTCGGAATAATGAAGAGTTTTAGAAAAGACGAATGCCTGAGTCTGACCCCCAGATATTCTGATTTAATTAATATGAGGGTACAACTTGGGCCCTGAGATTTTAATGTGTAGCAGTTTGCCAACCTCTGCTCTAAAGCAGTGCTTCTCAAGCTTCATTGATAAAAATCTCCAGGAAACGCATGTTATAGTTTCAAATTCTCAGGATTCCTCCTGGATTCATGATTTCAGTATCTCCAAGAGCCAGGTTTTGGAGGCTGCAGGTTTACCAGCACCCTAGGTGACTCTTTTCATCAGGAATGTTTGGAAAGCACTGTTTCAGAGTAGTTAAAGGCATAGAACCCAGAAAAGAAGGAGTATCTATCAAAGCTTCTTGACTGTCCTAATACATGGCATTACTTTGTGTGTCATCACAGAAATGCTCATTCATGAGGCACAATTATGAATTTATTGCGCTTGGTTCACTAATGAATTGTGTTGACTAGTAATCTCTATATCTTAGAACAGGATCTTTAAATTCATCATTAACTCATTCACTCACTAAAAAATTATTTATTGAAGGCTATATGTACCAGACCATGTTCTAATTACAGTTGACCCTTGAACAACATGGGCATTAGGGGTACTGACCCTCGCACCATCAAAAACCCACATGTAACTTTTGACTCCTCCAAAATTTAACTACTAATAGCCTACTGTTGACTAAAAGCCTTACCAATCAACGCATGTTTTGTGTGTTATGTGTATTATATGCTGTATTGTTAAAATAAAGTAAGTTGGAGAAAAGAAAACGTTATTGAGAAAATTAAAAGAAAATATACTTACTATTCATTAAGGAGGCAGATCATCATAAAGGTCTTTATCCTAGTTGTCTTCACTTTGAATAGGTAGAGGAGGAGGAGAAAAAGCAGGCTTGGTCTTGCCGTCCTACTGGTGGCAAAGGAGGAAGGAAATATGCAATAAGCAGGCTCATGTAGTTCAAATCCATGTTGCTCAAGGGTCAATGGTACCGAGGATATAATGTTGAACAAATAGAAGTCCCTACTACCGGGGCATCTCTATCCTAATAAGAGACTAAATAGTAAAAAAAAAAAAAAAAAAAAAAGGTAGTAAACAGGATACCCCAGTTATATATTTGAGGTGTTGTGAAGTAATAAAACTTATTAAATAGTAGAAACTGGCTAAGGGTAAAGAGTAGTCTGCATTAGACAGGTTAATGGGGGTTAGATTTATTAATAAACTATGAGAACCTCTTAAAAAACTCAGAAAAGTGTGCTCCAGACAGAGGAATAGCAAGTGAAACAGGCCTGAGCTGGAACAAGCTCAGTGTGTTCTAAGAATAGAATATCAATGTAGCGGTTTCATAGAGAGCAGGAATATTTCAAGGTGAGGTTGCAGAAACAAACATGGAATCAAGTCATGCAGGATCTTGTGGGCCTTGATAAAGGTGTTGGATTTGACTGTAAGAAGAGTTGAAAGTCATTGGAAAATTTTGACAGGGAACTGATATGTTTGGGAGGCTTTTTGGAGAATGAATTTTGGTGGTCAGCGTTGAAGCCTGTTGGGCAGCTATTACAGTTGTCCAAGTAAGAGATGAAGGGTTTTTGGCCTGGAGAAAGTTCACCCATTCCCCAGTATATGCTCTATTGAAATATTTCTATGAGTTGATTTTCTTCCCCTGTTTAAGGAAAAATGAAAAGAAAAACAGATTTTTTCCCCCATGGTGTGTATATGTTTTGTAGAAACCTGTTTTTGTCTTTGTACATCCAACCAGAACAAGTGAATTCTTACCAATTTCAGTGTGAGAGTGGGGGAGGACTGTCCACCCATTCCTGATGAGCCTTTTACTATGGTTTAGGTAAAGATTTTTATTCATAAATCTCTGGAGTATTTGCTTTTCATGACTTTTTTTTTTTTTCTAACTTTGGTTCTGAAGCCCCTTTAATGCACTTTGTCAATTGTGCAATGCTTTCCATGTGAGTGGAAGGAGAACTCATACCATTTTGAGTGGTTAAGTGCCTTTAAATGATTTAAAATGCTGGGAAGATATTTAAGTCTTTGGCAGGGGGATTTGGAGAGCATGTTATTTCCAGCTGTGGGTTAGGTCCATATTTGGATGGAGAAATTCTTAGCATCAAGAATATCCCAGAATACATCCAGGTGTTTCTAAGAGCTGCAAAAATGTCACCGCTAAGAAGAACCTTTCATTGTTCCTTCAAGATATCACACTGCCACACTCCTTTCTCAATGAAAATGAATACCATGAATTGTGCTTCTGAAAGGACTCCTGGATTCATTCCAGGAGGCTAGGAGGAAAGTGGGCTTTGGAGAACATTAAAAGCAGGAAACTGGAGCAGGAGAGTGTGGGCACTTGTGAAGGTGCTAAAGATGAACAGGACTTAGCTTTGTAAAGAAAGTGGTCGGGGGTAGGTGGTAGAAAATTCCATTCTGGAAGAGTAAGAGTTATAAAGAATGGGAATTGGGAGGGGAACTCAAAAAGTAATAAAGCATTACATTTATGGTGTTAAGAAGAAGAAGAAAAAAGACTATGGCTTTATGTATTGAGTAAAATAGTTGCTCTTGGGACCTGGATAAGTTATCAACTCACAGTTATACTAAACATTGTTCTAACTGGGATGTTAGTGTATTTGCCTGTATTTTAAGGTTGACATTCAGGAGGACAATCAGACAACATATTCCTTTGAGTTGTCAGAGAGAGAACAAGGTGGTGATTAAACCATGGAGCATTTCAAACTGAAGACTGCATGAAATCTGCTGGGCTGTGATCCAATTAATAGCAAAGCAATTCAACATAATTGACCCCCAAATAGTTGACTCAGTGACACACGGATAGAGCTTTGACAGCTTAGCAGTGAGATCAGGAAAGGAAATTAATATGTGATTTAAGTAAATTCAGGAATCTGGTAGTTTAATGGACTTAGACACTTTCATCCTTTGTTACTGAATTGAATCTGGCCCAGTTAGGAGTTATTGAAAAATTGATTGTAATAAACTGGCGTCTGTGATATGCTTCTTCCTGAATCACCTGGAGGAAATGATTCAACAACAGCACAGGCACACACTCACACATTTAACTTACACAGACCCACCTTGTGTTTCTTCCTAGCAGGGTGGGTGTAAAGTGTGATAAATGGTGAAAAGGTTTGGAACCAAAAGTAGGACTTATGAATGCCAGAAAAACCAGGGTTGGACATAGTTCAAGCAACACATTTTTAATTAAAAGAAAAAATTGGTCTTAAGCTTGTTTCTTCTAGATTCAGGTCTTGCATTTAATCCAACATTTTCATGGCTGCTGTAAGGACTTGGGTTTGTTGCTTAAGTCTCCCTTGAAGTACCTGTTTGTTCACTGGGTTTTAGACCATGCGCTGCTGTGACTCTTCCCCCACCACTTTATCTATGCATGTGCAGGTATATGTGTCACGATATAATATATGTGAAGACAGCAGGTTTAAATTTTTCATTAGTTTGTTAGTGCAGAAGGAATACATAATTATAAAACTTTAAACCATTATCTTAAGTGAAATAACTCAGAAACAGAAAAGCAAATATGGCATGTTCTCACTTATAAGTAGGAGCTAAATGATGTGTACACATGGACACATAGAACAGTATAATAGACACTGGAGACTCAGAAAGGTAGGGTAGTGGATAGCGGGAGGTGGGGCGAGAGATGAGAAATTACCTAATGGGTACAATGTACACTATTTGGATGCTAGTTACACTGAAATCTCAGACTTCTCCAGTGTGCAATATAACCATGTAAGAAAACTGCACTTGCACCCAAAAATCTATTTTTTTAAATTTTAAATGTAAATAAAATAAAATAAAATTTCAAATCATGTGAAAGTATTTGAAGCAAAAGGTAAAAGGATATTTTAAATTTAAATAGGTATTGTCAAATAGTCTTACACACAAAGCTTGTGCCAATTTATACTCTAACAAACAGTATATGAGAAATCCCTTTTTAAAAATTCCTTTGCATGGTCTGTATAATAGTTTAGTATGTGTGTCTCAGTGTAAACTTGGGGGTATATGAATGTGGACTTCGGGGTTTGTTTGTTTTCATTTCACAAAATGATGTTGCTCACTGTTCTCCAGGCTCCCTGTCTGCTTCATATTCCTCCCAAACAGCAAGCTCCAGTCAGGGCCAGGTATATATCCTTACTCCTTCCTTGGCCTGGGAGACTTCCTTGATTCTTCTAAGTTTTCATCTTCTCATCTTCCAAGCCTTAGCTCAAACAAAACTTTCCCTACAGAATGTCCCTCTCCACTGTTATAGAGAAATCCCAATTCACTCCAAAGTAACTATCTATATCACACTTCTCTACTTATTTCCCTCAAAGAATGTATCAGAATCTGAAATACCCTTGACCATGTATTTATTTGTTTTCTGTCTCTCTATTAGTCCATTCTCACACTGCTAATAAAGACGTACCTGAGACTGGGTAATTTGTAAAGGCAAGAGGTTTAATTTTCTCACAGTTCTGCAGAGCTGGGGAGGCCTCAGGAAAATTACTGTCATGATGCAAGGGGAAGCAAACATGTCCTTCTTCACATGGTGGCAGGAAGGAGACGAATGAGTGTCCAGTGAAGGGGGAAGCCCCTTACAAAACCATCATATCTCGTGAGAACTAACTCACTATCCCAAAAACAGGATGGGGGAAATCACCCTAATGATTCAATTATCTCCATCTGGTCCCTCCCATGACATGTGGGGATTATGGGAACTACAATTCAAGATGAGATTTGGGTAGGGACACAGCCAAACCATATCATTCCACTCCTGGCTCCTCCCAAAGCTTATGTCATCACAATTCAAAACACGACATACCCTTCTAACAGAAGTCTTAACTCATTCCAGCATTAACTCAAAAGTCCAAGTCTAAGGTCTTATCTGAGACAAGGCAAGTCCCTTCTGTCTATGAGACTGTAAAATCAAAAGCAAGTTAGTTTCTTCCTAGATACAATGGAGGTACAGGTATTGGGTAAATACAACCATTCCAAATGGGAGAAACTGACAAAACAAAGGAGCTACAGACCCCATGCAAGTCTGAAATCCAATAGGGCAGTCATTAAATCTTAAAGTTCAAAAATGATCTCCTTTGACTTCATGTCTCACATCTAGGTCATGCTGATACAACAGATGGGTTCCTATGGTCTTGGACAGCTTCGTCCCTGTGGCTTTGCAGGGTACAGCCCTCCTCCAGGCTGCTTTCATGAGCTGGTATTGAGTGCCTGTACCTTTTCCAGGCACATGGGTGCAAGCTGCAGGTGGATATACCATTCTGGGGTCTAGAAGACTGTGGCCCTCTTCTCACAGCTCCACTAGCCAGTGCCCCAGTGGGGACTCTGCACTGGGGTTCCCCCACATTTCCCTTCTGCACTGCCCTAGTGGAGGTTCTCCTTGAAGGCTCTGCCCCTGCAGCCAACTTCTGCCTGGACATCCAGGTGTTTCCATACATCCTCTTAAATCTAAACGAAGGTTCTATAACCTCAATTATTGACTTCTGTGCACCTGCAGGCTCAACACTTTGTGGAAGTCTTAGGGATTGCACCCTTTGAAGCCATGGCCTGAACTGTACCTTGGCCCCTTTTAGCCATGGCTGGAGAAGCTGGGACACAGCGCACCAAGTCCCTAGGCTTAACACAGCAGGAGAACCCTGGGCCTGGCCCAGGAAACCGTTTTTTCCTCCTATGTCTTAGGGCCTGTGAGGGGAAGGGCTGATATGAAGGTCTTTAACATGCTCTAGGGACATTTTCCCCACTGTCCTCGTGTTAACATTTGACTCCTTGTTACTTATGCAAAGTTATCCAGCCAGCTTGTATTCCTGCCCAGAAAATGGGGTTTTCTGTTCTAACACATTGTCAGTCTGCAAATTTTCCAAACTTTTATGCTCTGTTTCCTCTTGAATGCTTTGCTGCTGAGAAATTTCTTCCACCAGATACCCTAAATCATCTCTCTCAAATTTAAAGTTCCATAGATGTCTAGGGCAGGGCCAAAATGCCACCTGTCTCTTTGTATAGCAAGAGTAAGCTTTACTTCAGTTCCCAACAAGTTCCTCATCTCCATCTGAGACCACCTGAACCTGGACTTCATTGTCCATTTCACTATCAGCATTTTGGTCAAAGTCAGTCAACAAGTCTCTAGGAAGTTCCAAACTTTCCCACATTTTCCTGCCTTCTGAGTCCTCCAAGTCTCTAGGAAGTTCCAAACTTTACCACATTTTCCTGTCTTCTTCTGAGCCCTCCAAACTGTTTCAACCTCTGCCTGTTACTGAGTTTAAAGTCACTCCCATATTTTTGGGTATCCTTATAGCAGCACCCCACTTCTGGTGCCAATTTACCATATTAGTCCATTCTCATGCTTCTAATAAATACACACACAAGACTGGGTAATTTATAAAGGAAAAGCTTTAATTGACTCACAGTTCTGCAGGGCTGGGGAAGCCTCAGGAAACTTACAATCATGGAGAGAGGGGAAGTCAAACATATCCTTCTTCACATTGCAGCAGGAAGGAGAAGAATGAGTGCCTGGCGAAGGGGAAGCCCCTTATAAAATCATCAGATCTCAGGAGAACTAACTCACTATCACAAGAATAAGACGGGGGAAACTGCCCCCATGATTCAATTATCTCTACCTGGTCCCTCCCACAACACATGAGGATTGTAGGAACTACAATTCAAGACAAGATTTGAGTGGATACACAGCCAAACCATATCACTGGTGGAGCACCAGTGCCTTGAGATCAGAGATTTGTATGTCTTTTACTGTAGTCTTTTTCCAACCTGGCCCAGTGGCTGTCAAAGAATAAGGTTGAATTTGTTGTATTGATGGATTAACAGCTCCTCCACAGTCCTGGATGGATTAACAGGCCCTGAATGGAGAGGAGGGAGGCAGATAGACATGGTGTCTTTGACATCCCCACTTATGTTACAGCTTCATACCCAATGGCTCTTTTTAGATGAACATGATGTTCCCCATTAAATTGGTGAACTTTAAATAAACAAGAGAGGGCTTTTTTTTTTCTCCAGGCTCTCCTTTTGAGATGAAATTGTAAAAAATCTACCACATTTGAAATTCTTGCTGATGTTTTTCTATTTAGTTCAACTTATCTTCCAAATTATAATTTGGGTCATAAATACCAAAATAAGTTGCTTAGTTTTTTTTGGGAAAACAGTATATTAATGTATCTGATTTTTGCATTTTTTTCTACTTCTAAGAAAAAACAAGAGACATTCATGGCAATGTGATATGACAGGAGATTGTCCTGTTGGTAGTGATGGTTTGTTTTTTTCTGGATCACCCACCCATTGTAGAGCATTCAGAGAATTCTGAAAAGTATAAAGAAGGAATTGTAATCCTTAAATTACTTTTTATTGTCAAAATAAGCATTTTTTTTCTTAAGCTAGATTTCTCCAAATGCAAACACTGAGATAAGAATTGGCATGTAAGTTATTTATTTTGGAAGTAATCCCAAGATCACCTGTAGGACAGTGGGGAAGTAAGAGGAGGAAGGAAGGTATTCAACAGAAAGTGTGTTAAGGAGTGGGTCACCATCATAAGCAACGGGCTTAATCCTGCTGGGGATGTCTGTGAGACTATATAATACAGATCTGAGTTGTCCCACTTGAGATAAAAGTAAATTAATGTATTCATATGCCACTTCCAGCCCATGATTGGTTGAGGGCTGCTGCTAACGATGTTAACTTGCTGGGCACCCACTCGTGTCTTCTGGTGCTGCTCCAAACACAGACTGAGGAAGTTTCCATGGCCAAAGAAAGTCCTTAGGCTGAGATTCAGGGCAAGGTACATTAAAAAGAGATCATGCACCAGAAGAGCCTGTGGCACAGAGGCACAGGAGGGCAAGGACAGCACCTGCCACACAATCATTAGAGACTGGCTGGCATAGACCCAATCTAGCACCAAATTCCACCCTCCCCTACAAACAGGCAGTGCTTAACAGATACAGCAGTAACAGAAACACTAGTTTAGGAAAATCAAATTCAAGACTGAACATATGAACATAAATCACCTTTAGGGGTCATGGTAGTGACCCAAGGCTCCAAACATGCTTGCACCAGTTGACTTGGTCCCTTGTGTTCCTATCATTCACCAGGAGGAGAACATACACCCAGGTAGTTGCTGGTCCAAGGAGAGTGTGAAGTGGGGCAAACCTGAATCTAACCCAAATGCAGAAGGCTAGCCCAGCTAAATGCCAGCTAGAGTAGAGCCACCTTAGTCTGCAGATCTGTGAGCAAGAAAAATAAATGCTTATCATTGTCAGTCACTAGTTTTCAGGATTATTTGTTATGCAGCATTATTGCAACAATAGCTGACTGACACAATACTCCAGGGAACAGATTTAATAGAGCAATGAGAACAATAGTTTAAATTTTCAATTGCAATCCTCACAGACATAGAGTGGATATTATAGACCTTTTTAAAAATGAAGAGAGAATCAATGAGACAGCTTATGAATGTTGTCACTAAAATTAAAATCTCAGAAATGTGGACTAAGTGGTATCATGGATACAGACAAAGAAGAATAAATTCATCAGTTACTAGACAGAGTCTAAAACTTGACCTGATGTTTAGCACAAAGAAAGAAAAAGATAATTATAAATCTTGGTAAATGATGAATAGATCCAAGAAAGGAGGAAAGCAAATGTGGGAAGTAGTGATGGGAAAAAATATCCAAGAAATAAGAGCTCATCAAATATTTAAGAAGGAATGAATGAAAAAGGGCCATCATTGAGATACAGTGTGGCAAATTTTTATTAGAATGAGAATTTGAGAGAGAGAGAAAAGGATGCCTATGAGGGGAAAAAAATGAATTAACACTAATGCTCAAGTGTTATACTTAATGGTGAAACAAGTAAATTATTCCTTCTATAGTTTGTCAATTTTAATTTTCAATTTCAAATATGTCATATGTAACTTTTCAAGCTAAATTGATACAGATCTATACAAAGAGTGTGAAGGGTTGCATACTATTTCACTCCATACCTGATATATTCTAATGTATTTAATCAGTCCCTCTTTTGTAGGGGATTCATGTCTAATTTATAATTGAAAAATGTGCATGATAGTTGAAAATTCCTCTACCCTCTCTAAATCTGATTGGATATTATCAATATCTTTAATCTTGACTAAATTAATGATGAAAAAATACATATTCTGGACTCATTAAAATGTTCTTTTACAAGTACTACTCTGCAGTCTACATGCTGTGGAAATTTAAAAATTCAAATTGAAAAATAAAAGTACTACTCAACTCAGGGGGCTAAGGAGGAAGGATCGCTTGAGTCTGGGAGGCAGAGGTTGAAGTGAGCCAAGTTCATGGCACTGCACTCCAGCCTGGGCAAAAAATTCCTCTCAAAACAAGCAAACAAAAAAAGTGCGACTAAAGCTAAAGATCCTCTTATATCTTTTCATTCAATACGAATGACTGGTGAATATGGGCACCAGGTCTTTCCTGTGCACTCAGAATACATCACTGAACTAAATGCAATTCACTGCCCTCCTGAACCCCACATCTTTCTTCTCTTACCAGCTAGCTCTCTGTTAATCAACTCAGCTGGTCTTCTTGCTCCTTTTGATTTTTACAAACCATCTATGCATTAGAGTAGTAATCCTTTGCCATGTGTGTAACAAAAATTTTTAGCATGCTGTTTATGTTTTAGCTCTTTAGAGTTCTGTGGAATCTCAGGGAAGTTTTGACTTTACGTAAACACATTTTTTGTGTTTCCCTGTTTTTCTATTTATCCCAGGATTGAAGAAATAGTCACCTACATTTTCTTCTAATATTTTTATAATTATTGAGCTTTTAACTGAAAATTTTAACTTACCAAGTCATATGTAAAACAGATTTATTCTCTGCCTGGGCATGACTTAAGAATCATATATACCATGTATAATCTAGAGTGCATTGTTTGGTAATGAAAGAGTACTTTCACATATTAAAGGTTATGCTTTTACTCCTGCATCAGATTCTCCTATGTTAAAACATGATGATGTCATCAGAATGGTATCAAATCACCCAAGTCAAAATGTTCTTCTTGGAAGCAGTTGATGCCTTTAGAATAAGGTCCAAAATCCTTGACACGGCTTATACAGCCTTTCACCACAGGCCTCCCTAGCCTCTCCCCAGCGCAGCTCACCCTCCTCTTCCTGGCCCCTGCAACTACTTCAATCGCAGCTCCCTGCACGTGTCATGCCCTCTCCTCTGGAGCCCTCCTGCCTGACCTGTTTGCTTCTCACTTAGCTAACTCCTATTTATCCCTCAGGTGTGAGTTTCCATGTTCCCTGCTCAAGGAAAGGCTGGCAGTCAGTCTATAAATATTTCTTGGGCCACCTACTAAATGTCAGACCAATGATCATCCTCTCTCCCAAGCCAAGGCTGAAGAGGTATTAATCCTATGCACGGCATATCAGCCATCACAACAACTTACAACAGCTTCGTGGCTTGATGGTAACAAATTGCTAGGTAGCAAACATCTTGAGGGTAAGGACCTTGTCTTTTTCACTAGCGTTGCAGCAGCTGACATAGAAATCAAAGTGAATACGGACGAAACAGTAAACCAATGAGAACCAGGAGGAAAGTATGAGACAATTTCATTTCCTGGAAAGTGAATAGGGCAAGAGAAAATATGCCTATTGTTCAAATACCTGTGCCATGGGTAGCTCTGAAAGAACACTGACTTTGAAGTCAGGAGAACTTGTTTCAACTTGTGGTGGCATCCAGTCCCAACCCTATGACCCTTGGATGAGTAAACTTTTTCAGCTCCGGTTTCCTCATCTATTAGTCAGCATAACGCCTATGCTACCCAAATTACATTTCTTGGGCTCTTATGATGTGCCACACATTGCAATTATTTCATTAATTTTATTACCTTGTTTAATCTTCATGCTGTATGGTGGACATATTATTACTGTCCTCACCAGTAAGTTGGAGATTCTAAGGACACTGAGTCCACATGAGGAAATTAGAGAGGGTTACCTGGTGTAGTAAGAGTACTTAGAGTTTATTTAGTGTTGTCTGAACCTTGGAGAGGTTAAATGAGCTAGCCAAGTTCACACAGCTTCAAAATGGTAGAGCTGAGATTCTGACCCAGGACTGCTTGACACCTGAGAAAGAGTACTTAATCACTGCTTAAGGCTCACTCATGTCAGAACAAGAGAGTTTGTAAGTGGACGGGCTTTGTAAACTGTCAAGCACAAGGTAAATGCCGGTGATGAGGAGCAAGTCATTTGTACAACAAGGAAGGCAGCGGTATCATCTGGACGTATGTTTGCCTTCAGGGAGGGATGAATGCCTGGGATTTCAGATTTGATCCAAGTTCAATGTGTCTGGCCCAAGGTTATTTTTGATTCAAGGCCACCGTGTCCTGGTTTCTATCAACACTGAAATAAACACCGCTTTGCAATCTGCGCCTTTTATTAATGGTGTGACTCACTTAATGAGGGCTTTGCTGTCTCACATCAATCTTCCTTGTAGAAGAGGCCCATCAAGGAATTGCAGACAGTTGCCAGCCTGGATCTACTCTGCGTCAGCATTTGGCAAGTTCAGCCACCCTGCAAACACCTTCTTGTTTCAGAAGAGGGGAAAGAGTGAAACTTCAAGGTTCAAGATCAGCACCACACACACACACACACACACACACACACCCACCCCATCATACATTTAAAAGCCTATTTTATTGGGTTTATCTGGACATTGTTGTTGTTGTTGTTTTAAGTTCCAGGCAGCCAAGCAGCCATGGGTGGATTACTCTTAAAACCTGATCATAAAATATTGTCCAAATGGGCAAAGGCACTAATCAAAACTGTGGAAGGAAAGGTTTGAATTAAGGAAAACGTTCAATGAGACACAAGGGATTTTTCATTGCAAAATTTCTCTAATTTTGTATCCCAGGCTGACCCACAAAGGAACAAAATATTCTGCCTTGATGACAACATGCGATTTAGTGTAGTCTGTATCACAGAATGACCACAGCTTGAAGATGGCAGCATGGTTTCCCCAGAGCCTGGAGCAGAACTTGTAGTTTTGTCTACACACAATGACCCATTGACCATTTTTTTCTGAGGAATTGCTTTTTTTTGTTATGTGAACAAGCCATGCCCAATCTGCTAGTTCTTAGGTCTGTTTTTTGTCACTGTCCACATAGAGTTCTTGGAACACAATACAGGCTAACCCCAAGTTTGGTTGTGAATTTCTTCCATAATAACCCACACTTCTTGTTTTACATGCAAGGTTGCTTGCTGTGTCCTTCTCTCCTTGTCCTTCCTATGAGTCACCCGTTTAGGTTGGGAGCTTCTAGATAATGAGGCCCCTTCCAGGACCAGCATCTTTCCCTTTTCCAACTGTACAGTCCTGCCTGGACTGAAGAAGAAACGTAAATCAAGGAACGTTTTCATAAGCATTGCAATAAAAGGAAGGGTACTATTTAAATGTGAGATTATACAATAAATATAACATAGAGTAACACATAAGAATCACCTGGGCGGCACTCTAACTCACCTTTCCAGGATGGCAATTCTGACCTCATAAGAAACATGTAGGGAGTCCCCTTGGAGATTCTATTGTTTCTGGGTTGGGGGATGCTGGAAGTGCAGGGATGCTGAGAAGCTCAAAGGGATTGCTTCATTTAGAGGACTCTCTTTGGCTACTATGCAGAGGTGGAACTGCAGGGCATCTGTGTGGTTCTGAGTTGGGGGTTTCCACAAAACAGTCATTCTCCTCCTCCCCACCCCTGTCCCTAGCCATAACGAGTGGCAGTGCCTGAGAAGAAGACATGTGGAATTCATAACTGGCCTTGCTAGAACACCTGGGCCAGAAACCAGGTGCCAGCAAAGGCAATGGAGGCAGGATAGAGGATTCTCTCCAAAGCAGGATTCCTTATTGCAACAGGCAGTGGCCACTACAGCAGTTGGCCAGATAGAGAGAAGAACTGCAGAGAATTCATCCTGCCAGAATGCCAGAATGAATTGCTGAAGCATCACCCACCCTATCTCACTATTTGGCTTCTGAACTGGCAACCAATCACCCAGATTAAGAGCTGAGAGGAAGACTGTGGAAAGGAAGGGGACAAATATAAGATGTGGATGCTGTTGAGGGATTCAAAGAAAACGAAAAGGAAGGAAAGGAAATAGTGCACTCAATAAGTAGAGAAGGAATTAGGGAAAATGATCAGAAACAGAATGTGGGTGTGTTGGCTGCCATTACCAGTCTTAACAACACCCACAAGAGAGAGATGACCTCCAGTTTACAATGGGATGGGCTGCAAGCCCTTGGAAGGGAACACAGCTTTTCCAGGAGAAACATTTTCTGCTTGTAGTCTTCAATTTTAGCAGACTGAGAGTTTAGTAACCCTTACAGGGCTAAAAACAAACAAACAAACAAACAAACAAAAGCCAATTTATCCTAAACTCTAAACTGCAGCAGTTTTAAGTAATGACTTAAAGTCCTGGAATTAGCAAGATATAAAACTTTGGCCCCAAATCTCTGCTCAAAAATCTTTCATTAAGGGATCCTTAGCAGATGACATGTTCTGGCCTGGAAGGAATGGGAAGATTACCCAAGATTATCCCCAAAGCCTGTTGTTTTAGACAACTTCAAGGTCACTATTGAGAAGAGGGTTGCATAGAGCACAGAGTTCAGTTTGGAAACTATACGGAAACAAGATCTTTGGTAGTACTTACTTACACATGCAACTGACGGGAAGCAAATAAACAGGAAATCTACTAAATTATTAAGGGAATTGTATCCAAATAAATCACAAGCTTACCCTCAAAAGCCAGTATTCATTCAACCCCTAAGCAACTCCCAGGCCCTCAAAACTGCACCAGCAGGAAGAGAGCGAATAAAGTGCACAACCCCCAAGAAGGTCAACCTTTCCAAAGCCCACCACAGATGTGACCACCAAGGACAATGAGCAAGGAACAGAGGCTGAGGCTGCAGGATGGGACCACCAAGGCATCTACCTGCCTGCCAGATAGGAGGGTCTTTGCTGTGGCTACTTCATGGCATGGCTCATTGCTATAGATCCACTTGGAGGGAAGGACAGAATTAGGATCACACAGTAGCCACTGCTCAGTAACCATTATGTGTTTCCAATTCTTTTTCACCAAGAATACATTTTTCTTTTGGTCCTCATATTTCTCCTTCACTGATATAGATTAGATATGGAAAGACAGGAAATGTGTGTTTGGGGTTAGACACTGATTGATGAGGAGCCATAGCAGACATGGAGAAGACTGCACATCATCCTGTAATCATGGAGTTTGAGTTGAGTGCCCTAACTAGATAGGACTTGGGACTGTCTCCCTGTGGGAGAGGAATATGCCAAATGAATGGAACAAATGCACCTGGATATTCAGGTGGTCAGAAGGGCAGAAGGACAGAGACAACTAATTGACCTCAATATCTATTTTCTTCTATCCCAGAAATAAATGTCTAGCTGAACAGATGGCTGGTTAGAGTGAAGAATATGCTTCATGGTCTCCCTCACATTGTGACCATGTAACTAAGTTCTAGTCAATTATATGTAAGCCAGTGTGGTATATGCACCTTCTGGGAAGATTCCTTAATAGGAGGGTCCAACCTCTTCTTTAGACTTTCTTCCTTCATGCTGGATGGGAGAAGATGTGATGGATGGTGCTGCAACAGCCATTTTGTTACTTAGGAATGAAAGTGAAGACAAGATGGACATCCTGATGACTGTGAAACTAAACTTCCATAGCAGCTCCAGACTGCCTAATGATTTTTTTAATGAAAGAAAAAAAATCAACTGAATTTGTAAAAGTCATTATTTTTTTCCCCTTGGCCCTTACAAACTTAATATAACTATAATACATGTATAACCTAAAAGTACCCAAAGAAATATTGCAATCAACTAGTAGATGGATCACAATAAAGAATCCTCACATAGAAAACTATGATATGAAAGAATTGACAGTAGGTGTGAAAACCATTAAAGTCAAACATAAAGTCTAAATAATTCCCCAGATGAGACTGTAAAAGTAATTAATGAATAAAGTTTCATGATGTAAAGTAATGATTATCATTTAAAAAGTTAAAGGTATATTCAATCTTACTGATCATTACAATGTTACTGCTGACTTACCATGTGCCAGGCACTGTTGTAAATGCATCCTGCATTATGTCATTTTATTTTCATAATAACCCTATGATATTATTATGCCCACTTTAGAGATGGGGCAGCTGAGGCACAGAGAAGGTAAATCCTTTGATCATTGCCCTATATTATCTGCCAACCAAAACCTAGGAGATGGCAGGGCAAAGTAAGAAGTTAAATAAGAGTACTAATGCCTTCATTTTATATAAAGAGGACTCATGAGTGTTTCGTACTTGTTATTGCCAATTACGTTATCGACAGAAATGAAGCAAAACAGAATGTATCTGTTCTAAGTCACTAGAGGAAAAGGTGTTTATGGAAAGGAATAATAGCCCATACAACAAAAAATTAAAAATAAAGGAAAAATAAGAAAACATTAAAAATAAAGCACAAAACAAGATAAAAGAAATAAAAGAAAAAATAACACTCATTACATTAAATGTATAGTTGGCCCTCTGTGTCTACAGGTTTCAGAACTGGAAGTTCAACCAACCTCATATTTAAAATATTCAGACATAAATGATAAAGAATAATAATACAATAATTAAAAAGATATAAATAATAACAGAGTATAAGAAAAAATGTACATAGCATTTACATTATATTAGATATTATAAGTAATGCAGAAATGATTTTAAGGACACAGTAGGATGTGTGTGGGTGATATGCAAATACTATGCCATTTTTTATAAGGGACTTGAGCATGCTTGGATTTTGGCATCCTGGGGGTCCTGGAACCAATCCCCCACTGATATAGAGGATTGACAGTAAATGCTTTAACTACTCTATTGAAGGGTGAAGTCCTATAAGTTTAGGCAAAATATAAAATACAGCAGTGAAATAAATCTACTGTAAATAAGGACCAGAAACTAACCCACGTATTTAGTATATGCTAAAAAAGATATTTTAAGTCAATTGATACATGATCGTATGATTGTATTAGTCTGTTTTCACACTGCTGACAAAGCTATACCTGAAACTGGGCAATTTACAAAAGAAAGAGGTTTACCGGACTTACAGTTCCACATGTCTGGGGAGGCCTCACAATGATGGTGGAAGGCAAGGAGGAGCAAGTCACATCTTACATGGATGGCAGCTGGCAAAGAGAGAGCTTGTGCAGGGAAACTCCCATTTTTAAAACCATCAGATCTCGTGAGACTCATTCACTACCATGAGAACAGTGCAGGAAAGACCCACCCCCATAATTCAGTCACCTCCCATTGGATTCCTCCTATGACATGTGGGAATTGTCAGAGTTACAATTCAAGACGAGATTTGGGTGGGGACACAGCCAAACCATATCAATGATGTAATTCGCCAAATAGTAGCTTATCTACCATTAACTGCAAGAATTAAGTTCCTACACCAAAATGGAGTCTAAGTGAATCATAGGTAAAAACATTTAAAAAGCAACCTAAAAAATCATAAGAGTATCTTTAAATACTTTAGAGCAAGTATGGTCTTAATATACATATAAGAGTGAAGGTAAAAGCATAAATGAAAAGATATGTGACACAATAGAGCCATTTATGAAAACACACAATAAGCAAATCAAGATAGAAGAAACTGGGGCAAAAATAGCAATATTGAAGGCAGGAAAATAGATTAAACTCAAGATATATAACATCCAAAAATCATAAAAGATAAGCAACAAACTAAAATAAAAAGAGAAAAGAGTTTGAACATACAATTTACAAAATAACCATATTTTATTTTTCTAATTTTTTTACAATTTTTTAATAGAGACAAGATCTCACTATGTTGCCTAGGCTGGTCTCAAACTCCTAGGTTCAAGCAATACACCCACCTAGGCCTCCCTAAGTGCTGAGATTACAGGAGTGAGCCACTGCTCCCAGCTACTAACCATATTTAAAGCATGATACTGCTCAAATTCTAATAGCAATTTTCATTAGTAACCATAAAAAGAAATACATTTTCCAATGTTTTTCTTTTTTTTCCACAGAGATCCGAGTTGTTTATTTAAATAAACAACAATTTTCCAATGTTGAAAAAGATATGGGAAAAAAATACATCTATATAGCGTTTCTGAGGGTGTTAGTTCAACTTTGGAAAAGTATTTTGGCAAAATGTATAAATGCATCAAACCTTTAAAAATGCTCGCCCGTTTTTACCCAAAAATTTTGCTTCTAATTGTTTGTACTTTTTAAATAATTGGACTAAAGATTTAACTATAAGAATGTTCAATCAGGAGTTCGAGACCAGCCTGGTCAACACAGCGAAACCCCGTCTCCACTAAAAATACAAAAATTAGTGAGGTGTGGTGGCGGAAGCCTGTAATCCCAGCTACTTGGGAGGCTGAGGCAGGAGAATTGCTTGAATCTGGGAGGCAGAGGTTGCAGTGAGCTGAGACCACACCATTGCACTCCAGCCTGGGTGACAGAGTAAGACTCTGTCTCAAAAATACATATTTTATAATATATATTTACATATATATTATATTACATATTTACATATATTATATATTTATATATTGTATAACATTCATATATATATTTATATAATATATAATTTTATAATATATGTTTTTATATATATTATATAAATGTATATATATTTTTTTCACTGAATTGTAAATAGTGATTACCTCTGGGTTGAATGATCAAATTATGGACAATATACTGCAATTTATTTTCCTTTGTGTTTTTCTGTGTATTTTGATTTTTCTGTGTGTATTTTTTTATAATATGAGTATATGTTAAGTATTAGATTAATAAGGATTTTAAATATTCTATTTAGTTCTTAAGATCAAACTGAAGGTCTTTTATGTCCCAAAATAAATTAATCATCTCAGTCTCCTAAGTTCATGTTTTCTTTAATATTTTATCTTGGAACCCACAAGCCAGAAAGCTGAGGATTATGCTCATCTCCACCTCTGCCTGGGTTACCTCAAGATCTCCTAAGACCCACATTCCATTCGTTTCACTTCCATTCACATCTGACATCCTTCTCACCATACTCTTGGTATATAATAAGCTGATTTGTGGTTGGAAAGATCCCTTAGGTGATGCTGTCTGTTGCAATAACTGCTTAGATCCTTTCTGTCTTCCTTTCACACCAAGGGTGGACCTACCAGCTCAGCATTTCACCTGCGGCTTCCCACTCCCAGCTGCGTCATGGTGATCTGTCAAGTCTCAGAGCCATGGAATTTTAGAATGAAAAAGAACGTATGGATTATCTTACTCTGCCCCTAAATTCTCTCAAAAGAAGAAACTGGACGTCAGAGATGCAAAGTGACTCCCCAACCTCACAGCTAATTCCTGTCTGGAGCCCAGTCTCCCCTAGTCTTCACCACCTCAAACCTCAGATTCATTCATTTCTTAGCAGAAGCCAGGCATTCTTGTCTGACCTCTTGCAGCTCCAACAACAAAGGGGTTTGCACAATAAAAACGCTGGTAAGATCTGGGGTGCAAACTCTGGCTTTTAGCTGAACTTGCTACGTGGCTGCAGCTGAGCCTTAAAGCAATCTGGTCTTGGCTGCCCTCTTAACTCAAATTTGCAAAGTAGAGTAATAAAGTATAACAGAAGCTTCCTTTGATTTAAGGCTGCTGGGGGAGACAGCCTTGAGTTAAGAACGGAGATCCGAGTTGTTTATTTAAATAAATGAATGGAACTTTAACTGAACAGCTAATAAACAAATCCACAAGGTCATGCCAGGCTCCCTGGGACCCGAGGTGTTGGGTCTGAAATCCAGCCAAAGAGACCAAGGCATCACTTTGGCCTCCCAGAGGTCTCCAGTGGTCTCCACGGTCCCAGTGGGGCCTTGGGTTTGGAATCGCTTCTGAAAAGCCAGGCCTGGGGCAGGAGGGGTGCTAGCAGTAAGGGGGAGCTTTATTTTACTTACCCTCTAGAAGGAGGCGCAGCCCAGGGACACTGCCAGCTGGGAAAACCAGTGCCCCACAGCACTGAGGTCCACCCAGCTCCTCTTCTCAGACCACAGATTTTAATTTTAATTTTTTAATCCTTTAGATATGATTTATAATTTAGGTTTGCATATGGACATCCTACTGGCAAGCTGACCTTAGAATGACTCCCGGCCCTATCAGGGAACTTTCTCCTTGAAACCTCTAATCCCACTCCCCATCTATGTAGAAGCATCTTCCTTCTTTTCTCTCCCTCTTATGTTTCAAGATCCTGTCCAGGAGCAATGTCCTTCATGTTGCATTTGCTTAACAACCCAAAGTGAACTTTGTCTCTTCTGCTCCCCTGAAGGATGTGGTTGGCCCTTAGGACTCTGGCTGCCATTGTAATGAGCTTTCTCCTGTGGTAGAGATCTAGGCACAATTTTCTTTTCCCTGTATGCTTTGCCCTTAATAAATGTTCAGTAAAAAGATATAATCAAATAAAGAAAACCCAAGCATGTGGCAAAGAGCAGTTGTCATCAAAGGCGCCTGGAGGGAGGTAGGGATGTGTTACCACTTTCTGGGACATTATGGTTTGTCTACACTCACAAAATGAGTGCTAGTTGTTGCTTTGTTTTCTTTTTGGCAAGATAGGGCTTTCTTCCACTGCTTCTGTCTTCCAAAGCAAGCTGGGGAGCCCTGGTTGACGTAACAACTGCTTATGACTTTCCCTTGCGGTCATTTTTACAAAAGCAGTCTTACTAATAGGCTGTTTACAGTCATTTTCCTTTCACAGCTGGCCCCAGAGTGAAATGAAAACAACAACAAAAAGTTATACCCAGGGATTTATCAATTTTTCTCCCTTATAAACTGTTAGTGCATCTCAGCAGGAGAAGTTCACAATCCACAATTTATAACTGCGTTCAGCAGGATTTGTCTGCCCAGATTGACTCACAACGTGGAAAAAGCCCAGATCCTTCCAGGGGAGCTGCTGCCCCTTGCTGAGCCTGGCAGCCTCATTGCTGGGTCTGTGATGTGGCCAGGGGGCTGCGGCTCGCGGGGCATCAGAGCTGTGCAGGGAGAAATGGAGACACCTTCCCAAGGTGTCTTTATGAAGATTCCAAATGGGCAGAGGGGCTTTATTCCTCCTGCATATATTTACTTAAGTTTCTTTTTAATATTTCCAAGGGGGAAAAAAAAACCCCACGATCATGACATTTAGCATGCAAGAAGTAGGGGACGGCCCAACAGCGGTACCTAAAATTCCAAGCTAGAAGAAGACAGTGAAGGGACGAGACACAGACAAGCAGGAAGGAAAAAAGTAAGAGGCAACAACTCAGATTTCTTCACTGATCAAATGGGGAAGAAAGACATAGCCAAACCCCATTTGGTGGTATGTGGGAGGAGCTACCCAGATAAGCCATTGCTTTCAGGTTATGGTGAGTGAAAGGAAGGAGTTTATGCGAAGGATCATTTCATCCTTTCCATATACACTTGGTTGAATAATCAAGCCCATAGTTGTGATTCCCTTTAATGTTGCCTTTGCTTAACAACCTTGGAACCCGCAAGCCAGAAAGCTGAGGATTATGCTCATCTCCACCTCTGCCTGGGCACCTCAAGATCTCCTAATACTCACATTCCATTTGTTTCACTTCCGTTCTCATCTGACATCCTTCTCACCGTACTCTTGGTAATATAATAAGCTGATTTGTGGTTGGAAAGATCCCTTAGGTGATGCTGTCTGTTCCAATAACTGCTTAGATACTTTCGGTCTTCCTCTCACACCAAGGGTGGACCTACCAGCCCAGCATTTCACCTGCGGCTTCCCAGGGAGCCTGGCATGACCTTGTGGATTTGTTTATTAGCTGTTCTGTTAAAATTCCATTCATTTATTTAAATAAACAACTCAGATCTCTGTTCCTACCTCAAGGCTCTCTCCTGCAGCAGCCTTAAATCAAAGAATTTAATGGTACTTTTTTTCATTTATTTAATTTTTTATGCACTTACTCATTCATCCAAACTGAGAGTCAACTAAAAGCTGGAAAAGTCATAAAACAATCTCAGCTTCATGCAGCTTTCAATCTAGTGGTAGACATGGACTTAAATAAATTATTCTACTAATGAGCTGTATAACACAGGGTATCAAATCTAGACTCAGTTTACCTAGCCTAAGTAAGAAGAACATCCCTGCTGAGGTTCCATAGAACCTGAAACCTAAATGGTGAAACAAGCCAGAAAAAAGAGACAGAAACACAGAAGATACATGGAAAAAGGAAAATGTGAAAAATTCTAAGCTTGAAAGAAGCTTGTTGAGTTTGAGAAACAGCAAAAAGGCCAAAACAATCAGAGGGTATAAACAAAGGAAAAGATGGCTTCAGAGTTAGCAGAGGATGGATCATCAGTCCCCTGCAGTCCACACTGAGGCTAAGGAAGGTTCTCCTTAAAAATGAGAGAAGTTATTGGAAAGTTTTAAAGGATGGCAAGACACGATCAGCTATGCATATTAGGAAGATTATTCTACCTGATCTATGGAAAATGAATTAAAGAGGAAAAAAAAAGACCAGTAGAAGTTTAGTATGGCCTTCTAGGTGAGGAAATGGTAGTTTATTTTAGGATCCCACCTTGGGCTAAGGTGATCGCAATGGAGATGAAGAGGATGGAGAGTCAAGATGGTTTTATTTTCTGTTTTTTGTGTTTTTTTAAAAATAGAATTGACAAGACTTGCTGACGGAAGGGATGCGCTTCTTCTGGCATGACCAACCAAGTAGATGAAGGTGTTACTTCCTCTAAACAGCACCTATTTCCCACTTCCACAAACTCACTTGTACCTGATGAGTTACGTGAAGCTTCTGTCTCTCCAGTCTCACCTTCAACCCACCATTCACCTCTCTATCATCACCCCTAATCCCAGCCTCTCTACTTATCAGCTCTGTGCCTTTGGCAAGATATTTAGTACCATGAGCTTAAGAGTCCTCATCTGTAAAATGCAGGACAGTCAAGAGAATTAAATGACATCGTATCTGTAGAGCCCATGGAACACAGAAGGCATTCAATAAATGCATGTTTATTTCCTCCCTGCTTCCCCTTCTTAGCCCTGCCCTTCAAGATCTTGAATTTGGTATTTCACATTCCCAAATATAACCTTTTAGCTGGCTCCTTCTCTCATTCTCCATCCCGCACAAATTTGTTCTTCCACCTCATCCAGATAAATATTCACATATTAACTCCATCCATCTAGCTAATTCCATTTTCCATGTCTGTTCTACTCAACTTTCAGTGCTTGTTTTTGACCTCATGATTATTTACAACCTGTGTGTACAATGACTTCCCTGTTCCCTGGCGGGAGACCACAGTACAGTGACTGAAGTTGGGGACAGAGGTTGTGTGCTTAAAAAATAAAAAGATGTTGTGGGTCAAAGCCAGGGCAGACAAGGATGCTGTCTGCTGCTAGAGTCAATTCAGAAGCTAAAAACCAGAGCCAGGCAAGCTGTTAAGTGAGTGGAGGCAGACATAACCTGCCAGAGATAAGGGGTCTTGAAATGAAAGCAAAGGCCTGCCTCAGACAGGAAACCTCTCATTCCCTCCTCTGTCACTGTTGCGGCTGGATCCAACCATGGCCTTCCTCCTCAGCTTCACTAACTGCATTCCTGGGATCATGGACTCATACCTGTAGCCTCTGCTGACATTAGCACACCAGACAGCAGATTTCATGCAGGCATGCAGTCAGGCTTCTAATAGAGACATCCAACCCGCACTTGATTGCCTTTGAGAGTGCTAATGTCTCCTCTCCTTCCCAGCATTAAAAATATTTTAAATTAAGCAGGAAGTTGAAACTAGTTTATCTCTCAGTGTCCTTCCAGTTCTAGGAGTTTTTGTGTTCAACAGAATGAGCTTGATTTTACTTCATTTGAAATATGTTTATTGAATAAATAGTAGTTGCATATGGTAAAATAAAAACAGCTGAAAGGAGTGTGTGCTAAACACCTTCACTTACCTTCCTCATATGCAATTGTTGTAACAAGTTACGTGTGTGTGTATGAGTGTGAACGTTTCCAGAAATATTTTAACCATTTAAAAGCAGAAGTGGCTGAGCACTTGTCCCCTTCACTTGTATTTTCAATCATGAAGCCGCCAATGCTTTGGTCTGATTGTTTGTGTCCCTCTAAAATTCATATGTTGACATCCTAACCACCACAGTTAAAATATCAGGAAGTGATGCCTTTGGGAAGGTATTTAGGTCATAAGGGCAGAGTTTTCATGAATGAGATCAGTGCCCTTATAACAGAGGCTCAAGAGAGATCTCTCATTCCTTCTACCATGTGAGGCTATAATGAGAAGATGTCCATCTCTGAAGAATGGACCATCACTAGACACTGAGTTTGCTTCTACCTTGATCTTGGACTTTCTAGTCTCCAGAACTGTGAGAAATAAATCTTTGTTGTTTATAAGCATCCAGTTTATGGAATTGTGTTAAAGTAGCCTAAACAGACTAACACACCCACTCTTTCCCAATTCCCATTTATAGAATAAATCTATTGTTATTTTGTGTTCTCATCAGGCTAAATACAGACTTCCATTACAGTGTCTATAATGCTTTTCTGCCTATATGTCTTACTTCCCATATGAAAAAATATGAACAAAATAATAAAATTAATCCAAAGAAAGTAAAAGACAGAAATTATAAGGATAATTGCAGGAATTAATGATATAGAAAACAGCCCACTAAAACTGTTTGCAAAACAGTAATCTGCAAAACAGTTTTTAAACACTAATCTGCAAAACCAAAGTCCATTCCTTGTAAAGACCAATGGACTAGATAAGTCTTTGGTAGGTCTGACTAAGGGGAAAAGAAAGAAATAAGTAAGACATACTGTAAAAAAAAAAAAAGAAAGAATAAAGAAAATGTGATATTATGCCAGCTATACAGGAGGCTTATGAATTGTGAGACTATATTGTACCACTTTATGCCAACAAATGTGAAACTCTAGGTGAAATAAATGACTTCCTTCCTAGGAAAACAGAAATTATTCAAGAAAAAGTATAAAGCCTGAATATACTAATAACCATACAAAAAAACAAGAAAGAAATCACAGATTTGCCACTAAAGACTCTGGACCCATGAGTCTGTTCAAGGAACAGACAATTTCATGTCATATAGCTTATTCTACAGCATAACAAAAGATAGAAAATTTCTCCACTCAATCTATAAAAATAGTACATTTTAAAAAGTAGGCTAGTATCACATAAATAGATTGAAAAGTTTTAAATGAATTCACATATCAAATCCAACCATTTAATAAGAGAATGTCAGAATAACTTATCTTATTTACCACTGAGCAATCCACTAATAAAATTCATCACATAGGCTGATTAAAAGAGAAAAAATATATGCTAAACTTAAAAGATTCCACAGGAAACATCTTGCTTAATGGTGAACTATTAGAGGAAGTCTTACCACTTAGGAACAAGACAAGGCTCTCCATTATCATTGCCACTGCAGATATTAGCCAATGTAATAAGACAAGAAAAAAAAAAAGAGTTTTAACTATTGCAAAGGATGGTCTCGACTGTCTAATTTTTATAATTTTCTACCAAGGAAATCTGAGAGAAGTCATTTAAGACAAACTATTATAATAAATAAGATAACTCAACAAAATGGCCAAATAGAAAAGCAACATATCAAAACCATTTATTTTTGTATTCAGGAAAATAAAAAATATAGAGAATAGTAATAAAACAAATATGTGCATATCCCTACAATGTGCAAGATGTAGCTCTAAGTGTTTCACATAGGTTAACCAATTTTGTCCTCACAACCACCCTAGGAGTAAAGTATCATTATTGTCACCACGTTCAGAGGGGAGGAACTAAACCATAGCAAAGTAAAGCAATTTGCCAGGGATCATGCAGCAAATAAGTGGCAGAGCCATAGTATGTACTGAGGGAGTCTGATCACTGGTTTCATGCTGTGGATATGAATGCTGAATGAAGGCCCTATTTTTAAGTTTTCTGAAAAATACAAGAAGAATTTCTGTCAGATTAGCAAAAATGTTTCAAGTTATATAAAATCAAGTGATGTGATCATTGAAGGACTCAGAGTCTCCCCTATGCTGTTACTTGAACTATAAACAGATGAAACTTTTCTGAAGGCAATTTATAGATCTGCCAAAATTGAAAATAAATTAGAAATTTTACATCTTTGTGTATAAGATTACTTATTACAAAATTGTTGAAAATAACCTAAAATAGACCACAGGAAAGGTCCTTCAATAGGGTAGTCTTGAAATGGAGCCTTCTATATCTTTGCTATATAATATTGTGGAGCTGTGAAAAGGAATATGACATGGAAAAATCTCCAAGACATATTTTCAGATGAACAAAGCAAACTGTAGGACAATATGCATACTATGGCCCTAACTGTGTTTTTTAGAAACCTAATATATACCCGTGTGTGTAAGTGTGCACAGCAAAGGGACTGAAAAACATGATCCAACCTGTTGACAGCAATGACTTCTGGGAAAATGATCGAGATACTGACAGAGATAAATGGGGGCTGTCACGGCTTTTGCTAAATAGTTTCATATTGTTTGAATCTCACATAAAAGGGATATATTTATAAATTTAAATGTTTGTTATTAAAAAGGAAAAAAGTAGAAAATGAAATATTACTTTCAAAACCAGAGTAAAAAAATTGTTGGCAGGACGGCAGCAGGTGGGATTCCTTCGACTAAAGAATGCATGCAAGCACAAATGCAAATTTTCCTATCTTTTTTGTAAAAGGAGTGAGAGTCTTCTCTATCATGAGACACTAATAAAAAAAAAAAAAAGAGGATTGAGTGTCTTGGAGATAAGATAGCTTGGGGCTGGGTGTGGTGGCTAACACCTGTAATGCCAGAACTTTGGGAGGCTGAGGTGGGTGGACCACGAGGTCAGGAGATTGAGACCATCCTGGCCAACATGGTGAAACCCCATCTCTACTAAAAATACAAAAATTAACTGGGCGTGGTGGCACATGCCTGTTATCCCAGCTACTCAGGAGGCTGAGGCAGGAGAATCGCTTGAACCAGGGAGTCAGAGGTTGCAGCGAGCTGAGATTGCGCCACTGCACTCCAGCCTGGTGACAGAGCAAGACTCCGTCTCAAAAAAAAAAAAAAAAAGAAGAAGAAGAAGAAAAAAGATAGTTTGGAAATGTTCATTCCTTTGACCACTTCTACCAATACTTAATAAAATAAGGGAACTAATTCTGTCCTACCTTATTCTCACACAGAAGAATGTGAGAAGCCCTGGAAAGAGAATTAACTTGCCCATCTTATAAGAATGGGGAACAGAGTACGCTTCTATAGGTCAGCGAGACGAATAAGAATTGTAGACTTGCGAATGGAGAGCCCTCTAGCCTTCCTCTAGAGAAGCGATTCAAATACAAATTTAAAAAAGAAGAAAAAGAAGTGATTCAATGCTCTGCCTCAGAAGATACTGGAAAGCTGAAAGTATAAGACTATGTATTTGTGTTGGTGGGGAGAGACTGGCATTCCAGGGGACTAGTCATTTTAAATATAGCATCACTCATAGCTTGTCAAAAGAGTTGCAGAAAATGCTATCTCTGCTTCCAGGCTTCAGCAACACAGTGCCATGTCAGGTCAGGGGACAACAGTTAGTATTCAGGAGGAGGCAATGGTAGCAGTGAAAAAAGCAGAAGACAAAGAAATGAGTGCATAGCTTGATGGTTAGTGGTGTAGGCTCTGGGAACATTTGCCTGGTGCTTAATCCTGGCTCCACACCCCAAAAGTTCTGTGACTTTGGGCAAATTGTATAATTTTTACCCAGTTTACTTACTTGTAAAATGGTGATAAAGCAATAGCAATTATTTTTGCATAGTTTTTTTGTGAGTAATAGATGAAATAATCTTGTAAAACCCTTAGCAGAATGTCTGGAACATAGTATATATTCAACATATATTAGGTATTATTAATAATAACACTACATACAAAAATAGGAAGAATAAAGAAGACCTACTATTTGATAGCACAACAGGGTGATTATACTTGATAATAACTTAATTGTGCATTAAAAAATAACTAAAAGAGTTATTTGATTATTTATAACAAAGGGTAAATTCTTAAAAGGATGGACACCCCATTCTCCATGATGTGATTATCACACATTGCATGCCTATATCAAAATATCTCATGTGCCCCCTCAATACATAAACCTAATAATGTATATCCGTAAAAACTAAAAATAAAAATTTAAAATAATAATATTAATAATATGACCACTTTGGCTGGGCGCGGTGGCTCATGCTTGTAATCCCAGAACTTTGGGAGGCCGAGGCAGGTGGATCACGAGGTCAGAAGATCGAGACCATCCTGGCCAACATGGTGAAACCCTGTCACTGCTAAAAATACAAAAATTAGCTGGGTGTGGTGGCACGCACCTGTAGTCCCATCTACTCAGGAGGCTGAGGCACGAGAGAATCGCTTGGGAAGTGGAGGTTGTAGTGAGCTGAGATTGTGCCACTATACTCCACAGCAGAGCAAGACTCTGTCTCAAAAAAAAAAAAAAAAAAGAAAGAAAGACTATGACCACTTTAAGGACTAGAAATGACACCACTTTTGGAATTTGGAATTTGGTCTCTAACTATTGATCATTTTTGCTTATTTGTAGGGCATATTCCAGTGCTCCTGGAGAAGTATATGCATATTAGTGGTGACCTGGAAGATGCTTGCCAGCTGGGTACAACCTCAAGCTGTAGTGTCCAGTCCAGTCCAGTAGCCACTAGTGGTAGGGGTTACTGATAAGCTGATCCATGGCTGGTCCAATGTGAGATGTGCTGTTGGCATCAAATACACTCTGGATATTGAAGACTTCATATGAAAGAAAATAATGCAAAACATCTCAATTTTCATATTATTTACATGTTGAAAGGATAATATGTTAAATACATTGGGCTAAATAGAATATATTACTAAAATTACTTTCGTCTGCCTCGTTTTAAATTGTTTAAGTGGCTACCAGAAAGTGTTTAATTATGTTTTCACTGGACAGCGCTGGGTTACTGTCCTGTTGAATCCTCCAGGTCTTGTTATATCCTGTCCTGATATACCTATATTTCTTATTAAATGCATCTTCAGCATTTTCGAAACATTTTTGTATATATTTCCTTATGTTTCTGGGAAGATAGGGGAGAAGACATAATATTCTGCATTACAAAGATAGAGAAACTGAATATTAAAGTGATTCATCCAAAGACTTTCTCCAAGTAACACATACCTATGTGGAAAAAACAAATAAATAGAACAGAAGGCCTCATCATAGAAAGTACCATTCTTCCACTACCTCCTTGTTCCCTTCCTTGGAGGCAAACTCTATACATGTATGCATACTTTTTTCGTAGGGCTATTGGTTTTCTCAGTGTTACCCACATAGCTCCTATTGACGCTGAACATTTTATTTCAAGATATTTTATGGTATAACACCTGCCTTCACCAGAACAACTCATAGTCCATCAAAGTGGTGGCAGATTTTGGAATACTTCAGTCATCTAAGCATAGTCTCCAGCTTATAATAAGAATTTAGGATTATTTTCAGAATAAACGTGGAATAATTATTGAGAAAGTGACAAATATTCAACAACAGGTCTCTTTTTCCATATTGAGATCTTTTGTGGGCACCATAGCTACCCTAAGGTTTGCTGCACAGGGTAATAAAAGCATGAATGTTCCTGTCAGAGTCAGGATTTTCCCAACTTTTTGAACCAGGGATTCTTTTTGGGAAAAAAAAAAATGTGGCCTTTATAAAGTCCAGCATCAATATATCAAAGGTAAAAAGAACCAAAGATCATATAGCACCTATAATATTAACTACAGGAAAGATTAACTTGTGAGTGGACAAGCTGTTTCTGTAAAGACCTAGACAGTAAGTATTTTAGGTTTTGTGGGCCAAACAGTACCTGTTGCAACTACTCAACTCTACTGTTGTTGCACAAACATGGGCATAGATAATACATAAATGAATGAAATGAGCATGGCTGTGTTCCAATAAAACTTTATTTACCAAAACAGCCAGAGGGCCAGTTTTGCCCAACAACAGTAGTTTGCAAACCCTTGGATGAAAGTTTCCGGCTGAAACCACAACCAAATGACAAAATACCTAGAAAATTTGCACAAGTAAAGGAAATGCATATTAACATCCAGTGATGTTCTTCATAAACTCCAGTAACACAGGAATATCATGGAAGAAGGAAGGCAGGATAAACCAAGATTGAGAGAAGATGCCTGGATTTCTATGATGCAATGTTGATAGTGTGATGGCAGCATTGGTGAGGGGCATCATGGTAGGATTGACTTGAGATGTTTGGTGGAGAAGGGAGACAAAGGGTAACCAGAGGAGGCTGACAAGCCTGATGTAAGATTTTTTTCCCCTCCACCATGGAGAAGACGTGTATATCTTTAACAGGAATGATTTAACCATCAGGGAAGCTAGAGACCAAGGTATCGTAAAGAGGTGGAAAGGTTTGCCCGCACAAGGAGAAGTATCATTTTTTATTTTAAGAGAGGAATGAGAGTTGAGTTGTCCCCAGTCCCTCAGTTACAATTTGTTTCTATTTTTAAAGCTTTCATGGCACATTGATCTTTGCCATTTCCGTCCTACATCCCCTTTAGCCTTGCATCTTCACCTGTATGTTGGCCTTTCATTCTTGAGGGAAAGGGACCACATCAATCATCTTTCCATCTTTGTATTTGGTGACCTCCAAAGAGAAGGTGCTCAATATCACTTTCACTGGAATTACAGATGAGAAACAAGGAAGCATCACGTTCTAGACTGTACTACAGTATCAGGCCTATAGGGATGCTTTATTCCAAGGACTTATCTTTAGGTTAAATTAAAAGCCATCTTAACTTAAGAGGTCACCCGGCAAGATGCTGGCCTACCAAGCGACCAGATGAGCATGAAATAGAACAGACACCAGTTATCCATTCTGAGCATCTGCAGTTAAAGTATAAATGGAGATGGCCAATTTTCCTGACTAGAGCTGGGTTTGTGTTCAAGATAAATGGCCAGGCAAGGTGGGGTTTGATGATGAACGAATTGGGATTAGCATTGCAAGCATGATGGAGAAAAGCTTTCTATTCCCAACACTGAAAATCATTACTCTTGGTGAACGTCTGCCACAATTAATCAATACCCTCCTGTGTTTGCTCAGGGAATGTTGTTTGGACCTCAGTTTGAGCACGGATTTGAGTCTACCTTCTTGATCCATAGATGCATAAAGTCTGTGTTTCCACTGGCCTGTCATCTCTTTGGGAACAGGAATTATTTTAATTCATGTTTGTATCACAGTGGAAACTCCAAAATTTCCCTATAGCACCACACACACACATGCACACACACATGTGTGCGTGTGTGTGCTATATAGAAATACACATATTTCTACACAGAATATAGAAATACACATATTTCTACACGGAATACAGAAATACACATATTTCTACACGGAATACAGAAATACACATATTTCTACACGGAATACAGAAATACACATATTTCTACACGGAATACAGAAATACACATATTTCTACACGGAATACAGAAATACACATATTTCTACACGGAATACAGAAATACACATATTTCTACACGGAATACAGAAATACACATATTTCTACACGGAATACAGAAATACACATATTTCTACACGGAATACAGAAATACACATATTTCTACACGGAATACAGAAATACACATATTTCTACACGGAATACAGAAATACACATATTTCTACACGGAATACAGAAATACACATATTTCTACACGGAATACAGAAATACACATATTTCTACACGGAATACAGAAATACACATATTTCTACACGGAATACAGAAATACACATATTTCTACACGGAATACAGAAATACACATATTTCTACACGGAATACAGAAATACACATATTTCTACGTAGAATACAGAAATACACATATTTCTACGTAGAATACAGAAATACACATATTTCTACGTAGAATACAGAAATACACATATTTCTACGTAGAATACAGAAATACACATATTTCTACGTAGAATACAGAAATACACATATTTCTACGTAGAATATAGAAATACACATATTTCTATATAGAATATAGACACAAATATAAGCAGTGCTATATAGAAATACACACACATATGTGCATGTGTGTGTGTGCATGCATGCGTGTGTGTGTATTTCTTTATAGCACTGGTTTGGGGAGTGGCAATCTATGGTTTGGGGAGTGGCCAGATGTTATAAGAAAAGTATCTGGCCTGTGTTTGCATTACAGATTCATTTTTACTTAGATTTTATGTTTTTTTAGGTAGCTTTAGGTAGTAGATGATGGAAGAGTAGTAAATCTCTGGTGAGGCATCAATGCACCAGAAGAGTCCCTAAAATGCCTTGACAATAATTGGTCTAATTGATTATGTTGACATTTTGCTTGGATTTCTTTAAAATGTTAGGGGAATGGAGGAAATGCTCATCCAACCCAGCTTTATCTTGTGAAGAGCTGCTGTGCTTACAAGACAATTTTAATCAGTTCTGACAACCATTCCCTTCTAAGGATGGTGGATTCTATTTACAAGGGCCTGTCTTGGACGTTGCTGAGCGTGGGTATATAGCTTAGGATTGAGTGTTCGGGCATGGCTGAGTCACTTAGCACAATAGAGGGAAGAGGCATCACGGTGCATGCCATGGACTGAATTCATGTTGAAGCTCTAACCCCCAGTGTGACTGCATTTAGAGATGGGGTGACTAAGGAGGTAATTAAGTTTAAATGGATCATAAGCGTGGGGCCCTGATCTGACAGGATTAGCATCCTCTAAGAATACAAACTAGGGACCATTGATGGGCAGAAAGAAAGTGTGCACATATCCCCTAAAAAATACACATACACACATACACACACATCTATCCTTTGGTGACATGATTAAAAATGGATTTCTAAGGGCAGAAACATATAAAGAACATTTAAATCTATTTCTGGGCTGAGCACAGTGGCTCACACCTATAATCCAGCACTTTGGGAGGCCTAGACGGGCAGATCACCTGAGGTCAAGAGTTCAAGACCAGCCTGGCCAACATGGTGAAACCTCGTCTCCACTAAAAATACAAAAATTAGCCTGGTATGGTGGTGGGTGGCTGTAGTTCCAGCTACTCAGGAGACTGATGCAGGAGAATTACTTGAACCCGGGAGGCAGAGGTTGCAGTGAGCCAAGATCGCACCACTGCACTCCAGCCTGGGTGACAGAGCAAGACTCCATCTCGAAATATATATATCTATATATTTCTGGCAAGATGTACAATGTAATCCACCTGCTGCACACACAGTGACCAGAAACACAAAGACTTGTGCTCCCAGTGTAGTGTGAAAGCGCAGAGTTGATGCAGAGAAGTAACAACTCAGCCAGTGACTACCTTTCCCAGCCTCCTTGCATCTAGGTGGGTCTGTATGGCTAGTTATTGCAAATAGACTCTGGGTGAAGTAAGGTATGACTTTGCAGAATGAAGATATACAATACCAGATGCTTGATCCTTTAGGTCAGAGGTAGACAAACATTTTACCAAGGGCTAATAACACATATTTGTAGGCTTTCCAGGCCATACAGTCTCTATTGCAAGTAATACTCAACTTTGCCATTTTAGCAAAAAATCATCCATAGAAAATGTATAAACAGGCCGGGCGCAGTGGCTCACACCTGTAATCCCAGCACTTTGGGAGGCTGAGGTGGGCAGATCACTTGAGGTCAGGAGTTCAAGACCAGCATGGTCAACATGGTGAAACCCCGTCTCTACTAAAAATACAAAAAATATGAGCCGGGTGTGGTGGCGGGTGCCTGTATTCCCAGCTACTCAGGAGGCTGAGGCAGGGGAACTGTTTGAACCAGGGAGGTGGAGGTTGTGGTGAGCCGAGATCACACCAGTGCACTCCAGTCTGGGCCACAGAGTGAGACTCTGTCAAAAAAAAAAAAAAAAAAAAGTATAAACAAATAAGCATAGCTGTGTTTCAAAAAAACTACTTATAGATATTGAAATTTGAATTTCATTTAATTTTCACATGTCACAAACTATTCTTCCTTTTATTTTTTCAACCCCTGAAAAATATGAAAATCACTCTTCGCCCAGAAGCTATTCAACAACTGGCAGTGGGCTGAATTTGGTTCGTGGGTGTTAGTTTGCTGATCTTGCTCTAGGTGCTGTCTTTTCTCACACTTTATCACAGTACCTGATACCAAAGATCTTCTGGAGAACTCTGAGGACCCAGGACACAGTGGGCTGACAAGACGGAAGGAGAGTCACCCAGGTAAGCTGCTCAAGAGAACTGCCTAAGAAGGAAGATCTTTGAGTGAGCAAGAAATAAACCTTTATTTTTGTTTAGCCACTGAGATTTGGGGGTTGTTACAGGAGGTCATGATGCTTATCCTAATACCTCCCCTTTGCCATCTCTTGCCTCAGTGAAAGATTCAATCAATTCTACATTGTTCACTAGGCTTTGTGGGGCTTAAGAAGGCCCAGAAGGGAATGGCGGATACCTGGGCTATAATAATTTGTGTTAATTACTTCCTACGTCAAAGTATTCTTGATACAGTTGAGAGTCTTTGAGAATGAGAAGACCATACTGAATCTTGCCTGGACTGCATCCAAAGGCTTTCTCTTCTATTTCAAACTTATCTCCAATGAATATATACTAACACCTCATTTATCCACACAATTCCCCCACCTCCTTGACTACCTGCTGTATTTCCGGCAGTAGTTATTGGAAATTCATTGCATTTTTTTCCTCTGGTACATCCCTATCTCTTCCTCCATAAATGAGCAGATTGTATCATTTTCTATGAATCTATGGTTTGTTTTCCCCAGTCAGTTCCTTTCTTAATTTGTCATCAGTCTCCTCATTTCCTTAAAACACCTTTGCATCACTATGAATATTTTCTCCCTTTTTCACTTTCTCCCTTGCAGAGAAGGAGGCCCCCTACCCGCTGGACAAGTGGATTTCATTCTGTCTCCCTCCCCACACAACCTCGACAGCACCTTTAACCCCTCCACGTCTTTGTCGCTGTTGTTGCTGTTGTTTGTTTTGAGACCAGTTCTCATTCTGCACCCAGGCTGGAGTGCAGTGGCACAATCATGGCTCACTAGAGCCTTAACCTCCTAGGCTCAAGCTATCTTCCCATCTTACCTTCCCAAGGAGCTGGGACCACCGGCATGCGCCACCATGCCTGGGTAATTTTTATATGTTTTGTAAAGATAAGGTCTCTCTATGTTGCCCAGGCTAGTCTCAAACTCCTGGCCTCATGAAATCCGCCCACCTCAGTCTCCCAATGTGCTGAGATGACAGGAGGCGTGAACCACTGCACCCTGCTTAACCCTTCCACTTCTAATTCCTTCTGCCTTCAATAATGCTATGATCATTCCTATCTTTAAAGTGGAAAAACTCTACTAACTTCTCAAACCTATGACTTTTCAGAGATTAGGATTTTTGACCCAATGCTTGGTACACAGCCACCCTTTTTCATGTACTGCTGTTTTATTTTGCTTCCAATTATCAGTCTTACACCACTGTTGCAGATCTTGAGGTCATAGACGACTTCTTGGCTGGCAAATCAGTGGTCTTTCCTAACTGTTGAATCCATCAGAACTCTGCAGTACTTGACATCTCAAAATACCATGTACCTTAGGTCTGGGGTAGTACAACTTGTGTACAACCTCAGAGATCCTGTATGAAGTTACTCATTAGTCACTGATTCCCTGTATTTCACAGGTCCAGAAGAAATGCTATATTAGACACGAACTTGAGTATTGATTCAGGCAAGAGCGAAAGAGAAGTCTGTATGGATTGTGGATTGCTAGGGTCATCAGTCATCCAGTGTGCATGTACGTGCTCTTGTTAATTAAAGTGATGTAGACGTTTAGCCACCTCTGACAAGGCCAACTGCTTCAGAAAGTAGAGGATAAAAATGGTTGAGAGCAGCAGAAATTCCAGATATAAGGAAAAGAACAAAGTAACTTATCAATATACTGCTGTCATAGTATTTACATATTATTAGATTAAATCAAATGAAATAACCAATATTCGACATTTTTGGACTACAAAAACGGCAATTGGTCATATGGTTCAATTTATTATAGAAAGTACCTGTTTATTCTCATAGGCTGCATTTAAAGATCTGAAACTTACTCATACTTTATTTCTAGAGCTTAGCATACAATGGGGTCAAGGCACATTGAGCTGACTCAGAATTCAGTTCATTCATAATGTTCATAACGTACACCAGAAAATTTGGGTTCAAGTCAGCTCTGCCACAATGGTCCGTGCCAACTTAGATAAGTCACCTTCATCTGAGCCAGCTTTTCTCATCTGCAGAATAAGGGTTTCTGCACTGTGTGCCTCAAACATTTTTTGTAAGGCTCAAATAGCATTGTATATATGGCAGCATTGTGTGAACTCTAAAAAGCTATATATCTTTTTTTTTTTTTTTTTTGAGGCGGAGTCTCGCTCTGTCGCCCAGGCTGGAGTGCAGTGGCGCCATCTCGGCTCACTGCAAGCTCCGCCTCCCGGGTTCCCGCCATTCTCCTGCCTCAGCCTCCCGAGTAGCTGGGACTACAGGCGCCGCCACCACGCCCGGCTAATTTTTTTTTTTTTTGTATTTTTAGTGGAGACGGGGTTTCAGTGTGTTAGCCAGGATGGTCTTGATCTCCTGACCTCGTGATCCGCCCGTCTCGGCCTCCCAAAGTGCTGGGATTACAGGCTTGAGCCACCGCGCCTGGCCAAAAGCTATATATCTTTACATACTTTAGATCTAGGATTCCTTCACTATAGATACTTAAAAACTAACATTTAAATGAGAATGAACTACCATTGTGGCTAGCTATGTTTTCCTATTTCATGGATGAATAACAGGAACTTACAAGGAACGTAGTTCAGTTCACTCACACCTGTGATTGTAGAACTACTCCTGGATCATGGATCTCCTGCTTACATCCTTTTTCTCTCCAAATTTTCCAGACCATGGCCTATTATAGTTGACCCTTGAACAATGCAGGGAATAGGGTCACCCATCCCCAGCACAGTTGAAAATCCACCTATAACTTTTGACTCTCCCAAAACTTAACCACTAATACCCTACTGTTGACTGGACATCTTACTGATAACACAGTTGATTAACACATTTTTCATATGTTATATGTATTATATACTGTATTCTTACAATAAATTAAGCTAGAGAAAAGAAAACATTATTAAGAAAACCGTATGGAAAATATATTTACTATTCATTAAATGGAAGTTTACCAACATAAGTGTCTCATCCTTGCTGTCTTCATGTTGAGTAGACTGAGAAAGAGGAGGAAGAGAGTAGTTGGTCTTGCTGTTTTGGGGGTGGCAGAGTCAGAAGAGGTAGAGGAGGTGGAAGGGGAGGTAGGAGAATTGCACTTGGTGTAACTTTCATTGAAAAAAATCTGTGTATAAGTGGAAATCCGTGCTGTTCTAGAGTCAACTGTAGTTACTCCTTTTTCAGGTAGGGCTTTTAAAAAATTGCACTAGTCTTATGTTCACCTGAAAACTTTTTGACCCTAAATAGCTTACAGGTAATACTTTTGGCATTGAAATATTCCATCATCAGCTCTCTAAGCCTAAGGATGCTTCCATTTACTACCTGGAGCTTTGCTCATGCCTTCTGCCCACCAAAGCACAGATCCGTTCCAGTCTCCAGTTTGCAGAAGATCTCCTGGGCCTTTTCTGCTGCCTAGTCAAAAGCTTTTTGACTCAGTTCCAAATAATCCTTTCACCTTTATTTTATTAAAAGTATTTTATCATATTACAACCTTTCAAGAAGACATGAACTGCAACAGGGAAATAAATAGAGCTAATCTATTTTATATCATCAAAGTCCTTAAATGATGAAGATATGAAATACCAATTTTTCTTTTTCTTCCTGTTCATCATTGTGCAGAAAGATTATTGAGGCTAATTGAAGCCTGCTTCATTTTTCTGCTATTGAATGTGGGTTTTAGCTGAAGTGGAATGAAACATATCATATATGAAGGGAGATTACTTTTACAAATTAAACCAATGTATCTTACTGAGTTCTATTTCCAGAAATGTGACCTTATTATACTTCATAATTAAAAATGAGAGCAATAAAGACATGCTAGCCAACAAGCCTTCTAAAAATGCCTGCCAGATTTGAATTAAGTTTGGTCTTGACCACTAAAATGTCACAAGGTATCCATACCCTGTGGGGAACTGTGATGAAAAACTCCTCATTGCAGCAGTTATTCCTGGCCACTCCAGGTGAGATGCCAGCCTCCCTGTGTTCTTAGTAAATAAAAGGTTTTGGGGTATTCTTATTGGTATTATTAAAGAAGGAAGAGGGGGATACTCAATATGGCTGCCTCCAAGATGAGAGAAAAGGGAGGGAGAGACAGAGAAAGGAAGGAAGACTTGAAATCTTCATTTATTTAAAAGAGAAAGAATGGGTTGAAAAACAGAGACAAGAAACCAGAGGGCAAGGGTGTAGGTGAGCTGGTGCAGAGAAAAGCTGACTTGGCAGAAAGAGTCAAGTAGAAGAGTGAGAATTATCATGGATTATCTCATCCAAGGGAGAGAGAAGTCATGCTATGAAGTTCTAAGGAAGGAAATCGAACATTTTTTAGAACATCAGGAAAGAGGCTGGGAAGGGCAGAGTTGAGAGAATAAAGAAAAGGACTAAAGTCTTTAGAATAGAAAAAGTTTGTTCAAATTTGTCAACTAAGCTGGACAATGCCAAACTCTTAACTCCATTGTTTCTTCTGGAACAGCTTCCCCTCACAGTTAAAATCCTGAGAATTATAATTATAAAAAAAAAAGAAAACTGTGCATTCAGGACAGCAGACCTTAGACTGCTAGTGTGCATACCTTAAATCCAAGGAGGGGCTCAGATAGTGAAATGTAAGAGGAAAGTTCTGTGTTTCCGAGTCTCCCGTCTTGAGCCCCCGATGATTAAGAGTCTGGAACATGTTATCTCCAGTCTTCATTTATAGTTTCTCCTGGTAGGGGTAGTTGAAATGCCTTTATTCCTCTCTGTCCAGCTGGACTTGATCCCAGCCAAAGTCATCAAATGCTCTAGTGTCTCAAAAAACAATTTGTATTGAGAATCCCATACGCCAGCACCTTTCTTATTTCACTCTGCAGTATAACATGCATTGGTCACATATTTTTTTTTTTAATCATTTTTTTTTTTTTTTTTGACAGAATCTCACTCTGTCACACGGGCTGGAGTGCAGTGGCCCAATCTCAGCTCACTGCAACCTCCGCCTCCCGGGTTCAAGTGATTTTCCTGCCTCAGCCTCCCAAGTAGCTGGGATTACAAGTGCCCACCACTACACCCAGCTAATTTTTTGTATTTTTAGTAGAGAAGGGGTTTCAGCCTGTTAGCCAGGCTGGTCTCATACTCCTGACCTAGTTATTCACCCACCTTGGCCTCCCAAAGTGCTGGGATTACAGGTGTGAGCCACCACGCCTGGCCATACTGGTCATATTTTAAAATATCAAATGTCCAAAGATAGTCTGTGATCTTGCAGATGGATGAGATTTCAGGTATCACCTCGTTCAGACTCAAACCATCCACAAGATGTGCTGCCCTTCATAGTGGACAACTTATAGAGGTAGGATTAATTATTGGTCAAGTTTCAGATTGCTTACTTTTTTTTTTTTTTTTTTTTTTTTTGGAGAAGGAGTCTCGCTCTGTCGCCCAAGCTGGAGTGCAGTGGTGCCATCTCGTCTCACTGCAAGCTCCGCCTCCCAGGTTTACGCCATTCTCCTGCCTCAGCCTCCCGAGTAACTGGCACTACAGGTGCCCGCCACCTCACCTGGCTAATTTTTTTGTTTATTTGTTTTTGTTTTTGTATTTTTAGTAGAGACAGGGTTTCACCGTGTTAGCCAGGATGGTCTCCATCTCCTGACCTCGTGATCTGCCTGCCTCGGCCTCCCAAAGTGCTGAGATAGATTGCCTACATTCTTATCCCGCTTACAAGCTGTGTCAGCTCAAGCAAGTTTTAAAAACTGTCATTTGTCTGTAAAATATGAGTATTAACAGCACTTACAGCAATGTAACATCATTGGTTATTTTCTGTCATGTAGATAGCAGAGAGATGTAGCCCATGGTGATCGTTCTGAATCTTTACAGGCATTTTAACTACCCCTACCAGAATCACCAAGAAGGTTCGCTAAAACACATATTGCTGACCCCCACCCTCTGTCTCTGGGGTAGGGCCTGGAAATCAGCATTTGTAACAAGTTTCCAGGTGTTATTGATACTGTTGGTCTCGATACCACACTTTGCGAACCAATGGTCTATAACAAGAAAGAAGAATAGAACCAACATATTCAAAAATCAAAGATAGATGCATGATAGGAGGAGGGAGAGAAGGAAGGAAGGAAGGAAGGAAGGAAGGAAGGAAGGAAGGAAGGAAGGAAGAGAGGGAGGGAGGGAGGGAGGGAGAGAAAGATAACATATTCTCTCTTCCCCAGAGATATTCAATCCCTTCTTGAGGCTTAGCTGCTTCTCTTTTGGTTTCGTGAACTACCCCAAGATCATTCCATTCAAGTCCCTTTCTTGAGCTATTATAATTTGGTGTTTTTACAATTCAAAATATCATTAAAGGGTTCTTGATGGGCAATGCAGTCCCCTATTTGAAAAGCCAATTTCTCATACTTCATTTCAAACATCCAGAACGTGTCTACACCCATTCCCTGTGTAAACAAGAAGGGTCTAACCTCCAGAATAAGACGAAGGCTTTCAAACAACGGTAAGAAGGCTCTCCCTCCAGGGAGACATCATAGCTGAGCACAGCTCAGTAACAACCGAGGAGATGAATCACAGACTCAAAAAATTTGTTAAAAGCCCACCGAATTTCCTATGCCGCCAGGGTATGAGGCGCTTGGCAGCCCAGCCCCCATTTGCAGAGCCACACTGTAGTCTGCTACGGTGGAACAGGCCTGGGCTTTGGGAGCCAGACAGACTTAGATGTGAGCCCCACCTTTGCCATCACCAGCGGTGTGGCCTCAGATAAGTTACTCAGCATTTCCAAGCTTCGGTTACTGTGTGTGTTAAATGAATTAATAACAGTGCTCACTTGACAGAAATTACATAAGGTGCTTTCCACAGCTTACCAATCAGTGGGATTACCAATTGATCAATCCCACCGATTGACAAGCTGTGGAAAGCACCACTTATAATTTCTGGACCATTTCTGGGAGGCGAAGATAAATCATATCATCATTGTTAGGATACAGTGGGAAGAGGAGGCCAAAAAGATGAATGTTAATGAGAAATGGTTATGTAGAATACAGAATAGTTACAGGTGTGTGTCAGGTAACACGGCCAGAGGATTGACTGGGGCTTTTTCCATGACCCCTCCCCAGCTGCATCAAACTCTACTACAGGGAGACACGGTGTAGGACCCCAGCTCTCATTTTAATTTTTCTTTCTTTCTTTCTCTTTCTTTTCTCTTTTTTCTTTCTTTCTTTCTTTCTTTCTTTCTTTCTTTCTTTCTTTCTTTCTTTCTTTCTTTCTTTTCTTTTTCTTTCTTTCTCTTTCTTTCTCTCTCTCTCTCTCTCTCTCCTCTCTCTCTCTCTCACTCGCTCTCTCTTTCTTTTAGACAGAGCCTTGCTCTGTTGCCCAGTCTGGAGTGCAGTAGTACAATCTTGGCTCACTGCAACCTCTGCCTCCCAGGTTCAAGTGATTCTCCCACCTCAGCCTCCCAAGCAGCTGGTAATATAGGCATGTGCTATCACGCTTGGCTAATTTTTCTTTTTGTATTTTTAGTAGAGATGGGATTTTGCCATGTTGACCAGGCTAGTCTTGAACTCCTGACCTCAGATAATCCACCCACCTCAGCCTCCCAAAATGCTGGGATTACAGGTGTGAGCCACCACATTCGGCGTCATTCTAATTCTTAATCCACCACCAGACCCTCATTTTTTGTCAGTTTACTTCTTTCCACTCAGTAACGTCAATTCTTGGTCACAGCACAGAGTAAGTAAAACTTTCCCTACCAGAGCACAATCACACCATGTCAGGAGAAAGTCCTGGTATTCCTGAGTTCCCCTTGTGAGGGCTCCAAAGCCGATGCCTCCAGAGACGGCCGATCCACCAGCCTGCTCCCCAGCGTGGTGAGCGGAGCGGCAGGGGCCCCTCACCAGGGGTATCCCTGCTTCCTTTCGCCAGTCCTGGCCCCATCACAGGAAAGCCCCCTGCACCTATGACTGGGCTCCTCCAGCTGAGACTTACCATGTGTAATGCTCAGGTAACGAGGCTGATTTTTAAAGAATAAACTTGCCAGGATTTTGGCGCCCAGATACGTGCTGTCCTCTTTTAAGTGGGATCTATGTGAGGCTGCGCAGAAGCAGCGATGTCATCTTGGTATAGATGTTTCCAACTCTGGAATCCCTCTGAACTATCAACACTCACAGCCTGTCTTCCCTCTGCAATGCTGATATTGGTGGCAAATCTTCATTTGCTCCAAGTGGATTTGATCTTGGAAACAGCTAAGAGCTATTTAAGGCCGGGCGCGGTGGCTCAAGCCTGTAATCCCAGCACTTTGGGAGGCCGAGACAGGCGGATCACGAGGTCAGGAGATCGAGACCATCCTGGCTAACACGGTGAAACCCCGTCTCTACTAAAAAATACAAAAAAACTAGCCGGGCGAGGTGGCGGGCGCCTGTAGTCCCAGCTACTCAGGAGGCTGAGACAGGAGAATGGCCCGAACCCGGGAGGCGGAGCTTGCAGTGAGCTGAGATCCGGCCACTGCACTCCAGCCTGGGCGACAGAGCGAGACTCCGTCTCAAAAAAAAAAAAAAAAAAAAAAAAAAAAAAAAAAAAAAAAAGAGCTATTTAATACCAAGCCTTGAGAAGAAGGGTAATCAAGCTATTGAATAGCAGTTTGGGTAATAAACAAGTGTGACTTGGAGATTGATTTTTCTGAGCATGGACCATAAACCGGTTCTGAGAGTCATCAGAAATGCAGGTATACAAGTGTTCCCACATGCCCTTTCTTCCCAAGTAAATGAGGTGTAAACTCATGAATGCTAAGGCCTACTGTGCAGCAGACACTTTCCATATATAATCTTGTCAGAACCTCGCAATAATTCTATGATCAAGGTTTGCAAAAGAGGAAACAGATCCCCAGAGCAATAACTTTCCAGTCTCACAGAAATAATAACTGGCAGAGGCAGGGTGAGACTTTAAGCTACCCGATTCCCAAATACTCACACTCTAGGACTTCCTCAAAAGGCTTTGCACTCAGCCAGAGCTGGGGACTTGGTTCCTGTCTTGGCTGCCATCTTTTGGGCTTCATCCTCTCTTGCCGTCTGTTTTCTGAACCTCAGTTTCCCACTTGGCACCTTCCTGTTCTTTAAAACGCGAAGTTAGTATAACTTTGCCTAATAAAGTACACCTTCAAAAAGCTCTGGTAAAAAGAATATTCACAGTGTTCAACTGGTAACATACCCCTACTTTTCTCAGAAGTCACCCCAAAGCAACAAGGGAACAATAAATATGGTCACAAACTCTGTCTTTCATGTAACTGGGAGACATCAGTAACTTCAAGTGACAGTACAATTGGTTCTTGTTCCTAGTAGCCCTAGAAAGTCACTGCAAACACTGGGTTACCAAATACCGAACCACTGTTAGGGGAGATAGAGAGATGGACTCCTGCAAACCTCTGGTCACAATATGTTCATCAACCAATCAATACACAACTTTATGTGTAGACTTTATGTAACATACAGTTCACCCTTCAACAACGTGGGCTTCGACTGCACAGATCCACTTATATGCCTGTTTTCTTCCACCTCTGTCACGCTTGAGACAACATGACAAACCCCTCTTCTTTCCCCTCCTCCTTATGCTGGATTTTTTGTTTTTTAACTTTTTGAGACAGAGTTTTGCTGTTGTTGACCAGGCTGGAGTGCAGTGGTGTGATCTTGGCTCACTGCAACCTCCACCTCCCAGGTTCAAGCAATTCTCCTGCCTCAGCCTCCCAAGTAGCGGGGATTACAGGCATGTGCCACCACGCCCGGCTAATTTTGTATTTTTAGTAGAGACAGGGTTTCTCCATGTTAGTCAGGCTGGTCTCGAACTCCTGACCTCAGGTGATCCACCCGCCTCGGCCTCCCAAAGTGCTGGGATTACAGGCGTGAACCACCGCCCCTGGTCATGATGTTCTTAACAACATTTTATTTCATCTAGTTTACTTTATTGTAAGAATACAGTATATAATACCTATAACATATGATATACATGTTAATTGACTATTTATATTATCAGTAAGGCTTCCAGTCAACAGTAGGCTATTAGTAGTTAAGTTCTGGGGAAGTCAAAAGTTATACGTCAATTTTCGACCGCACAAATGGTCAGTCCCCCTAGCAACCGATTTGTTCAAGGATCGACTGTATATTGTTAATTCATTAACACTGAACTCATGGCCAACAGCATGATAACTCCTGCCTGAACAAACATTATCTAAACACATGTATTTTTTTCTGTAAGGCATATCACAGACTTCTTGTGCTCAGAAACACTAGACCATGCTTCAGCACTTTGTTTGGTGGCCATTTTAAATGGCAAAATCTCCAATTGATATGGTTTGACTCTGTGCCCCCACCCAAATCTCATATCAAATTGTAGTCCCATAATCCTCATGTGTTGAGGGAGGTACCTGGTGGGAGATGACTGGATCATAGGGGAGTTTCCCCCATGCTGTTCTCATAGTGAGTGAGTTCTCATGAGATCTGATGGTTTTACAGGTTTATGACAGTTCCTCCGTCACATTCTCTCTCTCTCTCCTGCTGCCTTGTGAAGAAGGTACCTGCCTCCCCTTCGCCTTCCGCCATGATTATCAACTTTCTGAGGCCTCCCCAGCCATGCGGAACTGAGTCAATTAAATCTCTTTTGTTTAAAAATTACCCAGTCTGGGGTATTCTTTATACCACTGTGAAAATGGACCAATACACCAACCAAAAGCTCAAAAATGTGAAAACAATGTGGCATTAAGTAAACCATGTTGTTTACAGTATAAAAGCAAAAACAAGAAGTCAAAAGGCTGAGATAAAAGGTCTCACAGAAGATAAGGGAGCGGATAGAAAGAAATAAAACATAAGTTGGGGCCAGGCGCTGTGGCTCACGCCTGTAATCCCAGCACTTTGGAAGGCCGAGACAGGCGGATCACGAGGTCAGGAGATCGAGACCGTCCTGGCTAACACGGTGAAACCCTGTCTCTACTAAAAAAACACACACACACACACACACACAAAATTAGCCAGGCGACAGAGCGAGACTCCATCTCAAAAAAAACAAAAACAAAAAAAACAAAAAAAGAAACATAAGTTGGAAGCTTAGGAAAAATAAAAATTTTTAAAAAATCCTTAAAGGTCACATTTACAGAAGCAGCATATCAAAGGATAAACACTGCTGTGAACATATAAAGAAATATGGAGAGCAGAAGTGAGGAAAGCAAAGAAAATGAAATGGAATAATCAAAATTTGAACATGGAAGAGAAAAGAATAGAGAAGAAAGACACACATGATACAATATGTTAATATAAAATATGTTAATATTAAATATGTTAATATAAAATAATTGATATCTCCAAAAACATGAACTACCAGAGGATACATGTCAACTAACTGGAGATAAATGGGAAAAAGATATGGCAAAAGGACGATGGAATTCTAGGACTAAGATAAAAACAAAAGTGGTTAGTAGTTCAGAGTAAAATGAAAATATTAGAACCCCTGAAAATATAGAAATGAAATTCCTAACAAAAGTTATGCAGCTGTGGGGAGTAAGGAAAAGTTAGCATTTAAATATGCTACATCAAGTAATTGAACTATAAATGTACTTAACAATTATAAGTTAAACAAAATGGAAAAATAATGAAGTCAACTGAAATGGAGTAGTATAAGTTAAGGGCAAAACAAAAAGAAGGTGTCATATGCCAAATTTGTTGTTATCTGTTATCTGTAGATATTACAATGCTTACATAAGTATGTAAATGTTATATGCAAATACCTATATGAAATATGCATCTTAATGTTTAATAAAGTAACTCTTAAACTGAAATAAAAATTTTCCAAATTAGTAAAGCAGACACACACACACACATACACACTAAATGCAGAAAAATTCAACCCAGAAAGGTTAAAATATAGAGAAGGACAAATAAAATTCAAAGAAAGAACTGCTCATAATCTTAACAGACAAAATTATATTCCAGGCAAAAAGACTTCAGTGAATCAAGGCAGAATCCTTTAAAATAATATAGGTTTAATTTACAATGAAGCTCTAATAGTTATTGATAATTGTGTACCAAATAACAGCATTATTATTCATAGAGGAAATGAACAGGAAATCGCTAAGTAGACAGACATCACAATAGAAGACTTCATTTCACTCTTCAAGTCCGTAAAAGAGAAACTAAACCAAAAATAATAATACAGGATAAAGAAACCCAAGGAACATAGTAATATGGACAAAATTGATATATAGTTACCTGTCTACCTTAGAGACAGAGGCAGAAGTATCTCCCTTGTAAGTACTTATGAATCACTGGGAAAAATCTCATCACGAGGTCAGTAAATTCCCACAAGAGCAAATAGTTCAGAAATCTCTCTCTGATCACAGTGAAATAAAACTAAAAAGCAATTACAAAACTAGGGGTAAAAAAAAATACTCAACTATCTGGAAATGTGAAAACATTTTTTTAAATGTTGAGTTAAATACAAAGAACTAGAAAAATAAAGATAAGAAAGTACTGTATACCAGAACATGCAGGATACAGCTAAAGCAGAACTCAGAGAAACATCTTTAACTATATTAATAAATTAGAAAAAAAAAAACTAAATAACCTAAATATTATCAACCTGGCATCTTGTAACTCATAAAATAAACCAAAATCAGCCAACTAGCCAAAAGAATAAGGAAAACAGGAAAGTCCCTGCCTCCACTGAAATAAATTTTACATTAATCAAAGATACAAATATTAAAAAGAAATAATTAAAATTTGCTATTTTTATTTTTTGTGTATATCTTTATTTTTTTGAGATGGAGTCTCACTCTGTCGCCCAAGTGGGAATGCGGTGGAGCAGTCTTGGCTCACTGCAAGCTCCACCTCCTGGGTTTACACCATTCTCCTGCCTCAGCCTCCCAAGTAGCTGGAACTACAGGTGCCAAAAATTGCTGTGTTTTTGATGTAAGAAAGAGCATTCCATGAAAGGAAAAGCTGAAATACCACATCACTGAGAATATATAGTAAAATTTCTACATTAAAAAAATCCATAAAAACAAAGGAAAGTTAGGAGGAAAAATATGCTTCCTTTGGCAGGAAATAATAATTTATTAATATATAAAAAGCCCCCAAACTCAATAGGAAAAAAAGACAAAGAACATAAGAGAAAAATGGGCAAAGATTATGAGTAGATATTTTAGAAAAGGAAAGACAAATGGCTTTTAAAACTTTGAAAACATGCTCAGCTTTACTCCTACTTAGAAAAATCAAAATAAAATTCCGATTTTTTAAACTATTAAATGGTCATAGAGCAAATATCGGATAATCCACTGTCTTGCAAAAACATAGGGAGAAAGGTATTTACATTGCTGAGGAGAGTGAACACTGTGCTATTGACAGCAAGTACGCAATAACCCCAAAACCAAAGTACATTTGCCTTTGATTCCAAAATTCTACCTCTAGAAATGTAGCCATAAAATACACTCAAACACTTGTGAAATAAGACACACATAAGTTTTTTACAGCATTGTTTACAGTAGCAAAAGAATTAAAACAACTTCAATATCCATCAGTAGGACGGGAGCTAAATGTTTTGAGGTAGTGATACAATGGATACAATATGGTTTTGTTTGTTTGTTTTTGAGACGGCGTCTCGCGCTGTCGCCCAGGCTGGAGTGCAGTGGCACGATCTTGGCTCACTGCAACCTCTGCCTCCCAGGTTCAAGCCATTCTCCTGCTTCAGCCTCCCGAGTGGTTGGGATTACAGGCACCCACCACCACGCCTGGCTAATTTTTGTATTTTTAGCAGAGATGGGGTTTCACCATGTTGACCAGGCTGGTCTCGAACTCCTGACCTCGTGATCCACCTGCCTTGGCCTCCCAAAGTGCTGGGATTACAGACGTGAGCCACTGCACCCGACCCACAGTGTGTTTTTAAAAGGAAACAGCTCTGCATATATTAATAAGGAAACAACTTCAAGGTTTATGATTGAAAGTAAAAAGCAAAGTGCAAAGAAACAAAATAAAAAGTCTCGTATACTACTGTCTACGCCCACTGAAACAATCTATGTTGATGCTGATATACCTCTACACAGATACATTTGTTTAGGAAGGCAACCGATAGCAGCCCGTATCTGGGCAGGGAATAAGGGTGGCTGGCTGATGGGCAGTGAGGACAAGTAGTGATCTAAGGTTCACGATATGCTATTTTTCAGTTTGGATTTTGAATCTGTGAGTGCATTACCTATTTAAAATATGTATTTTAACTTTAAGAAAGTGTGCATGGGGAGTGACAGGGAAGCGTGGAGTTTAACTGGCTTCCCACCAACTGTACTGCTCAGATGGGCTTCTCTGTGTGGAACACAGTGATAGGTGGGACACAGAGATGTCCAACTGAGCGGTAGAGTTGGTGGGAAGCATAGGAGGATGTGCTAAGGATTGTGAGGCATCCTCCTCGCCTCTCCTTGTGGGTACTTCCCTGGCCTCAGCTCCAGTCTCTTCCCTACACTGTGACCTCTTCTATTGTACATAGCCCAAGTTCACTGTCAGCTCAGGGCCCAACCCGCAGTCCTCTGTGGCAGAATTCAACTTCTAGTGGCAAACTGGTTGATTAATTATAGCCTAGTCTATAAATTAGTTTCCCCTAAATCCAAGCTCCACTTTTTTTCAAGGGGTAGCCAGGAGGATGAGATAACACAAATATAAACCCATTCCCTGTAATATCTCTAGCAGGGGCTGTTAGTGGGAGGTAACTTACAAACAGGAAGAAATGTGAGGGCGGGGCAGTGATAGGCAAGTTTAGTATAAAACTGGTGCACACCTTTGAAATCACAGGTTTGTGTTTACATTCCTGCCCAGCTTCTTATCAACCACGTGACCTTGAGCTAACAACAGCCTGCACCTCTCTTGCATGGTTCTTGTGAGGATTGGTGATGAGATAGTTTAAAATGGAAGGCATATCGTAAGTGTTTGATAAGTGGTAGGTGTTGCTGCGCACAAACTTTGAAATGCCACATAATTTCATTTATATGTGGAATATAAAAAAGTAGACAGTAGAATGGTGGTTAGCAGAGGCTGGGGGTCAGGGTGGATGGGGTAAGGGGAGATGTGCATCAAAGTATACAAACTTTCAGTGAGCCGGAAGGACTAAAGTCTAGCGATCTGTTGCATGACATGGGGACTATAATTAATAATAATGTATTATATATTTTGAAATTGCTAAGAGAATGGATTCTAGATGTTCTCCTCATAAGGAAATAAGAATATATGTGAGGTAACAGATTTGTTAATTTGCCTGATTTAATCATGACACAATGTATACCTGTATCAAAATATCATATTATACCCCATAAATATATACAATCATTATTCGTTAATTAAAAGAAAAATAAATTAAAAAAAATAATTTTCTAAGAGTTCTATTCAGGCACAGGTAAGCCAAGCTTTTAAAAATCCTAAGAAAAGAGGCTTGGGGTCAGGCGCGGTGGCTCACACCTGCAATCCTAGCACTTTGGGAGGCCAAGGTGGGCAGATTGCCTGAGCTCAGGAGTTTGAGACCAGCCTGGGCAACACAGTGAAACCCCATCTCTACTCAAATACAAAAGAAATTAGCCGGGCATGGCAGTGTGCACCTGTAGTCCCAGCTACTTGGGAGGCTGAGGCAGGGGAATTGCTTGAACCCGGGAGGCAGAGGTTGCAGTGAGCCGAGATCGTGCCACTGAATTCCAGCCCAGGCAACAGAGCAAGACTCCGCCTCTACAAAAAAAAAAGGGGGGGGCTTTGAGAAGATGGACTAGGCACTGCCTGAGAGTGATACTTTCTTAGGACACAGGATGAAGCCGACATGGGAAAGAAGAGGTGGAGAAGCCAAGACTCGCTGTCATTCTGCATATATGGGACCCACTCACATTTCCCTTAGACTTAGTTCTAGAGTCTGGAGAGGACTGATCAGGAAGGCAGGAAGAGTAACTTTGTCTCTGTGGTCCCTGCCTCCTTCCCAAGTGAATGTTTGCACCACTAGGTGCAAACAGTACTGCTATCTGCAGTACTCCTGTGCAGGACAGGACAGTAGTGCTGTCTGCAGCATTCCAAGGGGTACGGAAAGACAAGGGGAAAAGAGAGAAGCCTTCATTTATGGAAGTTCCCGTGTGTGCCTTTTATGTAATCTCTCTTAATACAATACTGGCAGACAGATTTCAATGTGCCTATTTCATCAATGAGGAAACCAATGCTTAGCCAGGTGGTGACAGGTAATTAGAAAAGTATCCAGACTATACTTTCCTGATTTGGAAGTCTAAATTCTCTTCACTATACCATGCCATGTCTTTCACTTGTACAAGGTCATAGGACAGCAATCATTTTTTTTTCTTTTTTTTTTTTTTTTGAGACGGAGTCTCGCTCCGTCACCCAGGCTGGAGTGCAGTGGTGCAATCTTGGCTCACTGCAAGCTCCGCCTCCTGGGTTCATGCCATTCTGCTGCCTCAGTCTCCCGAGTAGCTGGGACTACAGGCGCCCGCCACCACGTCCAGCTAATTTTTTTTGCATTTTTAGTAGAGACGGGGTTTCACTGTGTTGGCCAGGATGGTCTCGATCTCCTGACCCAGTGATCCACCCGCCACGGCCTCCCAAAGTGCTGGGATTACAGGCGTGAGCCACTGCGCCCGGCCAGCAATCATACCTTTGATTCTCTCTTGTGACATTTTATTTTCCTATGATTCACATAATAAGGTTCAACCAACATTTCAGATAACTGAAATCCAAGCATCTAGGAATCTTTGACTTTGAGACTTCCCTTCAGAATGTTAGAGACAGAAACTATCTGTGACACAAATCCAACCAAGTAGGGAAGTCTACTGAGGCTAGAATATAGAAATGGACATGCCAGTGGCAGAAAGAAGTTTGATGGTATCAGTCGATTAGGTAAAAGTCCTAAAGAAACCTCTGTGGGGCAGAGGAGTGAGAAGAGGATTTGCAATGGTTCGAGGTCAGTAATCCAGGTGGTAGAAGAGCACGGGAAGGGAGGCTGAAACTGCAAGAGAAGCACAGGGATGAGTGGACCCCCACTATTGAACCAGATAAGAAAGTGGATGAATGAGTGCCTTCAAAAATGATGATGTTGTCACGTGCTGAAACAGTGGTTGCCAGAAACAAGCCACATTGCTCAGGATTCTCCAGGAAAACAAAAAACAAAACAAAACAAAACAAAAAACCATTGGAGATATCTGTATTTACATCTATACCTAGAGATTTATTGTAAGGAATTGGCTCACATGATTACAGAGGCTGACAGATCCCAAGATCTGCAACCAGCAGACTGGAGACTCAGGAGAGCCAATGGTGTAGTTTCAGTCCAAAGGTCTGCAAACTCAGGACCCAGGAAGTGCCAACATGTCTCCGTTCAAGGCAGTCAGATAAGAGTTCTCTCATATTTGTAGAAGGATCAGACTTTTTGTCCTATTTGGGCTGTCAAGGATCAGATAAGGCCCGCCCACATTAGGAAAGTTAATCTGCTTTACTCAGTCTACTGATTCAAATATGAATATCATTCAAAACCATCCTTCTAGGCACACCTAGAATAATGTTTGACCCAATATCTGGGCAAACCATGGCCTGGTTAAGTTGACACAGAAAATTAATCATACACAAGGGTATAGGAGGGAATATGAAATGAACTCAGGAAAATAACGAATGTCATCGAGAATCTGGCTTGAGATGAAAAGGAATGACTAAAGGAGAGATTAATGCAGATCTTAACAGTATGAAATGGCAAAGCCACCAAAGGAGAATTTGGTTGGCATCATTGATAGCTGGGGTGAGAGGAGTGTGTAGGTGAATACTGGGACAAAAAATATACAAGCCTGTGTAAACTTTGAGTAGCATCACAGGTGCTTCTACAGCCAATTTGGATTTGGAATTAAAGCAAAGTTGCTTTCACTTATCTTCTGTCCAAGTAAAATTATACGTCATTGTTGAGATAATGGTGTTAGGAGACCCGTGCAATCTGTGCGGAAGTTCCTTAACAAGAAGTTCTGCTCTAAAATGCAAACGTGTAATGCACACATTCACAGGATGTCATAGGACATAGGACCCAGTGTGGTTCTCTTGATATGATGGTGCTTATTACCCACCCCAAGACCAAAGGCAAGGGCAGTGCCATCAAGAGACACCGAGTTTCCTTCAGACCCAGCCGACCTAGGTCATTTAGGGAGTTCCATCCAGAAGCTGAAGATATAAATTTCTTCAGTAGTAATAAAAAATTACTAGTAGTAATTCAGCATAGTGATGATAATATATAAAACCATGGAACAAATGAGACCACGTAGGGCAGTGGTTCTCAATCCTGAGTGCATGTAAGGGTCATCCGTAATGCTTTCAAAACCAGCCACAGCCAGAGCTCCAGACCCAGGGACTCTAATTCCCCTTGCCTGGAAATTATCCCTGCATTTAGAAACCTTCCGGATGACGCTAATGAGCAGGTAGAGTTGAGAACAGATGATCCAGGGGAATAAAGAGGAACCTGGACCAACACTGAAGCACTCAACAATTAGACATCAGTTTGAGAATCAGAAGCTAGAAAAGACAAGGAAAGTCGAGATAAAAGTTATTTGAGAGGAGGCCAGGTTAATGGTATCAAATCCTGCCAAGTGAATCAGATGAGGCCAGAGAAGCGACCAAGGCGTTTGGCAACCTGAAGGTAGTTTGTAACCTTGGCAGTTTCTTTGTGGAGTAGTAGGGACAGAAATCGGCCTGGAGTGAGTTGAGGTGGAAAGAGTCATTATAGCAACATTCTTCAGTTTTGCTCTGAATTGATGAGTGTAAATGATGCAGCAGCTGCTATAGGATGTGAGAATGGGAGCTTTTTTACTGTGCTGATGGGAGTGATCCAATAGAAAAGAGTAATTTTATAATAAATAAGAAAAGTATAATAACTGTATCAGTAACGACCCTGCAAAAGCAAGAGGAGATGGAATCCAGATAATAAGCAGCATTGGGCCAGGTGCGGTGGCTCACGCCTGTAATTCCAGCACTTTGGGAGGCCAAGGCAGGCAGATCATGAGGTCAGGAGTTCGAGACCAGCCTGGCCAACATGGTGAAACACCATCTCTACTAAAGATACAAAAAATTAGCCGTGCATGGTGGCATGTGCCTGTAATCCCAGCTACTCGGGAGGCTGAGGCAGGAGAATCGCTTGAACCTGGGAGGCGGAGGTTGCAGGGAGCCGAGATCATGCCATTGCACTACAGCCTGGGCAACAGGGCGAGACTTCGCCTCAAAAAAAAAAAAAAAAAAAAAGAGAGAGAGAATGGGGTCCCCATCTGATCTGATGACTTCTACAAACATCTATTTAAGTCAATGGACTTCTAAAATAAATATTTTGAAGTCTGTTTTGGTCACCCCACTGACTATATCATAGACGTATTTTATGACAGTACATCTATATTTCAATCATTCCTTTCAAATTACCACATAAGAGGCCGGGCACAGTGGCTCATGCCTGTAATCCTAGCACTTTAGGAGGCCGAGGTGAGTGGATCACAAGGTCCGGAGTTCAAGATCAGCCTGGCCGTGATGGTGAAACCCTGTCTCTACTAAAAATACAAAAAATTAGCTGGGCGTGGTGGTGGGCACCTGTAATTCCCAGCTACTTAGGAGGCTGAGGCAGAGAATTGCTTGATCCTGGGAGGCAGAAGTTGCAGTGAGCAAAGATCACACCACTGCATTCCAGCCTGGGCGACAGAGCAAGACTCCATCCTCACAAACAAAACAAAACAAAACAAAACAAAAAAAATTACCACATAATATTTATATGTATAGGTTATCATTGGTTTAATTTATACTGTTGGAATGAGAGCACACAGATATTTTTTCCATCTTTTTTATCATAAATATATTTTACAGATTTTTTTTTTCTTATTTCCTTTAGGATAAATTCCTAAGTATGAAATTCCTATAAAAATCATCCATTATTATTATGTTATTAATGGTTCTTGAGATAAACAGAACCAATAGGATATATAGACATACACAGTATTTTATATATATATAGTATATAACCTCTTTTAATATATTGTGGTCTCACAGATTAATTGAACTTCATGTGAAATTTTATATTAATTATTTAAAGAGCTGCTTTTCATTTTTCTAACAACCCAACGGTAAACAAGAAGCTGTTTGGCCAACCTTGAAAGAGTTGCTTCTGGAAGTTGAAAGGAATTGCAGTTTAAATTCACAAGGACAATCTCTCCTCTCTTTCCACACATACCCTCAACACATACATACCTTTTATCTTCCTTCCTCTGCTCATTTTTGTTAATCTCATTGGTGAAATTTTTAAATCTCAAAAGCTGACCCTAAGCCCTCTGAAGATATGACTTGTGCCAAAATTGGTTCAAATGTTCTTGACTTTTCTCCACCCAAAGGCAATTATCAGTTCTTGACATGGCACTAAATTCTTGAATTCTCCCCCGACCCTTATTACACTGAAAGCGACTCTGCAGGAGGATACTGTCTACCACTTCATTTGAATCCTTTGCATTGTCCAGTACAGAATCACAAGGTGACCAACTCTTGGTCTAAAAGTCTCAATAGCCAAGGCCACTACAAGACCCAACACCCAATTCTAATGTCAAAGATGAGGGATCTTTTAAAAATACAAATAAGATTTGATCCTTCATTGCTTAAAGTCCATTGCTTTTGGAATAAATACAGGCCTCCGTAGCTGGACCAAAAAGAGGCCTCATGCTCTTCGATCACATATTCCCCATGCTAACCCTCGGTCTCTGAAACCCATTTGCGCTGGTCTTATTTCAATTTCTTGAGCAAGTGATGTGTGCTTCTTTCTCCTCTTGCAAGGAACTCTTCTAACATCCTTCTTTGCCTCATCCTCCAGATCTTGACATACCTCACCTCTTCAGGGAAGCCTCCTTTACTCCAGACAGGTTGAACACCCCTATTATTTGCCTTCAGAGTGCCATGTGATTCCCCAATCTAAGCCCTCCTCTCTACTGAAATTTCATATGTGTTTCTGTGCTTCTTTGATTAATATCTGTCTCCCTTTTCAGAGTAAAAGTTTCATGAAAACCGGAATGGTACTTGCTTCCCTCATCATTACATATCCATCATCAAGGACAGTGTACAAGAAAATGTTGGTCGAACGAATGAGAGAATGAATGAGTGGCTAAAAGTAAGAGCCATAGTCTATAAGAGGTAGAGATGGGTAGTTGAAGAACGGACCTCATGGTGGTGGTGTAGGAAAACAGGGGAAGCAGGAAGTTGAAATCACCTAGTCAAACACCACCCCACTCTTTTTTTTAGAAATGGGGGTCTCACTCTGTCACCCAGGATGGAGTGCACTGGCATGATCATAGATCACTGCAGCTACAAATTACTGGGTTTAAGTGATCCTCCCACCTCAGCCTCCTGAGTAGTTGGACCATAGGCATGTGGCACGATGCCTGGCTAATTTAAATATATATGTATTGTTATAAGACAGGATCTTGTTTTATTGTGCAGGCTGGTCTTGAACTCCTGGCTTCAGGCAATCCTCCCATCTCGGTTTCCCAAAGTGCTGGGATTACAGGCATGAACCACTGTGCCTGGCCTCCAAGCCCTCTTAACATGGTTGCATACAAAGAGTTGAGAGAATCGATGACTCTACTTTAACTGAATACAACATTTTATGTATACATATACTTTGTGGGAACAGAGTCTACTGAATTCATCACAATTTCAAATAGAAGCTGGGCACTATGGTGCACACCTGTAGTCCCAGCTACTCAGGAGGCTGAGGCAGGAGGATTTCTTGAGGCCAGAAGTTTGAGACTGCAGTGAGCTCTGATTGCGGCTGTGAATAGCCACTACTACACTCCAACCTGGGCAACATAGCAAGATCCTCTCTCCTAAAAAAAATTTTAAATGGGTCTTGATCCTCCAAAAGAATGAAAAACCACTAGTCTAATCCAATTTCTGAATAAGAACTAGATATATGGCCAGAGGTGAGGTGAAATCCGTGCTTTATCCATTGCACTCGGTTTTGTTTTTTTTTTTTTTTTTTTTTTGAGACAGAGTCTTGCTGTGTTGCCCAGGTTGGAGTGCAGTGGTGTGATCTCGGCTCACTGCAACCTCTGCCTCCTGGGTTCAAGTGATTCTCCTGCCTCAGCCTCCAGAGTAGCTGGGACTACAGGCACGTGCCACCACACCTGGCTAATTTTTTGTATTTTTAGTAGAGGCGGGGTTTCGTCATGTTAGCCAGGATGGTCTAGATCTTCTGACCTTGTGATCCATCCTCCTCAGCTTCCCAAAATGCTGGGATTACAGGCATGAGCCACTGCACCCGGCCATCCATTGCACTTTCTATCAAATAACAATAATAGTAATAATTCATCTCAAAACATCTTTTAGCTAGCTCCAGATTCTTTGAGACTCCACAGGCAAAATTAACTTTTTGAAATCCATGCTGTTTAAGAGTACAATAAAGTGAGAGTTGCCTAGTTGTCCCTCAGCGTCCAGTCTCATGGCCCCTTCTTGAATCGTCACTAGCAGATAGCTCTGAAGGCGGCGTGCAGCCTGAGGTGTTTCATCTTTCATTTGCCCCTCATTGCTAACTAATGATGCCTCATGGCCTTGTTGGGCCTTGTTTCTACAAGGCTGGACACCTTCTTTTAACAGGACGTACTTGAAAAACAAGATATTTCCCTTTGTACTAGAAACAAATGGTGATTAATGTACTCGTTGTAATTAATCTGTGGTGACAGATTAGCGGTGTAGCAGCAGTTCTTTTGCTGCTCTGGGAACCTTCCTTGATAGGACAGCTGGTGAGAGGGGACACCAAATTCAATTTGTTTCTCATTTGCATACATATGACAACCATCTGTGCTAATAGCACTGCAATGTCTCCATTAGGCCCAAAGCTCGTGTGCTGGCTCTCCCCTGCTCCCATTAGGCCTGGGAGAGGGAGAGCTCACAGCACAAATATTTGTAGAGGAAAAAGCGTGGGCTTGATGGAACACAACCAATTATGTCCCCTCCTAGCAAAGGTCAAACATCCAACGTGAGCTAAGATCCTTCTCACCCATGGGAGGGTAATCTTCTTTGAAAAACCCCTGCTCCTTTCATCAAAAGGTCTCTACCCTCTCCATCTCAAAGACCCAGTCGAATTATTCACAGCCTATTCCCTATGGTCCGGTCACTCAAACCAGCTTCACTTTGGCAGATATCTTTTTTTATTTTTTAACTGATACCTTCATTCAAACAATATTCATGGGATATCGGTACACTGATCATGCCAGTGTACGCCAGCCTGGGTGACAGAGTGAGACCCCCATCTCTGAAAAAAGAAGGGGTGGTGCTTGACTAGGTGATTTCAATTTCTTGCTTCCCCTGTTTCCCTATACCACCACCATGAGGTCCATTCCTCAACTACCCATCTCTACCTCTTGTAGACTATGGCTCTCACTTTTAGCCACTCATTCATTCTGTCATTCGTTCGACCAACATTTTCTTGTACACTGTCCCTAATGATGGATATGTAATGATGCGGGAAGCAGGTGCCATTCTGGTTTTCATGAAACTTTTTACTCTGGAAAGGAGATGGATATGAATCAAACTAGCACGGTTTCAGTGGAGAGCAGGGCTTATAAGGGAGAATCACACGGTACTATTCATGCAATAAATATTCACGGAATAGTGCCTAAGTTCAGGCACTATTCCAGGTGGAAGAGGAACAGCAGTTAACAAGAGAGAGAAGGTTTTGGTTTTATGAAGTTTACATGATAGTGATGCACGCTGATGATAAACAAATAAAGAAGAAAAAATTCATGTAGTGTCATGTCCTAAGCAGAGATTCAAAAAACAGGGTTTTAGGTGGTGTGAAATAGGTCGTATGTGACACCACATTACCCTTGGTGCTCAGAGATGTCCTCTCTGAAGAGGCGACATGCAAGCTGCCATCTGAACGGCAAGGAGGATCCAGCCTGTGAATACCAAGGGAACACCCATTTTTCCAGAGGGAGGGAATCTCTAAAATAAGGGCCTCTAGAGAAAATAAGTTTGACGTGTTGAGTAGGAGGAAGATAGACGGCGGGTCTGAAGGGAGGTGGGAGTGATGCACTAACTTGCTAGGGCTGCTGAAACAAAGAACCACAAACTGGGGGCCTAAAACAACGGAAATATATTGTCTCAGCGTTCTGGAGCCTAGAAGTCCAAATCGAGGTGTCCACAGGGCCCTGAAAACCACAGAGGAGAATCCTTCCTCATCTTTTTCAGCTTCTGGTGTTTGTTAGCAGTTCTTGATGCTCCCTGTCTTGTTGATGCACCATTCCAATCTTTGCCTCTGTCGTCATCATCACACGATTGTCTTCTCCCTGGGTGTGTCTGTCTCTTTTCTTGTAATGACACCAGTCATAATGGATTAACCCCCTGAACCACATGGGGATTTGGAAGCCAGGTAAGGCATGCAGATCATAGTGTAAAAGGAATGATAACCTTTAAAGGCTCTTTGCAATGAAATAGTATGATCCATTTTATATGTCAATATCATGTATAGATTGGATGGGGGCAGGGCAAGAGGGGAAGGATGAAGGTGAACCATTGAGGAAGTTCATCTTTGGATCTACAAGTCATGGCGGTCTGAACTAGGAAAGTGACAAAAAAGACGGCATAAAGAAGGAGGTTTTGTGATATATTTAAAGGGTAGAATCCATAGACTTTATAATAGGTCAGATATAAGTATTTGGAAAATGAGAAGAATCATGTTCTTATCCTGAACAATTGGCAGGAGGGTGCATATTTGCTGGAAGAGGGAATACTTGGGGGAAGGGAATAAGTTTGAAAGAGAAAATCAAATGGTCCATTTTGGACACATTGAGTTACAAATACTTAAGGGACAGCCACACAGAAATATAAGATCACCTATTTGAGTATGTGAGCCTAGATGTCAGAGGAAATGCTTGAGATTAAGACAGAAATATGGACATCATCAGTTTAAAGAGGTTATTTAAAGTTCACGGACGGTGCTGGATGAGATCTTTCCTTAGGGGGCTAGAAGATATAGAAAAACAGGACCCACCCCCAAATCCCAAGCAGCTCTGTGACCCTCATCTCTTCTTCTATCCATGCTTGTGCTAGGGGTCCTCACTCCTCATGGTAAGTGCTCGTTCTTATTATGAACAGCTTTGCTCTATGACACATTGCGTATGGTGGAAAGACAAGGCAGACCCCTCTCTGTTTCGTGCCTCATTATACACATATTTCATCCCAACTTCCCTTTGTCTTGCTTTTCCTCCATGGAGGAAGAGGCTATGTTCAGCATATCTTCATTTCCACAGACTAGAGGTTCTCAAGCCCTCATACTGTTGACCTTTTGCACTGGATGATTCTTTGTTGTTGGAGGGCTGTCCTGTGGATTATAAGATATTTAGCAGCATCCCTGGCCTCTACCCGCTAGGTGCCATTAGCAACGTCTAGTCATGGCAATTTAAAAATGCCTCCAGACACTGCCAAATGTTTTCTGGGAAGGAGAAGGAGGCAAAATGGACCCCAGTTGAGAGCCACTGCCACAGACATCTCACAGGGCTCCATATACAGGAGAGACACTCTGTAAACAGCTGCCATTGGTGGTGGCAGCAACTCTCTGTCGGCACACAGCTTCCTTCTGCCTTCCCCTGTCAGCTAAAGGAAATGCATTCTTCATTAAAACCTTGTAAAATAGCTTTGGAATTTCTCATTCGTCTGTGGCCAGACCTCCAGATTCCAGACTCCTTCTTCAGAGTTGAAGGCAAATGTGTGAGAGACCAGAATGAGGTGTGAGAGGGTGTTTTTCATTCAGCCAGTCAACAAATGGCAAAGTTAAACAACTGAATTAAGAGAGACCTTCCACAGCCAAAGCCTGCTTTGATAAGATAGGGGAGGGAGGCTATTACCCAAGAAAAATTGCTACCCCACATTCTAGTGACTGCATCCTAAAGAAAAAGCCATCTTTAGCACAACAGATGTCCTTTGTAAAATTTTATCAACCAGAAAAATAGAGGGGGAGAATGCAAACCAGACCTTTAAAATGCAATCTAGAGTCTATACAAATTAATACAAGGATAGCATAATTAGGTTGAAAATGACATAAAATCAAATGATATGTAGCTGTCCTTATGGTGTATCACAGCTCCTGAAATCTTAAAGGGTAAGTGAAAATATGGGGCCTTCTGCAGCATGGTGAACATAGCAACCTTTCCCGGTGACTCTCTATGCAGCTTTAGCAGACTTGCTAACATGGACTTTCTGAAAGCCACGAAGTCAGTCAGAGAAACATTGCAGATAACGTGTATTTGCAAAAGCAGCCCCACTGGAGGATTACACAAGTCCACGCCTGATCATGATCTCCAAATTGAACCACTTTTGCTGTCAAATCGAGATGTAGAACATTGAAATCAGGTTAAAAACAAACAAACAAATAAACAAACAAAACAGTAAAACGTGATCCACTGGCTGCTCGTCTCTTTTCCCCTGAACCCCATCCAGGTCCTGATAGGTCTTCTGAGGTAGAGATGAAAAGGGTGGCTGGACCACTTCCTGTACAGAAAAGAGTCTTGGGTTAGCTCTGATGTTTCTGTGATATGAATTCAAAGGGAGAGAAAATTAGAAAGGAAAAGAAAGACATTCCCAAAGAAAGGGCTTTCAGAAAACAAAGTTGTGTGAAGAAATCAAAGTGTTCTGATTATCAACAGCAGCATAACAACCCACCCCAAAATGAAACTACAATTTATTATTGTTGTTGCTAAAGAAATGACAATTTATTATTTTTTATTCTGTAGATTAGATGGGCAGTTTTACTTCTTTTGTTGTTGGCTGGCGTATTAGAATGACTGGAAAATCCAAGTTGGCCACCTTCCCATGGCTAGCAATTTATGCTCACTGCTAACCGGAAGCTCAGAAGGGGCTGCTGGTGGAGGTTGTTGGTTCTCCTCTATGGAGACCTTTCCACATAGCTGCTTGGTCTTCCTCACAACATGGCGCCTTCTTTCCAAGAAGAAGCATTCAAGAAGAAGGAAGTAGAAATTGCCAATCTCTTAAAACCTGAGCTTGAAAGTATTGGAATGTAACTTTAACTATATTCTATTGGTGAAAAGCAGTCACAGGGCCAGCCTAGATTCGAGACGAAGGAACATAAGCTTTCTTGTGATGTAAGGAGTAGCATATACATAGTGGGAGAGACTGCCTTTGGAGGGTAATAGTCATAATAAACGTGTCATTTGACTCCACAACTTAACCACTCTGGGGGTATTTCTATGCTCTTGATCCATATTTGTGTTTCTTTCTCTAAAGCACTGTCATATTCTAAGAGCAATGGATGAGAAAGAGATGACTTGCCCTCCTGCAATTACATATATGTGCACGTGTTGATCATATCTGCCTATATGAATTGAAAGAGTCATCAGAAGCCTGGAAAGAATGACTTGCTTCATACTAGCTTTTGGTTTTGAACACCAATTTTTCCCTATGTTGTTACGACAAGGACATATATAAAGAAATGTGCCATTTCTTTAATTAAGTTTTTATTTTATTTTTATTTTAAGTTCTGGGATACATGTGCAGAATATGCAGGTTTGTTACATAGGTATATATGTGCCGTGGTGGTTTGCTGTACCCATCAACCTGTCATCTAGGTTTTAAGCACCACGTGCATTAAGTATTTGTCCTAATGCTCTCCATCTCCTTGTCCCCCTCTCCCCAACAGGCCCCGGTGCGTAATGTTCCCTCCCTGTGTCCATGTGTTCTCATTGTTCAAATCCCACTTATGAGTGAGAAAGTGCAGTGTTTGTTTTTCTGTTTCTGTGTTAGTTTGCTGAGAATAATGGTTTCTAGCTTCCTCCATGTCCCTGCAAAGGACAGGAACTCATTCTTTTTTATGACTGCGTAGTATTCCATGGTGTATATGTGCCATATTTTCTTCATCCAGTCTATCTTTGATGGGCATTTGGGTTGGTTCCAAGTCTTTGCGATTGTAAATATGCTGCAATAAACACACGTGTGCATGTGTCTTTATAGTAGAATGATTTATAATCCTTTGGGTATATACCCAGTAATGGGATTGCTGGGTCAAATGATATTTTTGTTTCTAGATCCTTGAGGAATCACTACACTCTCTTCCACAATGGTTGAAGTAATTTATGCTCCCACCAATGGTGTAAAAGCATTCCTATTTCTCTATCTATTAGTTTTTAAGAAACCTAATTCCTACTTCGTCTTCTGATATTAAGTAACTAATGCGTGAGTAAACAGTTGGTTCTCTTTTTGAAACTACCAACTGCATAAGCCTAGGACAAAATTAAATGAGAGAATGTGAGATTTCTTTTCATATAGTAAATGCTCAAAAATATCAGATGATGAGAATGATTAAAATTGCTGCCACAGAGTCTGATGTAGTAGGTGATTAATTTAATGACAGCTAATATTGTTGAAGAGAAGCTCTTTTAGAGGAAGGAATGGTGAAGGAAGAGGGTACAACTATTTGAATGAGGAGAGAGGAATGTGAGGGCTAAGAAGCTTGGGGTCAGGGGAAGGGCGACACTCACAGTGTCTCGAGAGGCATTTGACAGAGCTGTCTTTAATACCAAATTATCAGAGACAGTTTTGGGATTTTCCCTGGCACAGAAATGCATTCCCCCTGAGCCCTCGAATAAATACTTAGAAGGTTAAAGGTCAGTTCATTAATCTCCTCACTTGCCCATTTGTTTGGACATACAGATGCTCTGTTGTTAAGGCAATCTGAGCAGACAGGAAAAAGTGTGGACTCTCACCCACTTCAATACTGTCCCACATTGGATGTAGGTGTGTGCAAGAGAAAAAATATGTTTTAAATTTAATTCTGTGTTTTTAAAAACTGTAATGAAAATTTGAAACTTGCGACTTCGTTCGGTTCCTCTCCAGGGTTTGTTTATGAAACTTGCCTTATAGTTCACATTTGAACAAATTTTCTTTGCTAAGAAAATTTTTATTTTCCTCAATGACCCAAAATCTGTCAAGCAAGAGCAATGGAAGTTCCTACCTGTCCCTTTGTACCAGAGCTACCCGACTGCTTTACACAATTCAACACATCTCCAAGCTTCCGAGGGCCTTGGGGAAGCCTCATTCTTAGAGATATTGAAAGAAAAGCAGAGAAAGATTTATACTTTCTTTTTTTTCTTTTCTTTTCCTTTTTTTTTTTTTTTTTTGAGACAGAGTGTCACTCTGTCACCAGGCTAGAGTGTGGTGGTGTGATCTCGGCTCACTGCAACCTCTGCCTCCTGGGTTCAAGCAATTCTCCTGCCTCAACCTCCCAAGTAGCTGGGACTACAGGCGCCTGCCATCACACCTGGCTAATTTTTAAATTTTTAGTAGAGACGCGGTTTCACCATGTTGGCCAGGATGGTCTCGACCTCTTGACCTCATGATCCACCCACCTCGGCCTCCCAAAGTGCTGGGATTACAGGTGTGAGCCACCGCGCCCAGCAAGACTTACACTTTCTAATGAGGTGGAATGAGGGAAATTTTGACTAAAGTTATCTCCACTAGACTCAGCATCATTTTTTTTAGTGGTCAATAAACTCTTTTTTATTTTTGATTTCAATGACGAATGACTTATCGTGAAAATGCTCAGCTGTCTCAGAGACATTCTGGAATGGAAAGAAAGCCTTGGGAAAGAGCTGATGTGACTTGCTAAAAGTCACTTCTATAGACAATAGAATAAATATTGTCCATAGAATAATAGACAATAGGATAAATATTGTCCATAGCATAATAGACAATAGGATAAATATTGTCCATAGCATAATAGACAATAGGATAAATATTGTCCATAGCATAATAGACAATAGGATAAATATTGTCCATAGCATAATAGACAATAGGATAAATATTGTCCATAGCATAATAGACAATAGGATAAATATTGTCCATAGGATAATAGACAATAGGATAAATATTGTCCATAGGATAATAGACAATAGGATAAATATTGTCCATAGGATAATAGACAATAGGATAAATATTGTCTATAGGATAATAGATAATAGGATAAATATTGTCTATAGAATAATAAACAATATAGACTTCTATAGACAATAGAATAAATAAAGAAGGCAAATTCTGTATGATTACCATCTACTTGCATGAGGAGAGGTTCCCCCATTATCCTCATCTCTTGATGTTCCCACCTTTGCCCAGTTCTCTCCTCTTGGGTGTGGGTAGGACCAATGGCTTGCTTCTGAGCCATGGAATATAGCGAAGGTAATGGGATGTCACTCCCATGATTATGGTATGTTATAAAATACTCTATGTTGTTAGCGGATTTATCCTAGAGGCTCTCCTTGCTGGATTCCCATGTTGGGAAAGTCCTCACGGTTTACAAGTATGAGGGCTCTTTAAGTGTGGGTGGTCTCTAAGAACCACAGGTGTCCTCAAGGAAAATACAGGCAGCAGACCCTAGGAGCCAAGAGCAGCCTCCAACCAAGGAAAAAGCTAGAGCCTCAGTCCCCCAACCACAAGGAAATGAAATGATACAAAGAACCTCAGAGAGCTGGGAAGTAGCTTCTTTCCCAGCTGAGAAGTGGTTTCTTCCCCAGTCTGTCTTTCAGGAAAATACGTCCTGGCTGACACCTTGATTACACCTTTGTTGGACACTAAGCAGAGGAGCCAACTAAGCTGTGCCTGGACTTCTACTCATAGAAACTACGGGATAATCAGTGTGTATTGTTTTAAGCCACTAAGTTTGTACTAATATGTTACACTGCAATAGAAAAATAATGCAGGGGTCCTTTGCTGGGTAATAGCGTTCTCCAGCATCCTCCGCTCATCTTCCATGGAAACATCTGGGAGTACTTAGAAAAAACTTCAGGGTTTCTTCTCGCATTCCTTATCAATCTCAAAATTTCCCCATATTTCTTAAAATGAGGGGACTTAAAAATGAGTCTCCATAGCCAGTCACAGTGGCTCACGCCTGTAATCCCAGCACTTTGGGAGGCTGAGGTAGGCAGATGACCTAAGGTGGGGAGTTCGAGACCAGCCTAACCAACTTGGAGAAACCCCGTCTCTACTAAAAATACAAAATTAGCCTGGCGTGGTGACACATGTCTGTAATCCCAGCTACTCGGGAGGCTGAGGCAGGAGAATCACTTGAACCCGGGAGGAAGAGGTTGCAGTGAGCTGAGATCGCGCCATTGTACTCCAGCCTGGGCGACAAGAGTGAAATTCTGTTTCAAAAAAAAAAAATGAATCCCCATATTTCCTACCTCGATATGACTGTGACTCTCAACCAAAATGTATTATTAATGTCTCACATATATATATATACATATTTATAATTGTATTTTATTGTTTCATTTGTTGCTTCATCTCTGTTTATCAGACACCCAAACACACTCATTATTAGTACAAATTAGTAGATGTTTTAGTACCATATTAAAATATCTACAACTCTACTTTCACCAGAATTTTTTAAAATGTAAAAACAAAAATTGAATTACAAGTTATAAATTTAGAGAAAAAATGTATTCTAGGAGTTTTTTGTTCTTACTTTCTCATTTTGCAAATAAGAAAGATGATCCCCTCCAAGAATTAATAATGTGTTAAGCCTAGACAAAGAGTTATTGTCAAAATGGGACAAGAATGAAATTTACATCGATAGGGCACCTGCAGTGTTCAAGGCACTGTGATAAATACTTCTGCGTTACCACTTCGTCCTTAACAGTTTTGTAAAGAATGCGTTGCTTTCCCCATGACAGGGTACCCTTCTAGAGATTATGTTTTTCTTTATTTTTCAATAAGAAAGGTGCCTTAAATTGACTAATTGAAGACTCCCTTAGAAAGTGGGAACCAGGAGGGTACAATGGAGGGTCAGAACATGTTAGAAACAACTGCACTTAGAAGAGTGAGTACAGGGCTAGCAGTCCCATTTTCCAGGCAAAGCTGTATAAAACTAGCCCCTTTTAGAGATGTAAAAGCAATCTGATCAATCCCTTGTAGGGAAGCTTTAGTTTAAAAATACTGAGTTCAGAGAATATGGCCCCAAAATTCAGGACAACAACATATTTTAATTTTTTTTTTTTTTTTTTTCCTTGAGACAGAGTCTTGCTCTGTCACCCAGGCTGGAGTACAGTGGTGCAATCTCGGCTCACTGCAATCTCCGCCTCCTGGGTTCAAGCAATTCTCCTGCCTCAGCCTCCCGAATAGCTGGGACTACAGGCGCAAGTCACCATGCGCAGCCAATTTTTGTATTTTTGTTAGAGATGGGGTTTCTCCATATTGGCCAGGCTGGTCTCGAACTCTTGACCTTGTGATCCACCCGCCTCAGCCTCCCAAAGTGCTGAGATTACAGGCGTGAGCCAAGGGCTTAAAAGATACATTGCCCATCTCCCAAGGGAGGACAGAGAGGAATACAGGACACTGACCCTATATCTATGATTTCAGGCATAACTGATTCAATCAGGAATCAAATTATAGTTTGCATCAGTTATATATTGCTGCATAACAAACCACCCCCAAAACTTAGTGGCTTAGAACAAACACCATTTATATAGCTCATGATTCTACGGGTCAGTTGAGTGGGTCTTCTGGTCTGGTCCAGCTCAGTTACTCTCTGCTGGCCTTGCTCAGACATCCCTGGTCAGCCGGCAGGTCAGCTGGATGACCTAGGATAATGTGGTAAGCAGAATAAGGGTCATCAGAAATGTCCATGAATTAATCCTCAGAACTTATAAATATGTTATCTTACAGGGCAAAAAAAGACTTTGTAGATGTGATGAAGAGTGTAGAGCTTGAGATGGAAGATCATCCTGGATTATCTGGGTGGACCCAGTCTAATCACACGAGTCCTTAAAAGCAGAGGACCTTTTCCAACTGGGTGTAAGAAATGGGAAGGAAGAAGGAGGAGGAGAGATTCAAAGCATGAGAAGATACGACCCGCCATTAGCAATTTGGAAGAGAGAACAAGGGAGCTTTAAGCCAAGGAGTGTGGGTAGATTTTCAAAGTTGAAACAACCATCAATTGACAATCGGCAAGAAACTAAAGATCTCAATTATACAACCACAAGAAACTGATTTCTCCCAACAACCCAAATGAGCAAGGAATGCCCATTATTACCTGGATGAGGATGGGGAAAAAAAATTATATTTATCAAACCAAGAGTATTGGGATGAGTTATTTCAAAGACTGTTTGAGTCCCTAAGCAGATCTTTCTGGTTAAGATGTAGGGATAAGAAGATTTAATTAATATAGTGGTTTACAACATGGGCTTCATGGTAGGCAGATAACACTCCTCCGCAAAGGTTCATGTCCTAATCCCCAGAAGCTATATGTTAGGTTAAATAGAAAAGGAGAATTAAGCTCGGCACGGTAACTCGTGCCTATAATCCCAGCACTTTGGGAGACTGAGGCAGGTGGATCACGAGGTCGAGAGATCGAGACCATCCTGGCCAACATGGTGAAACCCCATCTCTACTAAAAATACAAAAATTAGCTGGGTGTGGTGGCACATGCCCGTAGTTCCAGCTACTTGGGAGGCTGAGGCAGGAAAATTGCTTGAACCCGGGAGGCAGAGGTTGTGGTGAGCTGACATCGCATCACTGCACTCCAGCCTGGGGACAGAGTGAGACTCTGTTTCAAACAAAAAAGAAAAGAAAAGGAGAATCAAAACTGCATGTGGATAGATTTCTAATCAGCTAATCTTAAAATAAGGATATTGTCCCAGATTATCCAAGGGGGCTCAATGTAATTACAAGGGACTTTAAACATGGAAGAAGGGGGCAGAAGCATCAATGTCAGAGTTCTGCTGCATGAGAACGAGATGAGCAGACAGTGCTTGCTTTGAAGATAAAGGAATGGACCAAGAACCAAGGGAAGCAGCTGGCCTCAAAAAGCTGGAAAGGGGCAAGGAAATAGATTATCTCCCAGAACCTCCAGAAGGAATGCAGCTCTGCCAACACCTTGACTGTAGCCCAGTAAGACCCATGTTGGACTGCTGACCTGCAGATCTGGAAAATAATACATGTGTGCTATTTAAGCTGCTAAGCTTGTGGTATTTTTTTTTTTTTTTTGATGGCAGCAACAGAAAACTAATGCAAGAGCATCTCATTCACATATCTGGTGGCTGGAAGACTGGTTGATCAGGGAACCTCAACTCTGATGACCCCTCAACTCCAACAAGCAAGTCTGAACTTCTTCCCATAATAGGCTCAAGGATCCAAAATCCAGAAAGAGAGGAAACATTTTTGTTTCCAAATGCTTTTACATCTCTTCTTTAGCCATTACTGTCTGACTGCTCAAAGGGTGTCATAAGTCTAGTCTAGATTCAGGAGAGGAAAAATAGACTCCACCTCTTGATGAGAGAAGTTGCAATCTAACAAGCCAGTGCAAGGGAGTGGGAGGAGAAATTTTTGTGGTCATCTTGTAATCTACTACATGATCTGAGAAGCAGCAGCTCAGTGTGTGAACCAAAAACGTCAGCTAGGGAAAGGCATCATTCCAGTTTCTGTGGCTAGGGAGGAATGGAAGACTGAGTCTCACTCTCCATCTAGGACTTAACAACAGAATTGACTCTGCTCCCAGTGCTTCTCCTACTATGGCCAAAACAAGAAACAGTGCCCTTTCCCTACCTCCTTCTCCCTCAGCTCCTAAATGCAAGAAGCATCATGCTAACATTTCCCAGAGACCTGTCAGTCCAAGGAGATGTCTGACCACATACAGTGGGAATTGTTACAAACTTGCTGTGAATATCACCTAGGAAGAGGGCCCAAGATTCCACCTTCTGGTGATGAACATGCAGAGGCATGAGGGTCACACCCTGAAATGTGGAGACACCCGTATATTCCAGTTTTACAGATAAAGAAATTGATGTTTTGAAGAAATAAAATGATTTGCTCAAAGTCGTATCATGGCAGAACTGAGTTAGATCCCAGAAATATGGACTATTGGGAGGCAGCAAAATACAGGAAGGCAAACAGAAACCTTGGAGATACACACACTGCAATCAGACACTGCTGGTGACCAATAAACAACCTTCCTTTACCCCACCTCCCTGCTTGGCAGAATTTCAATTTCATTTCAATTTCCACTCCTCTCCCTATGGTTCCGGAAAGGGTGGCCCCTACCCCAAGTTTGAGGAATAAATCTCAGTTCAGCTAAGCCAGTGATAGTGGCCCTATTCCTTTTGTCTATAATTACAGTTGATCCATAAACAACACAGGTTTGTTGTGGGAATTGCGTGTGTCCAATTATATATAGATTTTCTTCTGCCTCTGCCAGTGTTGAGAGAGCAAGATCAACCCCTCCTTGTCATCCTTCTCCTGAGCCTATTCAATGTGAAAACAAGGATGAAGACCTTTACGATGATCTATGTCCACTTAGTGAATAGTTAGTGTATTTTTCTTCCTTTTAATTTTCTTAGTAACGTTTTCTTTTCTTTAGCTTTTATTGTAAAAATACAGTATATAATGCATATAACGTACAAAATATGTATTAATCGATGATTATGTTATTGGTGAGGCTTCCAGTCAACAGTAGGATATTAGTGGTTAAGTTATACACCAAGTTTTGACTGTGCAGAGGTCGGCACCACCAAACCACAGCATTGTTGAAGGACCAAATGTAGCTTAGCTATAAGCATGGGCAATACTGGCTCTATGGGCATGCAGCCAGTCCACGTTGGGTCTTGTGCTCAGAAAGACCTAATGCTTCATTCAATGCTTGTCATCATCCTAAAATTCTTAGTACTTGTTAAACAAGAGATCCTGAATTTAATTTTGCACTGAGCCCTGCAAATTATGTAACTGTTCCTAAGCATATGGTGCAATTCTGGTGAAAATGACACGGGGAAGCTTGTTGGAGAACTTTTAATAAATATTTTCCTCGTTGTTATTGACAGGAAACATACACACACATGTATACACGCACAAAGACATGGCCTTCTTCTTCTGCATGCAATGCCCGGAACTCCTGCAGCCATCTTGCACCCCTGAGCAAAACAAAGCTTACGAGATTGACAGAGCAGAAAGTTGGAAAGAACTTAAATTCTGATGATGCCACTAAGCTGCTGAATGAATGAGCCTTTGGGTGTTTTGCCATGAGAGATAATAAATCTTCTGCTTTGTTTTTACCATTTGAGATGGAATTTCCCTTAAAGATTTTGCAGAATACGTTTAATCGACAAGTATGAACTAGATGACTTTGAGAAAGGTATTTGACTTTGGCGAGCATATTTTCCTATCTATAAAATAAGAGCAATGCCACCTCACACACATGTTGTGAGAAATAAATAGTATTTGGCACATGACAGGTGAATTAGTTCATTCTTGCACTGCTATAAAGAAATACCCGAGACTGGGTAATTTATTTTAAAAAGGAACAAGAGGCTTAATTGGCTCACAGCTCCAAGGGCTATACAGGAAGCATGATGCTGGCATCTGCTCAGCTTCTGGCAGAAGGCAAAAAGGAATCACGGCAGAAGGCAAAAGGGAAGCACGCTCCTCTTACCTGGCCGGAGCAGGAGCAAGAGAGAGGGAGGGCAGGGAGGTGCTACACACTTTTAAACAACCAGATCTCACAAGAACTCACTATCATGAGAATAGCACCAAGGGGGATGGTGTTTAACCATTCATAAGAAATCATTCCCATGATTCAATCACCTCCCACTAGGCCCTGCCTTCGACAACGGGGATTACAATTCACCATGAAATTTGGCCAAGGATACAGATTCAAACCATATTAGCAAGGAATAGTCCAATGATGGTAGTAATAGTGATTGTCATTGTGTTGTTATTATTGTAGTTCCTACCCTAGTGCTATCATTTATCATAACCTACAACCTCCTCCCATTCCTACCCTATTTGAGATATATTTCAGTTCACCACCCATAGGCCACTTAAATACATATTCAGTCACAAGGAAAACACTTCAGGTAAGAAAATTCTATATAGCGCCTATGAGTCATGTGAATGCCAATTGTGAAAGCTGCTTAGTTCACGTCTGTATGTACGCTCCACTAAAACAGCTCACTTATCCCATACCTCAACCAGGACCTATCAAAACTAAATTAGAACTTAGATCTTCACATAACAATATAGTTCTCAAAATCATAATACTGAGGGAAAAAGTTGTAAACTGATATATGTTGTATGCCGCATGTTGCCTTTAAATGAATGTAAAATAATCATAATGACTTCTGCTTCTGAGAGGACGAAGTAAATGCATTTTTTCCTATTCTTCCTGCTAAGTACACCTTAAAAACAAAACAAAACAAAACAAACAAACAAACAAACAAAAATCCTGGATGTTAGATCTAAAGCTCTAAAGCTAACATATAAAAAGACCTTGAAAGATGAAGAGAAGGAGGTCAACAGCCTAGTGCCTGGGGAACTGGAAGAATGGCATCGTGGTGGATTCCACAGCTTTTCTTTTTCTTTTTCTTTTTTTTTTTTTTTTTTTTGTGTGTGTGTGTGTGTGTGTGACAGAGTCTCGCTCAGTCGCCCAGGCTGGAGTGCAGTAGTGCAATCTCAGCTCACTGCAAGCTCCGCCTCCCGGGTTCACGCCATTCTCCTGCCTCAGCCTCCGGAGTAGCTGGGACTACAGGCGCCCGCCACCACGCCCAGCTAATTTTTTTTGTATTTTTAGTAGAGACTCAGTTTCACCGTGTTAGCCAGGACGGTCTCGATCTCCTGACCTCGTGATCTGCCCATCTCAGCCTCCCAAAGTGCTGGGATTACAGGTGTGAGCCACTGCACCCAGCCAGCTTTTCTTTCTTTCTTTCTTTTTTTATTTTTTTGAGATGGAGTCTCACTCTGACACCAGGCTGGAGTGCAGTGGTGTGATCTCGGCTCACTGCAACCTCTGCCTCCCGGGTTCAAGAGATTCTCCTGCCTCAGCCTCCCAAGTAGCTGGGACTACAGGTGCGTGCCACCACGCCCTGTATTTTTAGTACAGACTGGGTTTCACCATGTTGACCAGGATGGTCTCGATCTCTTGACCTCGTGATCCGCCTGCCTTGGCCTCCCAAAGTGCTGGGATTACAGGCGTGAGCCACCGCGCCCAGCCCATAGGTTTTCTTTTAACTTCATATATCCCAGACTTGAAGCAAAAGTAGCCTGCAATCAGGAAACACCAACAGACTCAGACAAAGAGACCCTGGTAAAATTCTGCTCAGTCTGGCCACAGACCGAGGGACGGGGCAGCCTAGAGAAACAGAAAACTTGTAGGAGTAACTGCTCTACTCCAGCCAAACACCACATAAGAGAACTGTGGCCCACCTGCCATGCCATCTCCGTCAGCAAAGGCTAAGTGGGAAGCTTAGACTTCCACCCACCGTATAAAGCTGTAACAAAGTTACAGACGGAGACATCCCCACTGTAGCCCTGCCCAGGGTGGTGCCAGAGAAGGCCAGGTAAGAAACTGAGACTTTCAACCCCATGGGCCAGTAAGGAGCTCCCTGGCCTCTCACGATGGAGACCACATGGGGTAGGTACTGAAACTCTTACCCCACCCCGCAGTAAGGAGGAGCCCATCTGGTGCCATAGGTATCAACAGAGACCAAGTGGGAAACCTGGACTTTTATCTCCCTGTGGCACAAACAAGTTGACAGCCTCCTTCTTCTGCCAGAGCAGTGTCAGAATAACCCAGTTAAGACAAAAAAATTAGGCTAGGTGTGGTGGCTCACACCTATAATCCCAGCACTTTGGGAGGCTGAGGAGGGCAGATCATGAGGTCAAGAGATCAAGACCAACCTGGCCAACATGATGAAACCCTGTCTCTGCTAAAAATACAAAAAAAAAAAAAAAAAAAAAAAAATTAGCTGGGCGTGGTGGCGTGCACCTGTAATCCCAGCTACTCGCTAGGCTGAAGCAGGAGAATCGCTTGAACCCAGGAGACAGAGGTTGCAGTGAGCCAAGATCACACCACTGCACTCCAGCCTGGCGACAGAACAAGATTCTGTCTCAAAAAAAAAAAAAAAAGAAAGAAAAAATTAAATAAGATCCAGTGTCACATAACACCCTACAAAAATGCCCAAGTTTCAGTCAAAAAACATTGATCCTATCAAGAACCAGAAGGATCTCAAACTGAGTGGAAAAAAAGACAGCACTAAGACAAGAGAGAAATGAAAGTGATCTGACAAAAATTTAAAACACCCACAATAAAAATGCTTCAATGAATTTATGAACACACTTTTTGTGAGCAATTATGCACACACTTAGGAATGAACAGACAAAAAGCGGCAGCAAAGATACAGAACCAAACTGAGACTTTAAAACTGAAAAATATGGTGGATACAAAAAAATACATCACAATACAGAAATAAAAACCTTGATCAGTGGACTCAACAGCAGAATGAAGGGAACAGAGGAAAGAATCAGTGAACTGCAAAATAGAACCATAGAAATGATCCATTCTGAACACAGGGGAGGATAGAATGGAAGAAAAAAATGAACAAAGCCTCAGGGACCCATGCGACCATAACAAAAAGTTTCACATTTGTGTCATTGTGCATTACAGAAGCAGAGTTAAAAAAAAAAAAAAAAGTCCTGGCCGGGCACGGTGGCTCACACCTGTAATCCCAGCACTTTGGGAGGCCGAGGCAGGCAGATCACGAGGTCAGGAGACCAAGACCATCCTGGCTAACATGGTGAAACCCCGGCTCTACTAAAAATACAAAAAATTAGCCGGGCATGGTGGTGGGCGCCTGTAGTCCCAGCTAATCGGAAGGCTGAGGCAGGAGAACAGAGTGAACCCAGGAGGTGGAGCTTGCAGTGAGCCGAGATTGCGCCACTGCACTCCAGCCTGGGCGACAGAGCAAGACTCCATTAAAAAAAAAAAAAAAAAAAAAAAAATTCCTGTGTTACACTCAGTGTCTGCATGCAAACCCAGCTGTAAGACAAGTCTCTAACGCCTGACTCCTCAAAGTCAGATTCGAGGACCAGCACATCAGTATTACCTGGGAGCTTTTCAGAGGAACATCACAGACCTAACAGGCCTGAATCTGTACCTGCAAGATCCTCAGGTTTAAGGTTGGGCGTGGTGGCTCACATATGTAATCCCATTACTTTGGGAGGCCAAGGTGGGAGGATCGCTTAAGCCCAGGAGTTCATGACCAGGCTGGGCAGCATAGTGAGACTCTGTGTCTTAAATAAATAAATATTCCCAGGTGTGTCTGAAAGTCTGAGAAGTATTTCTCTAGCTGCCTTCTCCTTTGCCCCAACCAAATGGATACCCCTGCATCCATCCCTCTTACACAGAAATTCTGGACTTCCCTATGAACCGCAGGTTAGAAGCAGACCAGAAAAGAATCCATGTATTAAACTAGGAAAAGTATTGGGCTAAGAGGTCTGAATTTTAAATCTCCATCCCGAACTTTTGTATCAGTGTTGGCAGGATTGCTGTTTTTTATGTTTGTTTTCCTTATTAATTTAGGGGCGAAGATAAACTAGAACTAGAAGACTCTTCCTATTTGAATATTCTAGGATTCTATTACATGCCAATCAGATTACCCAAAACAACGTAGGCAAAGCACATGCGGAGGGAAGGTCTTTACCATGTCTGGTGTATGATTATGACAGGAATATTTTTGAATCTAACTGTAATTCTGTTTAGGAATTTGGATGACTTGAGCTTTGCACATGTAGCTTATAATATCACCAGAGACCTGTCACAGAATTGTAACCTTGTAACTCACCTGTTGATGCTCAAATATATACATATATAATTTTAATAGTGCCCATTACACATAAACTTCCATTATAACACTATTTCCACTCGGTCATAATTTTATTAAAAATTCCCTATTGGCTAAAATTTTCCAGGCTTACTCACACTCTTGAGGTGAACTTTTTCAGTTAAACTCCACTTAAGCCAATTTTGAGCTCTTTGAATGAAGGAAAAATATATATATGCCAGGCTCTTAAAAATAATTGTCAGGCAGGTTCTCTCTCTCTCTCTTTTTTTTTTTTTTAACATTGTTTATTTAACACACTATCATCCATACTTCACAAAAGGTCTGACCTGTTTTGCATCTTAAATTTCCCAACGATGGAGGCAGAAGTGCTTTTTTGCTCGGAAGTCCCCAATAACTCTCTCAATTATCTCCTCTGCCATGGAGAATTATAGAGAGTCTGTAAAACAGGTAGTTAGTTCTAGGTTTGTGGGGCCACTTACGAGGCAGAATTCAGTTAATACACATTAACTCTCTTCCTTACAACCATGTCAAAGTTTTCCATTTAGGGACTAATGAGAAAAATGTCATTTGGGTTATTGATCCAGCGTGAGTCATCTAGACTAGGGAAAAATAGGTAATCACCACTATTTTGAATCACTTCCTTTATTGTTTCTAAACTTGATTCTGGAACACACAGCCTCTGCTGATTGTGTTATTTTTACAAGGGAAAAACAAGCTTTGACTTATCTCTCAGAACAATGAGAAGGCAGTGCCTTCTGGCTTTTGGTCCTGTCTCTGATCCTCTGTTTGTTTGGTTGTGTTTTTTTTGTTTTTTTTTTTTTCTCTAGCAAATGCTTTGTGTTCACTCTGTACATCTTCATTTGGTTGATTGGGAGCAGGAAGTCAGCCAGAATACTCACAGCCATCCTCTGTGGCATGGCCAGCCAAGGGCAGGGCAAGAGTGAATTCTTTGCTGGATTCTTCACACCCAGGCCTTGGTACCAATTGACCAGTGATGGAGACTGACTTCTTGATTCTAAAGAGACCTCTCCAGTACGGTTGCACAGAAAGGATGAAAAGCCTTATGGATTTCAATTGCCCCTTCTCCCAGCTAAAGCTTTTGCATGTTGCTTAAGGAAGAACCATGCCTGAAGAGCTCCAGTTAGGCAGAAATAGTCTCCTGCAGAAAGGCAAGATGCCTTGGACCACTGACTTCTTTTCTGCCAGAGCTCAACTCTGCCCTCTTCATTTCAGGGAAGCCTTTTCTGCCTTCTTTGAAGAGGTCACTTTGCTCTCTGCACTGATCTTTTAGTCCTGGACTATGCTATCCTGCCTCCTGCCACAGGACCTTGGCACATGCCATTCCCTTTGTCTGAGACACGCTAGCTACCCCTCTTTCTCTAGTAAGCTCTATTCATTATTTATATCTTAGTTTATATTTCCTCAGGGAAGAAATCCAGGTTTTTGGTAAGTATGAATGATCGTGTATTAAATAAACATTTTAAAAAAGAGATAACCTGCCAGGCGCGGTGGCTCATGCCTGTAATCCCAGCACTTTGGGAGGCCAAGGCAAGTGGATCACATGAGGTCGGGAGGTTGAGACCAGCCTGACCAACATGGAGAAATCCTGTCTCTACTAAAAATACAAAAATTAGCTGGGCGTGGTGGTGCATGCCTGTAATCCCAGCTACTCGGGAGGCTGAGGCAGGAGGATCACTTGAACCCAGGAGGGGGAAGTTGCAGTGAGCCGAGATCGCATCGTTGCACTCCAACCTGGGCAACAAGAGTGAAAGTCCATCTCACACACACAAACACACACAAAAGAAAAAAAAAAAAAAGAGAGAGATAACCTGCCTGACAGTGACTTTCCCAATTAAGTCAACCTCTCCTAATGTTTCGTAACATACCAACATATGCTCCTGTTTCATGTTACCTGTCACTGCTATAATCTTACATTTATTTGAGATATTTTTTGCTTTATTAATAAGTGTATATAGTCTAGCTGCATAAATATTTAGACCATATATAATCCTGATGCTTGACATAGGGCTTAGCACATAGCAGGTACTCAGTAGTTATTTGTTAGATAAAATGACAAATATTTGGCTGGGCGCGGTAGTTCACACCTGTAATCCCAGCACTTCGGGAGATGAAGACGGGTGGATCACTTGCGGTCATGAGTTCGAGACCAGCTTGATTAACATGGTGAAACCCCATCTGTACTAAAAATACAAAAATTAGCTGGGCATGGTGGTGCATGCCTGTAGTCCCAGCTACTCAGGAGGCTGAGGCAGGAGAATCACTTGAACCCAGGAGGTAGAGGCTGCTGTGAGCTGAGATTGTGGCACTGCACTCCAGCCTGGGTGACAGAGTGAGACACCGTCCCCCCCCCCCAAAAAAAAGACAAATATTTGTTAGACAGTATGAATGAATGAATGCATCATTTATTAGATATTTTCAAGGGGAAGGAAGATCACAGGGCCTAACCCAGCTCTCCCAAATGCCTCAGCATCAGAAGAATGTGCCTGTTCTCTCTTACGATGCTGTTCTCATCTTGATATATAAGACCTGTGAAATAAGTAAAAGGATGGAAAGGAAAGAGTTCCGAAGAGGATCTGGGGAAGCCTCCATTGAGCTCTATGTAAAACATTTTCTGAGCCAAAATGCTATAAAGCTAGAGATGAACCTGGGAGATCATTCCTGGGATTTTACAGGTGAAGAAAATGAGACTCATGATTCCACTGTAGTTACTAGCAGACCCCACCCCTTCTTACTCCTCATCTCTTCCTGATCCACTGTTCCCACGAGCTGACAGCCATTAACAGAGATGCAAAAATTGAAGAGAGTACAGAAAGTACCAGGAGCTGAAGCCCTGAGCAGAGATGACCACAGGAGAGGAAGAGAGTGATTAATTACACATAAAACTATAGGGTCTAGCTTCACTGGGAACGCCCCAAGGGTATAATTGTCCTCTTTTTTCCATAATCTCTAGTGAGCTCTTTCATTCTTTAATCTATGAAGACACTAAAGGGGGTCAGATAGAAAACCTTACCCAAGTCTCACTCATTTTGTTAATGTAAATCCCACCTGTGCCGCTTTCAAGTTGCTTGTAACCAATCTGTATCTAAGTTTTCTCATCCATAAAATGGGAACAGTTGAGCCCATCTCTTAGGGTTATTGTGAGAATGAAATGGAATACAATTTATACAGTGCCTGTGCATGGCATGTACAAAATGCTTCAGATGACCTAGTTTAATTCAACATTAAACATATATGTGAGTGCTTACTATATGTCTGTGTGTGACTAAGCTAAGCACTAGGGTTGGGACTTGCATTATGATGGAGGAAGAAAAACATATTTAAGAAACAAAAGAATTGCAGGTAAGGTTCAGAGATATGAATAAAATATTACAGAGAAACTGGAACAGAGTGGGGTTTGGCTATTCGTAAATAGGTTAAACCAGGAGATCCTCTTTGAGGATGTGACATTCAAACTGATTCACCCATGTAAAGAGTTGGGGAAAGTATGTTTTGATCCAGGAAATACAGAAAAAGAAAGTATAAGGTACTGAGGTGGGGATGTCCTTATTCCCAGTGCAATGGGAAGCCTATGGAAGTGTTTCAGCAAGAGTAAGAGAGAATCTGAGTTATGTTTTAAAACGATCTCTCTGTCTGTTATGTGGAGAGAATGGGTTTTGATGGGGCAGAGAGGCCAGTTAGAAAGCTAGTGTGGAAATGAAGGTCAGAGATAGATCAATGGTGGTATGGCCTAGGGTGAATGGGAGGGAGAAGAGTGAACACAATTAAGATGTATTTTAGAGACAGAAGCAAGGATGATCTGCAGGAACGGGGAGGTGGTAGGAAAAACGGAGGAATTGAGGTTGAGTCCTAGTTTTTTGTCTGAAACAACTGAAAATAATGATGTTATTTGTCAAGATGGAGAAAAATAGAAGAATGAGACCCTGGGGCTTTCAGTGCTTGCTTTTCTTTTCTTTCTTTTTCTTGCTTTTTTTTTTTTTTTTTAAACAATGTGGGAGGTAGATCTGGGAATCTAGAAATCTGTGTTGTTCAATAAAATATAACTCCTCTCAGAAAGGTTTTAACAACATAGAAAGTATGAATTTATCCAGAATGGTGACATGCAGAGCTCTGGAGGAGAAAGCAAATTAATTAGTTCACTTCTAGTGATGCTACCCATTCTCCAGAAATTGGGATTACTTCCTTCTGGTGACAGAGTCCTCATATACGCTATGAGATCATTTTTCTAACATTTTTCTTAATGCAGATAAGTAAACAATGATGCAAGTACCATGCGTCTTTGTTTCCTGGGAATCCCATTTAACTGCATTTCCTTTCTTTGTCCTCTGTCTTTTCTTTTGAGGTTTGAGGCAGAAAAATTCTCAAAAATGGCACAGAGAGCACAGCGCATGCCTTTGTTCGGGGAATTTAGTAATGTCAGTCACACCCTGTTTAGGAAAAATCCAAGAGCTTACCTTTAAAAAGTAGTTAAGGTTTTGAGGGATCTTACTTTATTATAACAGATGGCAAACCCTGTAAACAACTCAGTGTCACTTTCATAAAAGCTTTTTATTTTTAACACAAATACAGTGAAAAGAGCATTAGACCTGAGAAAAGATAGCAGTCCCAACTCAACCATTAAAAGTCACCTGCCCTCTGTGGGCTTTGGTTGGTTTGCTGGGGAATAAAGAGAACTTGGACTCCACATCCTTTCCAGATTTAATGGTCCATCAAATGTTGGCCAGGATGAGACAAACTTGCTCACACTAATCAAGGTGATGAACGTGTGTGCATTTGCATTTCCTGGTCTTTGATTTCCCAGATGCTCTGCCTTGCTCCCTGCAATGCAGCCCATCTCTTTGATAGCCTGTCGGCTTGAGAGCTCTTTCCTTAAACTCTAAATTGGCAATGAAGTTTGGAGAAAAGAAACAGCCTTTATGTTTCACAATCAACCCTCAGCATAAATGTCGTCTGGGGGCCACATGTCTTGGAGAGGAGTCATTTTCAACCAAGAGTACTTCAAGTCACAAGTCATTCCAGCTTTGATTCATTTTGGGAAGCTGCCTTGCCTGCCTGACAAACAGGGGAACCACCATCAGAGGGATTGTACAATGTGTAATGCCATGATAATCAGGCTTGTCAACTTATTTTATAACAAATCTGTGGCTTTGACTGGAAACTAAGGTGAAAGCCATGGCTACAAAGTGATGGGCAGTAAGACAGGAATGAGGCAGGATGGTGAAGCACAAAGGTAGCAGGCTAGAAGCACAGATCTTCTCTCTAGTCCCACCCTTGCCCCTAACTTGCTGCACATCCTTGGGTAATTCAGTTAGACTCAGTCTCCTCATCTGCAAAGTGCTGGAGTTAAACCATCACCTCTCATGTCTCTTCCAGCTTGGAGATTCCACAAGCAGTTGCAGCAGCCTGTTAGTGTCTATGCACACAGGACCAGAGAACAGTGCTATTTGGCCCAACTGGACTTGATACATCACATTCTTCCTCCCACAGAGAAATCTCAGGCAAGGAGGAGTGAAGGAACAGGGACTGGGGCTTAGGGAGGCTCTAATGAAGGATTTCACCTTTCCCTGAAGGTTTCCACTAGGGTCTTTGAGTTGGAGCCAAGACAGGTGGCGACTAGAGGGGAATGGTGATTAGTAAGACATGATGAGGTGGAACCTGCAGGGTGAGGTATTTACTTTGTCCTTCTCTACAGGAGGAGAATGAACAGATGGAGCCTTAGACCTTCACAAACATTTTATTAACTTAACCTTGAACGTGCAAAGAGGCAAAAGCCTAAACCCTAAAGGCCAAAAATATCAATATTGATTCTCTTTTCTTTCTAAAAAGAAAAGAGGTCAATCCCATAACATTTCCCTGGATTGAAACTATTCATAGTCTCTTAAAACACGCAACTGGAGCCAGAGAATAGGATTTAGAGAGGGGGCTTTTCCTTTTGGGCTTTTTAAAATGGAAAGTAATGACTGGTATTTTGCTCAATGAAACATTTCTCCTAAGAAGCTAATCATTGTTTGAGCAATATGGTTTCAATTATTCTTAACAGCGTTAGCAACTACCAGTGCCCTGAAAAGCTTTCAGGTAGAAGGAGACAATAGCTTTATCAGGAGTTATCATATGCCCTAAACCAAGGCATGGACTTGCTGTCCCTTTTTGAACACTACTGTTTTTTCCATTCAGTTGAATATGAATTCTGTGTCATGCACTCTGTTATACATTGAGAAGGTGATAAACAGGACAGATAAGTCTCAGCCCTCTCCTATCTTTTACATAAATTTGGTTCCTTTCCTGTTTTTTAAGTTCTTCCATAATGTGGCCCCAGTCTATCAACCCGAAGTATTTTCCACTATTCATCCGTGTACTTTAACCTATTCTGCTGTTTGTCCCCACACACACATACACAGATACCTCACCAGCACATTCACATACACAAACATAATATTCAGTTCCCCGTTGCTTCATTTTTTCATGTTACCCTATACTACTGATACAACCTATACTACTCATACTCTACAACCTCCTACTCATTTCTCTAAATCCCACCCAGATTTGAAGTCTCAACAAAAATACACCATCTCAGGAAATTTCTTTGCTAACTTTGCTTTATACCCTTTTGCCCACACATCTAATCAATCCTTTTTTCTAGCACCCTTTTTCCCTTCTTATTTGCTGTATGCCAATTTGATTATCATATATAAGTTCTATAGTCCTTAGAAAAATAAATAATATTTTACATCTTTAGTAGCCCCACAATATTTGTTTAGTGTTAGTCTCAAAATAAGTTTTCAAGTCCTTGCTTGGTTGGTTAAACATGTTGTCAGTAATCAAGATAAGCTACTATAATGATGGTAGAAACTCAACCAGATGGCAGATGTTTAGAGCAACATGCTTTAATCTAATTAACATGCTTTAATCTACTACATTTATCTGAACCTTAAGCAGACCTTTCCCTTAACTCTATAATTATTAAAATCACAAAACATTCCAGGATATCATACTTTAAAGTGGCACATATCTAAAATATCTAAGTACAATTTACTACCTTTCTAACTTCAATTATTATACTTAATTAAAATTAAAGTTTTTTTAAAAAAAACCTGTTTTTTCTTTACAGCTCTGTAATGTCACCTAATAAGTCTCAACTTATTTTGAGACTAACACTAAACAAATATTGTGGGGCTACTAAAGATGTAAAATATTATTTATTTTTCTAAGGACTATAGAACTTATATATGATAATCAAATTGGCATACAGCAAGGTACAATTTACTACCTTTCTAACTTCAATTATTATACTTAATTAAAATTAAAGTTTTTTTTAAAAAAAACCTGTTTTTTCTTTACAGCTCTGTAATGTCACCTTCATCATGAATCAAGTGGCCATAGATGTGGGTTTATTTCTGGACTTTCTTTTTACCCTACTGATCTGTTTGTCTGTCCTTATGTCTATACCACCTAGTCTTAATTATAATAACTCTTGATATCTAGTAGAAAACAATTTATACATTGTTTCCCTTTAAGGATGTCTTGATTATTTTAAGTCTTGTGCATTTCCTAATAAATTTAGGGATAAGGCTGCCAATTTCCTCTGAGATATCTGCTGGTCTTTTGGTTGGGATTGCACTAAATATAGAAATGAATTTGAGATATTTAACATCTTTACTATATTGAGTCTTATCTCACATGAATAAGAGATATCCTGTCATTAAAAATATGACAGTCAAATGGGAAAAAGTAAAACATGATCCCCTACCTCACACCACCCACAAAAATCAATTCCAGGTAGACTGAACTCCTGAAGTTCCAAATGTGAAAACTAAAACAATGGAACATCTAGAAAATAACATTAATAATATTTTCATGATCATGGTGGCAGGAAAGGACTTCTTAAACAGGACAAAAAAGCTAATTATAAAAGAAATAATAATTTGGATTGCACTGAAATTACAAATACAGCATAGATACTGGAAGAGAGCAAAAATGTAGGCTATTGAGTGGGAGACATTTGTAAGACACACACACACACACATATAAATATATATATACATACACACACACATATATATATACACACACACACACAAACAAAGGGATTATACCCAAAATATACAAAGAGATCTTACAAATCAATAAAAAGGACAGAAAACTTAAAAGAAAATTGGGCAATAAACTTGAAGAGGAATCTAGCAAACGAAATTCAAATGACCAATAAACACAAATAAAGATGCTCAATGCCATATTTTTCATCAGGGAAATGAAAATCAAAACTACAATGAGATACCACCATGCACCCACTATAAAGACTATTATTATGAAGTTCTGGCAATAACATGAAGCAACAAGAACTTCCCTACACCAGGAAATGGAAGTTGGAGCGACCACTTTAGAAGATCATTGAGCATTAATTGAATATATGTATAATCCATGAATATATGGATTGAATATATGTAAAATCCATGACTCACGAATCCTACTACTTATACAGCCAACAGATATGCACCAAAGACTTGTGCAGCAAAACACATGAACAAGAATAGCAGCATTATTTGTCATGGTCAAAAAAAATTAAAGTAGCCTTAATCCATTAAATTCCATCAATGATGATCTAGATTTTAAAACTTGTAGTTTGTTTTTTTTTAAACTATGCAACTTTGAAAATAAGTAATCGATTTCTACATGGATGAACAAACAATGTTGAGCAAAAAAATCCAGTCAAAAAATAATTTATACTGGATAATCACACTTATAAAAAGTTCAAAACAGGCCAAATTAATCTATACCAAATAGGAGGGAGTAGACAGTAACCGGAAGGAGTATCAGGGGTCTTCTGTAATGTTGATAATGACTCGGTGGTGATCAATCAGGTGTGCTTACTTTGTGATAATTCAAGCTGCACACTTGTAACTTGTATACTTTTCTGTATGTATATTATATTTAAATTAAAATGCTGTTTAATTAGATAAAATTTACTACCTCTGTTTCAAAACATGAGTGTAAAATATGGATTCAACATTAATTACTAAAGGAATTAAAATTATATCACTCTGGCATATTGATTATTTAAGTTAAAGATATTTGAAAAACATCAGCTGCAAGATCACTCCGACATTCATACTGTTTTTTAAAAGTAGAAGATGAAATTCTCAGGTGAAAGATATTATCCCTACTTAAAAAAAAGAAAGCAACATTCTTACCATCAAGGACGGAAAAGTTAAGCCAAAGGAATTCTGTATAAACTAACCTTGTTGAACTAACCCTTATCTTCCTAGTCACTTCTCTGCCCAATTAAATATCCTCATCTGAGTCCTTTGCCTTATCACATCTTCACAACTTACTATTCTTTGTTCAATTAAACATATAAGTAACGAACTGAACTATTTCTTCAGATTTTCATTTCCTTATGAGTGCTTTCTTGCCACATAAAATTCATATTAAATAAATATGTACACTTTTGTCCCGTTAATCTGTTTTATGTCAATTTAATTCTCTGACCCAACTAGGACTCTAAGACGATGGAGGTGGAGTTTTGTCATTCCTACAGAAAAATAGTTTTTGAAAAATCTGAAGCGATATGTAAATATGCATAACACTTAGGGACAGATGGCATCTTTTCTGGTTAATGCCATCCGTTTTCAATTTTTACTTGGCTCACCTGTTCTTTCCTTGTCATTCATTGGCTGTTCTGGATCCACTGATAACCAGGTGGTGGGATTAGGACACCACTTGGCTGTTCTAACTCAACTGCTTTGACTTCTGATATCTTGCCAGGGTTAGAAAGGTCTCACAGCCACTACCACAGGGGTGTTATTACTGTCCATTTTCAGCAAAAGGAAACTGCTTTGATAGTCTATTTTCTCTGTAAACCTGCAAAATGGTTTGTCACCTTACTGGCTAGAAACAGAAAAGGTTTTAGAAAATGCCATGCTATTATTCACTCATTTAACTGCTATGATTTTTAATTTTTCTGCCTTCCTAATAGCTCCATGATGAAAAAGCCCAAGATTTAGACTTTCTCTTCAATGACATCTGAGGAGCCTTCATTATATGTTCATTATATGTTCATTAGTTGTTCTATTTTTCCCTCTCTGTCCAGGTACAACAGATGCAACAGGAAGAGAGAACAGACAATTCTCAGATACTCTTTTAGATCATATAAAGCTTCAATGCAGTAGACCACAGTAGAAAACTGTAGATGGGGTGATAGTAAATTCATTCAAGTCAACTCTCCCGACTTCCCTTTCATAATATAAACACATAATTTCCCTTCTATCCTTACAAAAGAGAGACTTCAACATTCATAAACATGTATTTCTATTTTGAGATTACAGACATAAAATTTAAAGATTCAACAGTTCTCAACCATTTCCTTTAGCAATAGCCCATACATAGACTATGATGGAAATTAACTAGTGATGCATGAAATTTCTAAAGGAGCCCCTTATGATATCTCTCTAAAAAATTTTAAACAAGAGCTATAAAGTTGTTAACAGATTTATGGTAGTTTTAATGTATCTACTAAAATGTTGAATTAATGTCAGCTTTTGTATTAAGGAAAAATGATTTCCTAATAACCCCTTATAAAAGTAATTGCTGATTCTAAAGCCATTATCTTTAAAAATGCTAACATAGTTTTCTTAGTAAAGCTTCTAAGCAATACTCAGTATGCCTTTCTCATTTTACATATATTCCTAACACTGATAAATATCAACGTATTTTATTCTCTTTTTGTGATTTCTCTTTATAAAGACAATTTTTAACGAGCAGTTCCAGGTTCACAGCAACACTGAGTGGAATGTATGGAGATATCCTATATGCTCGCTTCCCCAACACAGCTCCCCCAGTATCAACATCCCCCATCAGAGTGGTACCTTCATTACAATTGATGGACTTAACGTTGATACATCGTCACCCAGAATCCATAATTTATATTATGGTTGCCTCTTGGTATTGTATATTCTATGGGTTTGGACAAATAGATTAATGGCATCAATCAATCATTGTATGAAGTAGTTTCTTTTTCTTTAATATACTTTGTAATATTTATTAATAAGTAAGAAGTAATATATAATCAATTCACCAATGGCACTTTTATCACATACTACATTCTTATTAAGTTGTTCTGCCTCAGGCCTTTCTCTTTTGTTGCATTAATGGGTCTAATAATCCATAAAACAGTACCATACTTTGAATTCTTAAAATTTAAAATATATCTTTAAATCTGCCCGAGAAAATGCTTCTTCCTTTCTGTGCCCCACACCTGCTCTACTGGTGGAGTCACTGCCACCACGATTACCTGATTCTCCTCTCTTTGAGAAAGAAATAAGATTCACAACCAAATCCCTTCGGTTGGAGAGGGCCATATGACTTGTTCTGGCCATGCCTCATGAACTCAGTGACATGCTATTTCCAGACCACAGTACTTAATCATCAATTTGAGACCTTCTAAAGATCTCTTTTATCTGCTACAGTACCTGCCAACATCTGAGCTGGAGGCTGCTACTCCAGTTTGAATTCATAGTGAGGAAACAATAAGACATCAACCTGCAACAAACACTGCATCAGAAATAAAGTTTTGTTATTTTAAGCCATTGAGATGCGCAGAGAAGGAGAGGGTTGTTACTGCATCCTAACCGAGTTGATTCTGACTAATACACAGCAAAATAATTGATGTTTTCAAAAACTACCCCAAATTTCATTAGGATTTTGGTTAGAATTGTATTAATCCTGAAGATTCATTTTGGAAGAGCTAGCATTTTCACAATATTGAATCTTCCCGTCCAAGAATGTGATATGACTCCTCACTCATGTCTCTTATTCTGAATAAGGTTGTATATATTTTATAAAGTTTAAACTAAGAGCTAGGCATGTATTGCCATTTCTTATTTATGTTTGTTCCCATACTATAAGGATTTTTAATTAGTCTACAACTGGATGTCCTGGTGAATTTTCTTAATAGTTCTAATAGCTTTGAACTGAGCCTGTTGTTTCCTAAGTCAAAAGTAAATGGTGCCGAATAACGGTAATTGTATGTATTTCTTTGTTAATGAATGCCTCATTTCTATTTCATATCTTACTATTTTAGATGGAAATTCCAGAATAAGATTGATAATATCTTTGAATGAGGATATTTTTCTCTTCTGTATCAGAGGTCAAAAAGCTTTTTCTGTAAAAAGTCAGATTGTAAATATTTTTAGCTTTGAGAACCAGACCATCTGTCACAACTACTCAACACTGCCATTTTAGCATAAAAGCATCCACAACCAACAAATAAAAAAATGAACGTAGCTGGATGTGACTCATAGACCACGGTTTACTGAACCTTGTTCTACTTTAATGGCAAGGCTTTTAATGTTTTGCCATTACTATGATTTTAGTTACTAATTTATTATTTTAAGAAATTATTCCTCCAATTCTACATTGCAAAATTTCTCTCTCTTTTTTTGATAATTCATTTTTGACATCTATCAAGATCATTGTTTTAAAAATCTGTTACATAGTAATTAAATTAATAGACGTTCAATATCTCTAGAATGTTCTACAAATTTTCTAGTATTAAACCACTTTTACATCCCTATATGAGTTTTACTTAATTTTGTTTTCGTTTTTGTTTTGTTTTGCTTTGTGTATTGTTTTGTTCTGTTTTGTTTTATTTGAGATAGAGTCTCACTCTGTAGCCCAGGCTGGAGTGCAGTGGCACAATCTTAGCTCACTACAACCTCCGCTTCCCGGGTTCAAGCGATTCTCCTGCCTCAGCCTCCCAAGTAGCTGGGATTGCAGATGCCTGCCACCACGCTCAGCTAATTTTTTTGTATTTTTAGTAGGGATGGGGTTTCACCATGTTGGCCAGGCTGGTCACGAACTCCTGACCTCAGGTGATCCACCCGCCTCGGCCTCCCAGAGTGCTGGGATTATAGGCATGAACCACCGTGCCTAGCCAGCCATGTTTATTTATTCCTGGATTTTATTAAGCAAAAGTTAATTGGATGCTAATGATATACGAGGCACACTTGTAGAAGTAATGGATGCAGCAGTCAACAAAATAGAAAAAATGTCCTGCTCTCATGGAGCTGATATTCTAGTGGGAGGACAAAGATAATAATAAAGTCACTTGAATATGTCAGGTGAAGGATAAGGAAGCAAAGACAGAGTGTCAGGGTAGGGTGCTATTTTAGAAATGACGTTCAGGAAGGACTCTCTGACTGGGTGACATTTGAGCAGAAACTTGAAGAAAGTGAGGGCATGGTCTAATAAATTAAATAAGCAACTGGAAGTAATGCACAAAAGTGCCAGGATACAGTATAAGCAGGATGCTAGAGGGGCACATGGCAGAATCCCCTAATGTGGTCACACAAGTGAGGTGAGGAGGGCTTCTGGGAGAAAGCAACGTTTATTCTGAGACCCTGAAGAAAAGTTATATCTGTGTAATGGTTAATTTTATGTGTCAACTTGACCAGGCCATGGGGTGCCCAGACATTTGGTCAAACATTATTCTGGCTGTATCTGTGAAGGTGTTTCTGGATGAGATGAACATTTGCATCCATAGACTGAGTAAAGCAGGTTGCCCTTTCTCACATGGATGTGCCTCATCCAATCCATTGACGACCTGAATAGAACAAAAAGACTGAGTAAGAGGGAATTCTTGCCTGGCTGCTTGAACTGGGATATCACTCTTATCCTGTCTTTCAATTTGAACTGAAACTGTGGTTCTCCTGGTTCTCAGGTCTTCAGAATGGTCCTACAACTACAACATCAGCTTTCCTGGGTCTCTACCTTGCCAACTACAGATTTTGGGACTTCTCAGCATCTATGATCATATGACCCAATTTTTTATAAATCTGTTTATATGTATACACATGCACACACACACACACACACACACACACGCACACACACAACCCTATTGGTTCTATTGCTCTAAAGAACCCTGATTAATTCAATGAGCGGGAGAAAAATTAACATTCTATAATAGCATAATTTATGGTCCCCAAATTAGAGGGAAAGAGCAGTTTCAAGCAAATGAAAGTTCAATATACTTCTTTACCACAGCAAGAGAAGAAATGAGGTAAAGAGTGAGGCTGAACAGATGGGAAGAAACTGGGTTGTTCACGATCCTGAAAACCTTCCTGACTGTGCACTGTGTCCTGTGAGCAGTGGGAAGTCATTGTGTGTGTGTGTGTGTGTGTTTCTTTCTTTCTTTTTTTTTTTTTTGAGACGGAGTCTCGATCTGTCGTCCAGGCTGGAGTGCAGTGCCACGATCTCGACTCACTCACTGCAAGCTCCACCTCCCGGGTTCACGCCATTCTCCTGCCTCAGTCTCCCGAGTAGCTGGGACTACAGGCACCCGCCACCACACCCAGCTAATTTTTTGTATTTTTAGTAGAGATGGAGTTTCACGGTATTAGCCAGGAGGGTCTCGATCTCCTGACCTCGTGATCCGCCTGTCTCGGCCTCCCAAAGTGCTGGGATTACAGGCGTGAGCCACGGCGCCCGGCCGCCATTGTGTGCTTTAAGTAGCAAAGTAAAGTAACCAGTGGGGCCACCAAGTCTCACAGCCCCAGTGGTCACCATCCCATTATATCCACCTGTAGAATACATGGGCTGGTGCCCAGGGAGTTCAGTCGTGTAGAGACATTGAACTGTGTTTTATCATATACTGGGCCACAAGGAAAATTTAGATGGACTTTAAAAAGAAGAAGTTGTTCACGCTACATTCTCTGGATTAAACCAAAAAGAAATTATAACATAATAAAAGGGTAGTCAAAATATATATATGAAGCCACTGTAGAGGAGGAAAGATATTGCTCTACCCATCATGATCGAGGACCCTATAACAAAAGACAGATTAACAGAGAGAAGCATAAAAAAGATATTTAATATAGATTTTACATGACATAGGAGCCTTCACAAGAAAATGAAGATCCAACGAAACAGGTACACTTGAGCAGTTTTATGCAAGTTTTGATGAAGACTTGAGAGTGGAGGGGAAATGTAATAAAGCAGAAAGGGTGTGATCTAATGGTATTAAACTGAGGGAACTTAGCAGGGCCTGTTTGTTCAGATTCTTCTCTGTGACCCTGTGTCCTCCTCAGAGATAAGGTTGCTCACCCATTCAGAGGTATAGGGAAGGCACCGCTCACGTGAGGGTTTTGTGACCTGATTCAGGTGAAGGTCAGAAAATCCTTCCCAGGTTGTACGACCTGCTTCCGGGGAGGATGATGTGGGAAGGTCAGTGAAACTTTTCTGATTCTCTCATTATTACAAATTCCTTCAGCTTGATATATTCAATAGGCCAAAGTGCCCTATTTTGCAGGGGTAATGTGTCCGGAACACACGGAGGAAAATTTGTAAATGCTTCTGTAAAATTAGTCTTGGGCCAATAAGTACATGAAACCTGCAGCTATCAACTATATGGACATTAAAAACAAATTTAAAACTTGTAGAGAAAATCATCACAACAATTCAAAGACCCAAAAAATCATAGGCTTGAGGCTTACATGAGAAAGACTGACAATGAATAAAATATTAGATTTCCGAAATTCAAGAAAAGTCAAGGAGAAAAACGGACCCAAAGGACAAAGGGCCTCTGTGCGTGCTGTGCTCTCTGCCCGGAGCTCACGTCCTCCATCTTTATGCCTGGTGCCCTCACTTTCTTCAGCTCCCTGCCCAAATTCCACCTGATCAGAGAGGCTTTCCCTTTAGCCCCTTTCTAAAATAGCATCCTTTCCCATCACTCTTTAACTCTGCTTTGTTATCCTTCCCCTGGCACATTCTGTGCGTCTTCACTATCGTCTGAGTCCTCCCCCTGGAATAAAGCCCGTGAGAGCAGGGACCTCTGTCTATTTTGTCCCCTGGTGCATCCCCTGCTTCTAGAACAGTGCCCGGTACAAGGCTCCATGCGGCAGGTCTGTGACTGGCCTGTTCAAACTTCATCCCCTACCCAGGCCAGGCATTTGGTAGATGCTGAATAAATACGTGTTGAATTAATGGTACAATGCCTCACTGGACATCTTTAAAAAGTAATATTCTTTTGGGGGTATCAAATCTATCTAAAAATATGTAACTACTAATTCAAAAGTAATAATTAACTATTCTATTTCTCTGTATATAGCAGCCTTTTTTAGTCTGATTGACTAAATTCTGAAAGTCACGTTTTGTTAAGGTATAATACCAAGATTGTATCAACATCTTTGCATCTTTTAAATAATAAAGTTTTATATCTCTCAATATTATGTATTTTTGCTACATAAAGTTTAGGACTCCTGTCCAGACTTAATTTTTCTTGTTTTGAATTTTTCATTAATACCAAATCATCTTTTTTCCCATTTAATGCTTTTAGTCTTAAATTTCATTTTGTGTGATATTCGTATTAAACTCTGGGTTTATTTTTGTTGCATTTTTCTGAGATACCATTTCCCATCTCATTATTTTTAGCTGTTCTGCGCCATTTTGTTTTAGGTGTCTTTCCTGTGAACAGTACATAGTTGAAATTTGCCTTGTTACCCAATCTGAGAATTCTGTCTTCTAATCAGAAGTTTAGATTAATTAGAGAACACATATAGATTATATGTATTCTCAATGTGACAAGCAGTAAATCTGGGCACATCTTCACCACAGTATTATGTGCTTTCTATTTTATAAGTGTCTGTCTTAGTCTTCTTAGGCTGCTATAACAAAAATATCATAGACTGCATACCTTTAACAACATTTATTTATTCTCTGCATTCTGGAGGCTGGAAGTACAGGTGCCAGCTGGTTGGGTTCTTGGGAAGGGCCCTCTTCCTGACTTGCAGACAGCAGCCTTCTTGCTTTCTCTCACATGGCAGAAACAGGAAGTGCTGCTGTCTCTTCCTCTTCTCATAAGGACACTTATGAGAAGGCTCACCCTCATGGCTTCATGTGAGCCTAATTGTCTCTCAAAGGCCCACCTCCAAATGACGTCACAATGGGGGTTTAGGGCTTCAACATGTGAATTTGAGAGTTTGGGCACAAACATTTAGCCCATAAAAGCATCTTCATACTTTGGCCATCTTTCTAAATCTAGTTGTTTCTTCTACCTGGTCTTTCCACATTCCACCTACCTGCCTTACAGAGAAAGAGTCTTGCAGCTGAGAGTCTGTGTCAGAGAGAAAATAGGTCCACCCTAGCTGTTTTCTCCTGTTGACTTGTCTCTGTACCTCCCAGCACTGATGCTCCTGGGAGTTATGGATCCCGGAAGTTAAAAGGATCCATGGAGCCAGCATCCAACTCTTCACGGCCTCCAATCCCTGCCACACACCCTCACACCCACATAACCAATTTAGGGGCTTATTCCAAGCCCCCATTTACACTGACTTCCCATAATACTCAACAGTGTGATGAGCCAACTAAGGTAGGCTCTGAAAAGTTGAATCTGTGTGGCCAGTCCTAATTCTGCATTGGAAGCTTGAAATTGGCCAAGGCAGGTGCATTTACACCACACACCAAATGCCCCAAATTCAGGCTTTAGTTTTCCAGAAAACCAGTTTACCAGCTCACCACTGCCAATACCCGCATTTTCTAATGGAGGAGAGGAGAGGAAAGGGGAAGGGAGGAATTTTCTAAATAAGAGAAATTATGTCTTTATTTTTGTCACTTCTTCTGTGCTGTCTCAAAACTTCTTCCAACTTTGTAACATGTTAATGAAACCTTTTCCTCATTTTCAGTGCGGATGCTGTGTTTTCCTAATCTTTATGTCCCTTTGGTAATTTAACTTGGTTTCTGAATGCCGGGTGGGGACACATCTTTGAAATCATGTTATCTTTGAAATCATGTTATCATCTATTTCAGAAGTCCTTGTGACATGTCTTCATTCCATTATCTATGCAAAACATGGGCAGAATTACACAGATCTCTGTTTGCTGCTTTAATTATTCCTTCTCAGCCAAATAGCACTTGCTCTGCCACTAATGATTCTAATCTGAACTGGGAATTGATGTTGACAAAACACAAGCTGTTTAGTTTTTGCAAAGGCTGATCAAATCTCCTACTGAAAACAGAGGTTTTACTAGATATCCAGAAGAGAACCTCCATTTATTGGAAAATATTCCAGCTGATAAGCAAGAGAGCCAATAGGAAATATCCTTGGGAAGGTAGGAGGGAATTCATGAGATCATGAAAATATAACCACAGTTATATCACTGAGATAAGATCTAATCTAAGTTATAAGGTTGTCCCTTGTGAAAACATGACAAAATAATAATTAAGTGTACATGCCTTGAGAATGTTCTCCATTGTTAAAATAACACCTCTATTTAGGGCAGTTTGTCAAGGGAACTGGGTAAGTTTAGAGCTTAGAAAAGAATACATTTGGAATTTGGAAAAAAAAACAGAGATTATGGCAGTTTTGTAAATCAATAAGAATTTATAGTAGGAGATAGGGAGCCTTTGGAGGTTTTTAAGCAGGAAAACAATGCAATAAAAGATGTAATTAAGGAAGATTAGTCTGGCAGTATTAGGGCAAGATCTATCTTAAGTTCCTTATAAGAAACGAAAATAGAATTAGTAATGAGTTAAACCCTACCATCACCACCAAAAAAGAGAGAGAGAGAGAGAGAGGAAAAGCATCAAATCTCTTCTACTTTCCATAGGCAGTTAGGGTAGCACATAGGCTGGGAAGTACTCAAGGAGTCTTGCAAAGCTTTCTCAGCTCATTAAGTTAAATTACTTCTTTGCTCTCATTTGCTATTCATGAATGCTAAAACAAGTTCTGTAACAGTGCACTCAAAGTCTCCAGGCAGTCCAGGAACCTCTTGAAGACTTCTTTTCATTGCTGTTCCATTGTTGCAGCCAATGAGCACTGTCAGCCAACAGACCACATGCCATCTGATCCTCCCATTGTCCCCTTTTCAGAAACAGTTTACATGTCATCCAATCTTATGAAAATGGAGGAATAGGGGGCCATGTTTTCTAACTCTCATTCAAGAGTCACTAGACTGCAGTAAAATTTCCAACCAATGATCCCACAATGACTCAGGGCTCTTGTAGGCTTAGCACATGAAGGAAATGGACAGTGCCAACTGTGACAGTGTTCATCCAAGGAATAGATACGACCTAAAAGACACCAGCCAAACTGCTATTTCTCAAAAGGACAAAGTTCCTGCCTGGAGTGCTTGTCCCACTTTGTCTGCAATGTCTGCCTCCTACCCAACACTCAACGTCAAAGTTTCCCCTTGTTGGTGAATTCTTCTCAGATTCTCCAGCTCACAGCAATCCTTGACCTTCTGAACTATAATAGATTTTGACTAGACCACAGAATTGCATTGAGCTTATATAT